>NW_026571133.1:4634862-4993449 GCF_026225935.1 Boleophthalmus pectinirostris
TCCAGATTTAATCCTGGTTTAGTCCTGATATGGTTCTGATTTAGACCTGGTTTAGACCTGGTTTAGAGTTGGTTTCGTCCTGGTTTTGTCCTGGTTTAGTTTTGGTTTAGTCCTGGTTTAGACTTGGTTTAGTCCTGGTTTAGTTCTGGTTCAGTCCTGGTTTATTTCTGGTTTAGTCCTGGTTTAGTCCTGGTTTAGTCCTGGTTTAGTCCTGTTTTAGTCATGGTTTAGACTTGGTTTAGTCCTGGTTTAGTCTGGGTATAGTTCTGGTTTAGTCTGGGTTTAGTTTGTGTTTAGTTCTGGTTTTAGTCCTGGTTTAGTTTTGGGTTTCGTCCTGGTTTAATTCTGGGTTTAGTCTCGGTTTACTTTGGGGTTTAGTCCTGGTTTTACTCACGATTTAGTCCTGGTTTAGTTCTGGATTTAGTCTTGGTTTAGTCTTGGTTTACTTCTAAGTTTAGTTTTGGATTTAGTCCTGGTTTAGTTCTAGGTTTAGTTCTGGGATTAGTCCTGGTTTAGTCCTGGTTCAGTTCAGTCGCTGCGGGTGTAAGTCTGTAGGTGTGTAAAAACATACTACGGTCTGACCTTTGACCTTTGAGCCTAAACCAAACAGCTGGGACGCCTCACCTGTGTTTACACGAGCGCCGCTTTTACTCACACACACGTCTGTTCTGATGTGGGCCGGTCACGCTCAGGTCAGGTCAGATTCACAACGACAACTGTTCAAAACTAATCTACCAGAAACATCAAGTACTTCAGTAATTATCAACCACATTTTACTGGAACAGATTTAGGAGTATTTAAAGGTGCACTGTGTAACTTTCCAGCTGCTTATTTCACCTGGAATGTTCCACAGTGACATTAAACAGCTTTACCTTACGTTTATTCAATTACAGGTGGTTTTATTGCTCAAAAATACACAGAAAAACAAACATTCTGACTGTGAGTGGGGCTGCCTCTCCACCTGTAACTTTGGCTACGTTCAGACTGCAGGGCTTAACGCTCAATTCCGATTTTTTTTGTGAAATCCGATGGTTTCGCGAGGTCGTTCACATTTCCAATTAAATGCGACTTGTATGTGATCCCCTGTGTGAACAGTAAACGGAACAAAAGTGTCCCACATGTGACACTGGAGACACGACGACGTCAACCTCAGCGAGCGTCTCTGTGTTTACGGAAGTTGTCCAAACATGGACGCGAACATCGAGCACCTGGAGATTTTAAAGTTCCTCTTGTACCGGAGCCAGAACATGAACAACTTACTTGTTTTAAGGAGGAGATTGAGAAGGAGAAGGACGAGGTTTTTGGCCGTGGCGTTTTGTAGGGCAGGGTATCATTAAAATGCTGCCGATACAATATATATCTCGGTACATAGGCCACGATATGATACGTATCTTGATACAGTGCACTTTCGATTCAATACGATATATTTCAAATCGATTCAATACAGTTCAATAAAAATAATGGAAATTGGCTGTGATACTAAAAGTCTTTGTTAACCACTTCTTGTGAAAGTTCATATGAAACAAAACATTTTTAATCCTCAAAACAGTGAAATGTCAGGTGCAGTGTTTCCTTCCTCTAGAACAAAACTGCAGCTGTAAAAAATAATTTACTAAATATTCCAAAAAATATTCTTGTGATACAGCAGCCCAGATCTTGATACTGTATCACCACATTCAATATGTTATATCGATATTTCAATATTTTGCACACCCCTAGTGTTTTGGGGCATGACGTTGTTGAAAGGAACGTGTGGATGTGGAGACGGAGACAAGAGTGGTGACTTCACTTCAGTGACACAGAGTTCATTAACAATTTTCGCCTACTTCAGCGCAGAATAGTGACGTTTGTGGCTTGTTGATAACGTGTAGGTGGATGAATGCGCTTTGGCCGTTCAGACTGAAGTCGCATGTCAAAAGATCAGATATGTATCGGTTTCAGGAGCACATATCCAAGTGTCCTGGGTCACATTTGAAAAAAATCAGATCTGTGTCGTTCAGACTGTCAATAAAAGATCAGATACAGGTCACATAGGGGCCAAAAAATCGGATTTGGGTCACTTCAGGCTGCAGTCTGAACGCAGCCTTTGTTTCCATGGAAATTGTAATAGCCCGGACAGCAGCCTTATAAGAGTAACAGAGTAGAGGTGAGCCGATTTGTAGTTCAGACCCAAAGTGCATTTATTCCATTCCAAATATTTACAAAAGTACAAAAGTTAAATACAGGCAAGGCAAAACCTGCACTCACACACAGCACCTTAGTCTTAACAAAGGTGAGGCTGCCTCCGTTTATAGGCCACCTCCTCTAATACATGCATCCCGAATTTTGGACTTCCATTCATCCTGCAATGCAAACTGGGAAGGGTCCTCTGAAAAAGTGTGAGTGTTAAACCTCCATGTTTGATTTCCCAGTGGGATGCGTCTATTGTCAAAGCCGATCTTTTCAAGTCTTTTGTTTTGTTATCGCTTTTGTTTCTGGTTCTGATATTGTCATATTTTAGTTTTGTGATGCAGACATCGTAACTGTGTGGTTCTTGGATGTTCTAACAGCGGAAAACGCGCTTTGGAAGTTTGCGAACTCCATAAATGCAAAAGGGAATCAGATGTGTGTGACTGCAAACCTCTGTTCAAACTGTTTCTCTTCCCAGCGGAATTGAAAAATAGTGAAAAGTGAAGGCGATGGGCAGGATTGATCCACAGGAAGGACCAAAAATGAAACCTTTGGCTGCCTAAATCATCCCGAGTTTGCAGTGAACATTTTGTATGTGGAGCTCCAACAAAGCAAAACCCGACCCCTCGCTCAACCTCGGTTACGAATTTAAAAAGTCAAAGCCAAAGTGAAAGGCACTAACTGTTCACCTAGAAACACCTTCCACTGCAAAGAGACCAAGACGTGATGTTGCAGTAAAACCACAAGAACAAGAAAGTGCAGCTCAGTCTGTTTGTCTTCTGCACCTCTCACGCTTAACTAACAGGATTTTGCTTTGTTGTTGCTCCACATACAAAATATTCACTGCAAACTCGGGATGATTTCTTAGGCAGTCAAAGGTTTCCTTTTTCGTCCTTCCCGTGGATCAATCCTGCCCATCGCCTTCACCTTTCACTGTTTTTCAATTCCTTTGTGAAGGGAAACAGTTTGGACGGAGGTTTGCAGTCACACACATCTGATTCACTTTTGCATTTATGAAGTTCGCAAACTTCCGAAGCCCATTTCTCGAGCCGTTTTCCGCTGTTAGGATCCAACAACCACACAATTACCATGTCCAAATCCCAAAACTAAAATATGACAATATCAGAACCAGAAACAAAAGCGACATGATTCAAAAGACTTGAAAAGATCGGCTTTGTCAATAGACGCATCCCACTGGGAAAACAAACATGGCGGTTTGATGCTCACTTTTTCCAGTTTGCAGTTGTGTGATGACCGGAAGTCTGAAATTTGGGATGCATGTGTACCATGTTGTAGAAAAATGACAATAAAATCAAAACAAAATAATAAAATCTCTCTTCTTTGTTTTGGTCTCCATGAAAATAGAAACGTTTAATGCCGTACTGTGAAACATTCCAGACAAAGCAATGATGTCTCCACGGAGAAAAGCGTTTGATCCGCCAGAAAAGTTACACAATGCACCTTTAACCTGCAAAGAGAAGCTCACAGAGTCTATATGGTTTGACTTTCACAGACACTTGGTTTGTTTGTTATGTAAATATGTCCATGCAGGTGAGCGCTGTCAAACAAACAGATGAGTTCACATCATTTTCTGTCTTGTTTTGAGTGGTTTTGGCTTAAAGATGGAAACTTTTGGAACTTTGGAACTTGTGGAACTTGTGGAACTTGTGGAACTTTTCTAGAGGGGAGTTTGCGTTGTCAGGATTGTTCCACAGTATGGCAATAGACTTATTTATCTTGCATTTATTCAATTACAGGTGGTTTTATGGAAAAAAAAAACGTACCATGACAAACTTCTTACTGTGAGCAGCCTGAGTGTCCTCTCCACAGATCTGACTCATTCATTCATTTTTCAATATAAAACCAAAAATAAGAAAATGAAAAAAACAACAATTTTCTTCATTATTTATCTCCAAAACCAAAATGAAAAAACTGATGACGATTCGTTTTTTCAGTTTTCGATTTTGTGTTTAAATGAAAAACGGGAAAAAAAAAAAAAACTGATAACGGCTGTTTCCTGTTTCCATGACGTCATGCTGGACTGTACTAGGACTGAACCAGGACTAACCATTTACAGTCCCAGTCTTGTCCCGGTCTGGTCCTGGTCTCAGTCACGGTCTGGCCCCGGTCTGGTGCTGGTCTCTGTCCCGGTCTCAGTCCTGGTCTGGTTCTAGACCTGCTTTAGTCCTGGTTCAGTCCAGCATCTCAGTTTAAGTCACATAAACAGGAAATGGCTGTTATCAGTTTTGATGTTCTGTCATTTTCTTATTTTTGGTTTTATACTGAAAAATAAATGAATGAAAGATACGTGAATTAAGTTGGTCTGCTTGTTTCCATGGAAATGTGTGAAAATTTTTAAAAAATGATAGACAAAATAATAAAATCTCCACGGGAACAAGCAGGTGGCAGATCCTCCAAAAAGTTACACTGTGCACCTTTTAAATATTTTTAAAGTTGCTTCCAAATATATATATACAACTCTACAATACCTTCATATCTCAAATCAGATCTCAGTTTGTTCAGCAGATTGAACCACCACAAGAAAGGATTTTTTTTTTTTTTTTCTTTTTTTTGGGGGGGGGGTCATGCATTCGAGCAGCAGAAATCTGCAGTTGATTTCTTGGTGAGATAAGAGTCTTTCTCTCTCAGACTGAGGTTGAACTGATTGATATGATTTACTTTTTCAACTGTTTTAAGGCAAGTTATTTTGGACTGATTCTGCTGCTTCACTGGGCTTAAATTTTTCTCTGAACATTGAAATCTTTTACAGTGATGATTTCGGTGTTTCACTCTAAAAAATTTCAACTGTTCCAAAACTATGGACCAGTTTAATATTTTAAATTCCAGTGATATTTGTGCAGCGTGTGTAAAAATGTGTCAGTGAAACATGAGGTCAGTGTTTCTGTTTGACCATCTGCTCATTAAAGGATCAACAGTCGTGTGGACGCAGCAAAAACAAACTGTTATTACAGGATCTTTTACTATAGTGACGGGTTTCAGAGTCCTGTTACGTCTTTACATGTTTGTAAGTTTGTCGAGCTTAAAGGTGCATTGTGTAACTTTACTGGTGGAGAGTACCTCAAATGTTTTTCGCCATGGTCTTGGTTTAGTTCTGGGTTTAGTCCTGGTTTCCTTCTATGTTTACTACTGGCTTAGCCTTGGGTTTAGTCCTGGTTTAGTCCTTGTTTTGGTCTTGGTTTAGTCCTGGTTTAGTCCTTGTTTTGGTCTTGGTTTAGTCCTGGTTTAGTCCTTGTTTTGGTCTTGGTTTAGTTGTGGTTTAAGTCATGGTTTTGGTCTTGGTTTAGTCCTGGTTTAGTCCTTGTTTTGGTCTTGGTTTAGTCCTGGTTTAAGTCATGGTTTAGCTCTGACTTAGTCCTGGTTTATTTCTGACTCTAGTCCTGTTTTAGTCCTGGTTTATTTCTGGCTTTAGTTCATGGTTTAGCTCTGTTTTAGTTCTGGTTTGGTCCTGTTTTAGTCCTGGTTTAGTTCAGGTTTCATCCTGGTTTAGTCCTAGTTTAGTCAAGGTTTAGTCCAGGTTTAATCCTCGTTTAGTCCAGGTTTGGTCTTGGTTTAGATGTGATTTAGTCCTGGTTTAGTCCAAGTTTGGTCCAGGTTTAGTCCAGGTTTACTTCTTCATTTATTTCTTGGTTTAGCACTGGTTTTAGTCTTGGTTTAGTCCTGGTTCAGTCCCGATTTCGTCCCGGTTTAGCTCTGGTTTAGTCCTGGGTTAGATGCGATTTAGTCCTGGTTTAGTCCAAGTTTGGTTCAGGTTTAATCCTGGTTTAGTCCAACTTTAGTCCAGGTTTACTTCTTTGTGTATTTCTTGGTTTAGCACTGGTTTTAGTCTTGGTTTAGTCCTGATTTAGTGTTGGTTTAGTTCTGGTTTAGTCCTTGTTTTAGTCCTGTTTTAGTCCTGGTTTAGTTCAGGTTTCATCCTGGTTTAGTCCTAGTTTAGTCAAGGTTTAGTCCAGGTTTAATCCTCGTTTAGTCCAGGTTTAGTCTTGGTTTAGATGCGATTTAGTCCTGGTTTAGTCCAAGTTTGGTCCAGGTTTAGTCCAGGTTTACTTCTTCATTTATTTCTTGGTTTAGCACTGGTTTTAGTCTTGGTTTAGTCCTGGTTCAGTCCCGATTTCGTCCCGGTTTAGCTCTGGTTTAGTCCTGGGTTAGATGCGATTTAGTCCTGGTTTAGTCCAAGTTTGGTTCAGGTTTAATCCTGGTTTAGTCCAACTTTAGTCCAGGTTTACTTCTTTGTGTATTTCTTGGTTTAGCACTGGTTTTAGTCTTGGTTTAGTCCTGATTTAGTGTTGGTTTAGTTCTGGTTTAGTCCTTGTTTTAGTCCTGTTTTAGTCCTGGTTTAGTTCAGGTTTCATCCTGGTTTAGTCCTAGTTTAGTCAAGGTTTAGTCCAGGTTTAATCCTCGTTTAGTCCAGGTTTAGTCTTGGTTTAGATGCGATTTATTCCTGGTTTAGTCCAAGTTTGGTCCAGGTTTAGTCCAGGTTTACTTCTTCATTTATTTCTTGGTTTAGCACTGGTTTTAGTCTTAGTTTAGTCCTGATTTAGTCCTGGTTTAGCTCTGGTTTAGTCCTGGGTTAGATGCGATTTAGTCCTGGTTTAGTCCAAGTTTGGTTCAGGTTTAGTCCTGGTTTAGTCCAACTTTAGTCCAGGTTTACTTCTTCGTTTATTTCTTGGTTTAGCACTGGTTTTAGTCTTGGTTTAGTCCTGATTTAGTGTTGGTTTAGTTCTGGTTTAGTCCTTGTTTTAGTCTTGGTTTAGTCCTGGTTTAGTCCTGATTTAGTCTTGGTTTAGTTCTTGTTTAGTCCTTGTTTTAGTCTTGGTTTAGTCCTGGTTCAGTCCTGATTTAATCCTGGTTTAGTCCTAGTTTAGTCAAGGTTTAGTCCAGGTTTAATCCTCGTTTAGTCCAGGTTTAGTCTTGGTTTAGATGCGATTTAGTCCTGGTTTAGTCCAAGTTTGGTCCAGGTTTAGTCCAGGTTTACTTCTTCATTTATTTCTTGGTTTAGCACTGGTTTTAGTCTTGGTTTAGTCCTGGTTCAGTCCTGATTTAGTCCTGGTTTAGCTCTGGTTTAGTCCTGGGTTAGATGCGATTTAGTCCTGGTTTAGTCCAAGTTTGGTTCAGGTTTAGTCCTGGTTTAGTCCAACTTTAGTCCAGGTTTACTTCTTCGTTTATTTCTTGGTTTAGCACTGGCTTTAGTCTTGGTTTAGTCCTGATTTAGTGTTGGTTTAGTTCTGGTTTAGTCCTTGTTTTAGTCTTGGTTTAGTCTTGGTTTAGTCCTGGTTTAGTCCTGGTTTAGTCTTGGTTTAGTTCTTGTTTAGTCCTTGTTTTAGTCTTGGTTTAGTCCTGGTTTAGTCCTGGTTTAGTCCTGATTTAGTCTTGGTTTAGTTCTTGTTTAGTCCTTGTTTTAGTCTTGGTTTAGTCCTGGTTCAGTCCTGATTTAGTCCTGGTTTAGCTCTGGTTTAGTCCTGGGTTAGATGCGATTTAGTCCTGGTTTAGTCCAAGTTTGGTTCAGGTTTAGTCCTGGTTTAGTCCAACTTTAGTCCAGGTTTACTTCTTCGTTTATTTCTTGGTTTAGCACTGGTTTTAGTCTTGGTTTAGTCCTGATTTAGTGTTGGTTTAGTTCTGGTTTAGTCCTTGTTTTAGTCTTGGTTTAGTCCTGGTTTAGTCCTGATTTAGTCTTGGTTTAGTTCTTGTTTAGTCCTTGTTTTAGTCTTGGTTTAGTCCTGGTTCAGTCCTGATTTAATCCTGGTTTAGTCCAAGTTTATTCCAGTTTTAGTCCAGGTTTACTTCTTTGTTTATTTCTTGGTTTAGCACTGGTTTTAGTCTTGGTTTAGTCCTGATTTAGTGTTGGTTTAGTTCTGGTTTAGTCCTTGTTTTAGTCTTGGTTTAGTCCTGGTTTAGTCCTGATTTAGTCTTGGTTTAGTTCTTGTTTAGTCCTTGTTTTAGTCTTGGTTTAGTCCTGGTTCAGTCCTGATTTAATCCTGGTTTAGTCCAAGTTTATTCCAGTTTTAGTCCAGGTTTACTTCTTCGTTTATTTCTTGGTTTAGCACTGGTTTTAGTCTTGGTTTAGTCCTGATTTAGTCTTGGTTTAGTTCTAGTTTAGTCCTTGTTTAGCTCTGGTTTAGTCCTGGTTTTGGTCTTGGTTTAGTCCTGGTTTAGTCCTTGTTTTGGTCTTGGTTTAGTCCTGGTTTAAGTCATGGTTTAGCTCTGACTTAGTCCTGGTTTATTTCTGACTCTAGTCCTGTTTTAGTCCTGGTTTATTTCTGGCTTTAGTTCATGGTTTAGCTCTGTTTTAGTTCTGGTTTGGTCCTGTTTTAGTCCTGGTTTAGTTCAGGTTTCATCCTGGTTTAGTCCTAGTTTAGTCAAGGTTTAGTCCAGGTTTAATCCTCGTTTAGTCCAGGTTTGGTCTTGGTTTAGATGTGATTTAGTCCTGGTTTAGTCCAAGTTTGGTCCAGGTTTAGTCCAGGTTTACTTCTTCATTTATTTCTTGGTTTAGCACTGGTTTTATTCTTGGTTTAGTCCTGGTTCAGTCCTGATTTAGTCCTGGTTTAGCTCTGGTTTAGTCCTGGGTTAGATGCGATTTAGTCCTGGTTTAGTCCAAGTTTGGTTCAGGTTTAGTCCTGGTTTAGTCCAACTTTAGTCCAGGTTTACTTCTTCGTTTATTTCTTGGTTTAGCACTGGTTTTAGTCTTGGTTTAGTCCTGATTTAGTGTTGGTTTAGTTCTGGTTTAGTCCTTGTTTTAGTCTTGGTTTAGTCCTGGTTTAGTCCTGATTTAGTCTTGGTTTAGTTCTTGTTTAGTCCTTGTTTTAGTCTTGGTTTAGTCCTGGTTCAGTCCTGATTTAATCCTGGTTTAGTCCAAGTTTATTCCAGTTTTAGTCCAGGTTTACTTCTTCGTTTATTTCTTGGTTTAGCACTGGTTTTAGTCTTGGTTTAGTCCTGATTTAGTCTTGGTTTAGTTCTAGTTTAGTCCTTGTTTAGCTCTGGTTTAGTCCTGGTTTAGTCCTTGTTTAGCTCTGGTTTAGTCCGGGTTTAGTTCACATCAGAAGGCCCTGTCGTGTGATATTTTCACGGCCTCAGCGTTGATAAAGTCAGCATGTTTCTGAGAGTTTGTGGTGAGTCTGGGTGGAGTATTTGACACAAAGATGCTCAGATGAAAAGGAAGTGGCAAAAGTCAGACCTGCTCTCGATATGTGTGCTCCCCTTTGATACTACTCACATTATATATATGTTTTTACTATTTTTTGAGGAAATAGTTGCTGTTTTTCTGTTTAAATGTCCTAAAATTACGCAAAATTTACTCTCCACGAGCTTTAAGTCGTGTTATAATGTTGTTACCTCCTCAAAAACAAACCTGGAGTTGTGTTTGTGAGTTAAACTTGTGTGAATGAAACAAAACAAAACTCCAGGTCTGTTTGTGACGAGGAAATAAAATAACATAAATCAGCACAAATCGGAAAAAAGCAAAACATGGGCCTTTAACATGTACGAAAATTTTGACAGTTCCAAATCAACTCCATCAAAATATGCTTCATTCAAACTTTATTAACTTTTGGGCTACTTCAAATCAAATCAAATTATTTAAATCTAAATTATTACTTTTGCAGCAAATTACTGGTTTAGATCCAAGTTTAGCCCTGGTTTTGTTCTGATTTAGTTCTGGGTTTAGTTTTGGTTTCATTCTGAGTTTAGTTCTGGTTTATAGTTCTGGGTTTAGCCATGATTTAGTCCTGGTTTAGTTCTGGTTTTGTTTTGAGTTTACTTCTGTGCTTAGTCCTTGTTTAGTCCTGGATTATTTCTTTGTTTAGTCCTGATTTAGTCTTGGTTTATCTCTGGGTTTAGTCCTGGTTTATCTCTGGGTTTGGTCCTGTTTTAGCTCAGGCTTTAGTCCTGGTTTATTTCTGGCTTTGGCCCTGGTTTAGTCCTATTTTAGTCCTGGTTTAGTCCTAGTTTACTTCTGATTTAGTTCTGAGTTTAGTTCTGAGTTTCATCCTGGTTTAGTCCTGGATTAGTCCTGGTTTACTCCTGGTTTAATCCTGGTGTAGTCCTGGTTTAGCTCTAAATTTAGTCCTGGTTTATTGTTCTGGGTTTAACCCTGGTTTAGTTCTGATTTAGTTCTGGTTTAGTTCTGGGTTTCGTTTTGGTTTCATTCTGGGTTTAGTCCTGGTTTAGTATAAATTTAGTCCTGGTTTAGTTCTAGGTTTAGTACTGATTTAGTCCCGGTTTATCTCTGAGTTTAGTCCTGGTGTAGCTCTGGGTTTAGCTCTTGTTTAGTCCCGGTTTAGTTCTTTTTACTCCTGGTTTAGTCCTGGTTTAGCCCTGGTTTAGTCCTGGTTTAGTCTTGTTTAGTATAAGTGTAGTCCTGGTTTAGACCTGGTTTAGTCCTGGTTTAGCCCTGGTTTAGTCCTGGTTTAGTCCTGGTTTAGTCTTGTTTAGTATAAGTGTAGTCCTGGTTTACTCCTGGTTTAGTCCTGGTTTAGTCTTGTTTAGTATAAGTGTAGTCCTGGTTTAGTCCTGGTTTAGTCCTGGTTTAGTCCTGGGTTTAGTCCTGGGTTTAGTCCTGGTTTAGTCCTGGTTTAGTCCTGGTTTAGTCCTGGGTTTAGTCCTGGTTTAGTCCTGGTTTACTCCTGGTTTAGTCCTGGTTTAGCCCTGGTTTAGTCCTGGTTTAGTCTTGTTTAGTATAAGTGTAGTCCTGGTTTAGTCCTGGGTTTAGTCCTGGTTTCGTCCTGGTTTCGTCCTGGGTTTAGTCCTGGGTTTAGTCCTGGTTTAGTCTTGTTTATAGTATAAGTGTAGTCCTGGTTTAGTCCTGGTTTAGTCTTGTTTAGTATAAGTGTAGTCCTGGTTTAGTCCTGGTTTAGTCCTGGTTTAGTCCTGGTTTAGTCCTGGTTTAGTCCTGGGTTTAGTCCTGGTTTAGTCCTGGTTTCGTCCTGGTTTAGTCCTGGTTTAGTCCTGGGTTTAGTCCTGGTTTAGTCCTGGGTTTTGTCCTGGTTTAGCCCTGGTTTAGCCCTGGTTTAGTCCTGGTTTAGTCTTGTTTATAGTATAAGTGTAGTCCTGGTTTAGTCCTGGGTTTCGTCCTGGTTTAGTCCTGGTTTAGTCCTGGGTTTAGTCCTGGTTTAGTCCTGGTTTAGTCCTGGGTTTAGTCCTGGTTTAGTCCTGGTTTCGTCCTGGGTTTTGTCCTTCTTCAGACTCTGTTGTGTGCAGATGACGCAGTGGCTGATGTGGGCAGATAATACAGACTAAATAGACTTGCAGATGCAGAGGGTCTGAGTGGCTCTTCACTGTGTAAATGTATTTGAGTGTCGCTCTTTGTCTCCATGGGTGAGCTATGAATTTAACATGAGAGCTCAGGTCCACGGCTCAACACACGTGGAAAGTTATCTAATAGATAATTTTCACACAAATACTGAAATCGTTTTGAAAATACTGTTTTAAAATGAGATGCGGGCGGTTTGTGGCCTCCTCAGTTTCATTTACATCACAATTACTCCCACTTAAAGGCACTATATTACACAAATTTGACCCTTGAGAGCTTTAAATCATGTTTCAATGTTGTTGTCTCTTCAAAAACAGACCCGGAGTTGTGTTTTTTTTGCGTTTTATTCACATATGTTTGAGTAATTTTGCAATATTAGTCTGTCTCCATGTCCAAAACTCAAAACGAGACTGTAGTTTTCACCTTTTGTTCTACTCAGACTGGAAAATTTGAGGCTTGAAATTATCCAAATGATTCCAGTGAAGGTATGTGGAGTTTAAAAACACAGTAGAGCACTTCCTTTGACTTTACTTGAGTCATTTCTTGGGCTACTACTTTGTACTTGAGCATTATTACTTTGAAATAACGTCACTCTAACTTAAGTACAATCACTGGCTGCTACCGACCTCTGATTAAGATTATGCAATTCTATTTTAAAGGGACAGTCTGGAATTTTGGACATAGGACCTCATTTCCTGGGCTATGTTTACACTGAAACGAATCGCCGTGTCACCATATCAGAAACGATTTGTGTCCAGACACGTTGTTTCTGTGTCCGCAAGCTTTCACTATCCACACAGCTTTGAGCGTATTTGTTTACATTTTACAGAAACAAAATTTAAAATCACATGGCTCATTTGCATAAACTAACCAATAGTTCAGGGTTTAGTCCAGGTTTAATCCTGATTTAGTCCTTGTTTAGCTCTGGGTTTAGTCCTGGTTTAGTATAAATTTAATTTATTATTTTAAAAAAAAAAAGCTAATTTGCATAAATTAAGTGCTCACTAAACATCTCGCTATTGTGCTGCTGATGTGGTTCAGCTTCTGTCGGACCAAAGGACATGACTCAGTGGAATATGAGTCATGTTCTTTCTGTGACAGAGGATGTGCTGATGATGGTGAGTCTGTTCTGTGCTTCTGTCGTGTTGGAGATGGTTCATGTTAAACTTTTTAGAGATTATACATCTGCAGGTCGTACGCACAGACCGTATATATGAATGGACATATATTCTAGCCTCTTAACATTTTGGCGGTGAATTTCTTTGCAGTGCACAGACCTGCATCAGCATATCAGTGTTTTCAGGCCTTCACACAGTGCTGGATCAGATCTGTACACAGATGAATTCGTGGGAGCTGGCGGCACCAGATCGTTCCGTCTCTGGAGCCATTTTCAGTCGGATTAGTGTGAACGAACACTGCGTCCACAACGAAAACAACTCGAATACGAACTAGTGTGAATGAGGCCCTAGTGAGCCAAAGTGTTGGAGACATGTGGAGACACTTTTTTAAATATGTAAATGTCTGTGTTGATAGAATAATGTTTGAAATAAAACTAACCTTGCATCACATGAATCGTCGCATGTTGAGGGACTATTTTCTCATATATCAGTCCGCCGTTGCCGAGCTTTCTATCAGGAAGTACAACTCACGGCTGCTGCTCAGACATAAATCCTTCAAATGCAAGGTTACGTTTTCCTTCTAAAATTATTCTATCAACACAGACATTTACATGGACAGTCTGGTGTAATAATAGATTTTTTTCGGGTGTTTTGTGGAGTGGGTAAGACTGTTTTTAGTGGCAGGATAAATATGACCATTGACCTGCACTAGTCTAGCACCAGTGACCTCTGCAAATACAAGAACTGGATGGAATATTTTAAAAAGTGTCTCCACACGTCTCCAACACTCTGGATCACGAGGAAATGAGGTCCAAAATTCTGAACTGTCCCTTTAAATTTCACCAGAGTCAATATTTTATTCTAGTCTGACTGTCGCATTTCTCACAGTGGGCGAACTGCAGTTCATTTTATCGGCTGAATCAATTGAAAAGGGCCTATTCAGTTTAAGCTGTGGTCTGTGGCATCGATCGTGGTGTCTTTTTTTCACATTTGAGTCTGTATTGCTTTACAATTCGGAGATGGGGACCCACACACTGCCGCACACTGTTTCAGAACACATATAGTAGAGAAATTAACTGTTTTATTTGAGTTTTTTATGACTTTACGTTTTATATTTTGCTTGAATAACTGAATCTTACACCGAAAACTATTAAAATTGTGAGCTGGATCATTTCTTCAACTCCTGTTTCAAAGTTACCCAGACTTTATTTACATTTACAGTGTCTGCAGGGTGTATTTACATGGCCCAGAATACTACATGTTCAGATTTCAGGACACTCCCCGATCCTTAGACCTTGGACTCAGATAAGGAGGATCAACAGCAACAGATCGCAGCCACAGATCATCTTAAAGACTCCGTTCAGATCGGAGGTAAGACAAAAGTTATACGTGAGGTTTAAGGAATTGAGAAACACAAATATGATACAAACAAATAAAACAAAGCAGTGTTATATTAGTTTACCAGGTTTTACTATTTCAACTTTAACAATACGGTATTAAAGGTCCCAGATTACGCTTTTTTCTGATCTGTGTTGTGTTTTGTTTCATTCACACATGTTTAACGCAAAAATCCTGCATATTTTGACTGAGTTCTTCCCTCAAACAATCAATGTCGTGTGGCAATAATACTAGAATCATAAGAAAATTTGCAGATTTATAAGTAGGGCCCGACCGATATGGATGCTTTTGCGGCCGATATGATACTGATAAAACAGGAGTTGGAGTTGCCGATACCCGATATAAAAGCCGATATATTTACTGACGTAAAATCCACTGTAAATCTTCAACTGATTATAAAACGTCTGATTCTGAGGTCTGGCTCTGCTGGATTTTAAATTGAGTTTGTTTAGGCGACATTTATTGTTATTCTGCCTCGTTACTGTCATATTTAAAGACGTATGTTGGCCTAATGGTATTTTTCTATGACATTCTAGCTAGTAAACAAACTACAGCTCTCAGTCTTTAGCAGTAAATGTGGTAATGTGGTAATTAATAATGTGTAAATGTGGATCATTCACACCTCTATTTACAGCTTGTGTATGAAGAAAGAACGAAAAGTTGCTTCAAAAACTGACACATTTGAAACACTTGCTGCTCACACAGGCTCCTCTCAGATCACAAGTCTGCACTAATAAGTGTCCTTTCAATCCTGACTCAAAAAGATTGTCCGTAAATATAATATAATCCAGCATGTTGACAGCAGCTGTGAGTGTAAACAAGTGCACATGAGTGACGTGACTCTGGGGGTGCGTTCAGGGGCAGTACGGCGTCAGACACACAGACAAATTACTCCACAGGTAAATATTGATGCGATGCCACATATTAGGACATTTATCTGTCTGTAAATTGGATTAAATTGACATAATATAGAGAGTCTAAGATTTATAACGAGGTATAACATGCCCATATGGACTATTGGCCCATTACAGCAAGATTTAGGCTGATGGTCAATATGTCTCCAAGTGCCCATATCGGCTGATAATATTGGCCAAACGATATATCGATCGGGCCCTACTTAAAATCTCTACTGAACTAAAAGTAAAAGGCAGATGTTAACTTGAAAACTTCTTCAAGCTTCATGAAATCACAAGTTAGAAGAGAGTATTTTGAGCTTTGGAGATGTAGACAGACTTATAATAAAGTATTACTCAAACGTGTGTGAACGAAACAAAACACAACTCACTGTATGTTTTTGATGATTATAACATGGCTTAAAAAAGACCCAAAGACGGGGTTGTGACCCTCAGGTGGGTTGCAAGAGATTTTTTGGGGGGTTGCCTTGTCACGATCTGCATGTAGGTCTGTAATGTACAATTCTGACACATGAGAGAGCGAGTGAGTCCATGAATATATTATCGTCATTCTGGGTGAGCATGTCGTCAGAATATCCTGTCCTGTATTTCTATGCTTATCCTTTCAATACTACAAATATGTGTAGCCGGTTTCACGTCGTGGAAACCGTCTGACCTCGCAGCATAAGGATTCATTCGCTCAATGGTTGGTGGATGCTTGTTTTTGTTTAACCAATCGCTGCTATTTGGTCGTGACGTTTGTAATGCGCCAAATCCCGTAGGAAGAAGCACAATAACGTCTTTCCCCTCGATAAAATTCACCAAACATTCTCTTTGTTCCGGCTTTAAATCCTCGATCTCGGGAATCGTTGCCAACACAGAATGTCTGTCTTCGTCTACATCCATCTCGACGCTTTGTTTACTGTTGCGCTGTTCCACAAAAGGGACACAGACAGACGCGACGAGTTTGACGTCATGGCTTCACAGCTCTTCACTGATTGGCCGGTGTGCAGTCTACAAGTCTTAGAAAACGTCTAGTGCAGGGGTGTCAAACTCATTTTGGTCCGGGGGCCGTATCCAACCGACTTTGATCCTAAAGGGGCCGGATCAGAAAACTCATGTCATATAAACCCCAAAATAACAATAAGTTCAAATATTTGTGCAGAGAAACACAAATCTATTACAGAAATCTTTTTTAACTGATGAACTCTTTCTTTTACAAAATATTATAATATTATGAACAACCTGAAACTTTAAGAAAAATGCAATTTCAACACAATGTTTTAACATTAACTTGTATGCAAATATGAATAAGTCAATTTTTGTTGTAAAATCCTGCACTCGGCTCCACTTTTCTCATGTTGGACATTTTTCTGATGAGGGTGTCACGGTCAACAGTCAAAACGATCGTCCTTTAAGAGCGTTTGGAAAGAGACAAGTCTTCATTTGTGCTGCTCTGGTGGGAGGGGCCACGTACAGAGACGCTGGAGACGCTGCTGTGATAAACACCACAGAAAATTAACAATATTTTAATAGAAAATATAATTAAAATATTCTAGTAGAAAATCAGCCGAGGGCCAGATTAAAGGTCTTGGAGGGCCGGATCTGGCCCCCGGGCCTTATGTTTGACACCTGTGGTCTAGTGTATTCTGATTCCTGACCTAGTCGCTGGAAAGAAATGAAATTGAGCGGAGGCACTAGGTGACATTTTATGTTATTTTACTGACTATTTTGTTCCAATATTGCTGGTTCATTTGAATGTTGAAAAGAAAAAGAAATGGGCTACATTTAATGTCCAAACGGATCAACTTATGGATCCTTTTATTGCTACTTCAGTGACTATTTTTCATTGTTTAAAACTTGAGTAATACTAACTGTTCAGAGAGACACGATCACTCAGTCAACAATAAAATATCCTCATTAATCTTCAATAATGTTCAAATCCACCTTTATTTTGTGATTTGTGAATAATGTCTATTGACTTGAGTCTTGAAGGTTTGTGACTTTTAAAATCCCAGAAAACTTTAAAACTTACTTACTTTTGGACGTTACTTTGAAAAACATCCATTAGTTCTGTTTTGTTTTATTTACACTAACAGCATATTTAGGCTGAGTTCTTCTCTCAAACAGAAAAAAAACCCCACTCTGTTCCAACTTGTGACGTCATGTGGTAATACAGGAAATGCTCCACTGTGTTTTTAAACTCCGCACACCTTCACTATGATCATATTAAAATTTGCAGTCCTGGAATTGCCCGTGTCTTCTGAAGTAAAGGTAAAAGGCGAATAAAAACAAAACAGAAGTGCTTATCAGTTTGTGGCAGTTCTCTCGCAGATATTTGAACTATTGCCACGAGTTTATTGTTCAACAGCAACATAATTTTTATAGCAGAGGCCTCTCCTTGGCTAAAATAAATGCAAAACTGCTTCAGCCTCTGTGTCATGCAGCCTGTGAGTTTTATTTTCACTTTGAGCTGGAGTTTTATGACCTGTTCTGACCAGCGTAAGTCACAGAAAAGCTCGTTCTGACAAAGGCAATACGACGATTCTGATTCTGATGTCATACATTTCCATTTTTCTCATTTTCCCCCCTCGCCCTCTGTCTTTTCACGTGCATAATTTGTGAAACTCGGCACAAGACGCACGAGGACGTCTACTCTCTCTCCTCTTTCTCTGTTCCTTCTGTACTTTACTCTCTCTTTTTCTGTCTCTTTCTCTGCTCTCTCCCTCTTTCTCTGTTCCTTCTGTACTTTACTCTCTCTTTCTCTGTCTCTCTTTCTCTGTTCCTTCTGTTTTACTCTGCTCTCTTACTCTCCCTCTCCCTCTTCTCTGTTCCTTCTGTACTTTACTCTCTCTTTTCTGTCTCTTTCTCTGCTCTCTCCCTCTTTCTCTGTTCCTTCTGTACTTTTCTCTCTCTTTTTCTGTCTCTTTCTCTGCTCTCTCCCTCTTCTCTGTTCCTTCTGTACTTTACTCTCTTCTTCTCCTGTTTCTTTCTCTGCTTCTTTCTCTTTCTCTGTTCCTTCTGTACTTTACTCTCTCTTTTTCTGTCTCTTTCTCTGTTCCTTCTGTACTTTACTCTCTCTTTTTCTGTCTCTTTCTCTGTTCCTTCTGTACTTTTCTCTCTCTTTTTCTGTCTCTTTCTCTGCTCTCTCCCTCTTTCTCTGTTCCTTCTGTACTTTACTCTCTCTTTTTCTGTCTCTTTCTCTGCTCTCTCCCTCTTTCTCTGTTCCTTCTGTACTTTACTCTCTCTTTCTTCTCTGCTCTCTCCCTCTTTCTCTGTTCCTTCTGTACTTTACTCTCTCTTTTTCTGTCTCTTTCTCTGCTCTCTCCCTCTTTCTCTGTTCCTTCTGTACTTTACTCTCTCTTTTTCTGTCTCTCTTTCTCTGTTTCTCTGTACTCTCTCTCTTTTCTGTCTCTTTCTCTGCTCTCTCTGTACTTTACTCTCTCTTTTCTGTCTCTTTCTCTGCTCTCTCCCTCTTTCTCTGTTCCTTCTGTACTTTACTCTCTCTTTTTCTGTCTCTTTCTCTGCTCTCTCCCTCTTTCTCTGTTCCTTCTGTACTTTACTCTCTCTTTTTCTGTCTCTTTCTCTGTTCCTTCTGTACTTTACTCTCTCTTTTTCTGTCTCTTTCTCTGCTCTCTCCCTCTTTCTCTGTTCCTTCTGTACTTTACTCTCTCTTTTTTCTGTCTCTTTCTCTGCTCTCTCCCTCTTTCTCTGTTCCTTCTGTACTTTACTCTCTCTTTCTCTGTCTCTTTCTCTGCTCTCTCCCTCTTTCTCTGTTCCTTCTGTACTTTACTCTCTCTTTCTCTGTCTCTTTCTCTGCTCTCTCCCTCTTTCTCTGTTCCTTCTGTACTTTACTCTCTCTTTCTCTGTCTCTTTCTCTGTTCCTTCTGTACTTTACTCTCTCTTTTTCTGTCTCTTTCTCTGCTCTCTCCCTCTTTCTCTGTTCCTTCTGTACTTTACTCTCTCTTTTTCTGTCTCTTTCTCTGTTCTCTCCCTCTTTCTCTGTTCCTTCTGTACTCTGGTCTCCCTTGCCCTCTCTCTCTCTCTCTGGGTCTGTCGCTTTCTCTCTCTTCCTTCTGTTCTCTGCTCTGTCTCTCTCTCTCTGTCTCTCTCTGTCGCTTTCTCTCTTCCTTCCCTTTTTGTCCTCTGCTCTCTCTTTTTCTCTTCCTTCTCTTTCTGTCTTCTCCTGTGCTCTCTCTCTCACTCAATCAGTCTCTCTATCTCTCTTCTCTTTCTGTACTCTGCCCTTCCTTCTCTTTCTGTATTCTTCACTCTCCCTCCGTCCCTCCCTCCCTCGCTCTATCCCGCTCTCTCTCTCTCTCTCTCTGTCTCTTTCTCTCTTCCTCCTGTACTCTGCCCCCCCCTTTCTCTCTTCCTTCCCTTTCTGTCCTCTGCTCTCTCTCTCACACTCTCTCTTTTTCTCTCTCTCTTTCTTTCTTTCTTTCTTTCTTTCTCTCTCTTCTTCTCTTTCTATCCTCTGCCCCCCACTCTCTCTTTCTCTCTTCCTTCTTGTTCTGTACTCTCCTCTCTCCCTCCCTCTCTCTGGCTGTCCTCTTCTCTCTCTCTCTCTCTCTCTCTGTCTAGATATCTATCTATCTTTCTCTCTTCCTTCTCTTTCTGCCCTCTGCTTTTTCTCTTTCTGCTCTCTCTCTCTCTCTCTCTCTCTTTCTCACTCACTCATTCACTCTCTCTTTCTCTCTTCTTTCTTTTTCTGACTTCTCCTCTGCTCTCACTCTCTCTCTTCCTTCTCTCTTTGTCCTCTGCTTTCTCTCTCTCTCTCTCTGTCTCGCTCACTCTCTTTCTCTCTTCCTTCTCTTCTTGTACTCGCCTCCCTCCCCCCCCTCTTTCTCTGCATTCTCTCTGTCTCTCTTTCTATCATCCTTCTCTTTCTGTCTTCTCCTCTGCTCTCTCACGCTCTTTCTTTCTTCCTTCTCTTTTTGCCCTCTGCTCTCTCTCTCTCTCTCAGTCTCTTTCTCTCTTCCTCCTGTACTCTGTCCCCCCCTTCTCTCTTCCTTCCCTTTCTGTCCTCTGCTCTCTCTCTCTCTCTCACTCACACTCTCTCTTTCTCTCTTCCTTCTTGTTCTGTACTCTCCTCTCTCCCTCCCTCTCTCTGGCTGTCCTCTTCTCTCTCTCTCTCTCTCTCTCTCTCTCTATCTATCTAGATATCTATCTATCTTTCTCTCTTCCTTCTCTTTCTGCCCTCTGCTTTTTCTCTTTCTGCTCTCTCTCTCTCTCTTCCTTCTCTTTCTCACTCACTCATTCACTCTCTCTTTCTCTCTTCTTTCTTTTTCTGACTTCTCCTCTGCTCTCACTCTCTCTCTTCCTTCTCTCTTTGTCCTCTGCTTTCTCTCTCTCTGTCTCGCTCACTCTCTTTCTCTCTTCCTTCTCTTCTTGTACTCGCCTCCCTCCCCCCCTCTTTCTCTGCATTCTCTCTGTCTCTCTTTCTATCATCCTTCTCTTCTGTCTTCTCCTCTGCTCTCTCACGCTCTGGCTCTTTCTCTCTTCCTTCTCTCTTTGTCCTCTGCTCTCTCTCTCTCTCTCTCTGTCTCGCTCACTCTCTTTCTCTCTTCCTTCTCTTCTTGTACTCGCCTCCCTCCCTCCCCCCTCTTTCTCTGCATTCTCTCTGTCTCTCTTTCTATCATCCTTCTCTTTCTGTCTTCTCCTCTGCTCTCTCACGCTCTGGCTCTTTCTCTCTTCCTTCTCTTTTTGCCCTCTGCTCTCTCTCACTCACTCACTCACTCACTCACTCTCTCTCTCTCTCTCTCTTCCTTCTCTCTCTCTGTCTCTCTTTCTGTCAGTGTGTGTCGTTTCCTCTTCGGTGTTGGAGCGGGCGCAGTTCGCCGGGTCTCTGTCCAAACGCACCGGGATGATTTTCTAACATGACTCCACTTCACGTCTCCAAACGTAAGTAGCGAAAGTTACGCTCGTAAAATGACCTTTTCCTAAAAACTTTTACTCTCATTTCGCGTCGCTGCTTCATTTCATCTGCTGTGAGTTTAAAGTAACGCGAGTTTACGCACGGAAAAACGCGAAACTTTAACGCGTAAAATCCATGACAGCTGCGTATTTTGGAGATCGTGGTTCGCTTTTATCTCGCACGGTTGGCGTTGTGGTGCAGGGATCGGTTCCTTGGAGAGCTGTCATCCCGCAGATCGGCGCGTCCCAGCGGATTAACGGTGTTCATTTCCACCGGCGAAGTGCCCCGAGATCCACTTACAAGGCAAACGACAGCGCCAAACGAGACGGGGAGCAAGAGACAGAGAGAACGCGTCCTAGAAAGGCTGGAAAAGCTGAAGCAAAACTATTCTGAACGTGTTTTATGTTGAAAATTTATGATAAACACTTAAATCTACCGGAAAATTGCATGTTTACAAACTGAAAATCAATGAAAATCTTTACAAACTGTTCATTTCTTAAGCGTTCGCAGTATAGTTCGGGTAAAATTTGGATAAGGACCAAGAATTCCCTGGTTCCTCAAGTGTCTATACCAAAATTTGAACTACAGATGTTGAAGTTTAGAGGATAAAATTCACTTTTCGATACAGAGCGAGTTGTTTCTAAGAGTGCACTGCAAAAAAGCTTGGCTAAAACTGAAGATAAACACGTAAATCTACTGGAAAATGTTCATTTCTTAAGCCTTTACGATATAATTTGGGTAAAATTTGGACAAGGACCAAGAATTCCCTCGTCCCTCAAGTGTCTATACCAAAATCTGAACTACAAATGTTGAAATTTAGAGAACAAAATTCACTTTTCGATACAGAGTTGTTTCTAAGAATTCTTGGTCAAAATTTAAGATAAACACTTAAAATGACATGTTTACAAACTGAAAATCAATGAACATCTTTACAAAATGTTCGTTTTCTTAAGCTTTCATGGTGTGGTTTACATAAAATTTGGACAAGGACCAAAAATTCCTTCATTCCCCAAGTGACTATACCAAAATTTGAACTAGAAATGTTGAAATTTAGAGGACAAAATTCACTTTCCTACACAGAGCGAGTTGTTTCTAAGGGTGCACTGCAAAAAAGCTTGGCCAAAAAAAAAAAGATAAACACTTAAATCTACCAGAAAATGTTCATTTGTTAAGCTTTCACAGCATGGTTCGGGTAAAATTTGACCTGGACCAAGAATTCCCTCACAGTAAGTGTCTAAAATCCAAAATTTTAAACCACAGATCTAATCAGAATGTCTAAATAGATTATCTCACGATCATAAATATGTGTGAAATATAAATATAATGTTTCAAAAAGCAGGAAGAGCACATTTTTCTTATTTTCTTGTTCTTCTTTTTGCATCTTTGAGCCAACTGTGGTGTCCTGAGTGAAATCAAACTCAGAAGAAAAGACCCCCTCCCCTTGACTGACTTGTGTTCCTTATGTGCATCATGTACAGGATGATCACAACTTTCACGGTTTTGAGATCTCTTTGCTCCTTCAAAAACCAGCAGGTGTCTAATTCTGGGAACCTGGGGCACGGGGGAATCTCAAAACAGTGAACACTTGAACCCGTGAACTCTGTCCCATTAAAAAAACACACACAAACACGGTCTGTACAGTTTCACAGTTTATAATGATATCGTTTAATGTGACGATACGGTGTCGATATCATTTGCTGCTGTATCGATTTGGTTTGTTTTACTAAATTATTTTGTTGCAGAGCTACAGTTTTGTTGTTTGTTCAGAGGAAGGAAACTCTTTTATGTGACACATTTGACATTTTCACTGTTTCGATGATTAAAATGTTTGTGTTTCATATGAACGTTGCACAAGAAGTGGTTTAACAAAGACTTTTGGTTTCACAGCCACGATTTAGCCTTTATTTTTTATTGAACTGTGTCGGAATTGACTTGAAAAATATTATATCAAATCAAAAGTGCACTGTATTGAGATTATGTACGGCCTATGTATCGTATCGGCAACTTCTTAATGATTCCCTGAACCTAAGTTTCAAGATTCCCTAAAACTTCTATTTTTCTTCATTTGAGCCGCACTGATAAATCTAAAATCCATCTCAACTGATCTGGGGGAAAACTGATCCAAACCAGCCTCAGTGTCCAAAAATTTGTAGCACCTTTACAAAAGTATAAAATTTAGAAAATATTTAATTTTTTTCTATTTTGTCAAAGCCATACCGGCCTGTAAAAGCCTGATCCCGTCAGATCTCAGAAGCTCAGCAGGTCAGGGCCTGGTCTGGACTTGGATGAGAGACTCTGGGAAAATCAGGAGCCACAGTTGGACAACAGTGGTAAAAAAGGTGTTGTTGTGTCCTGAAGCAAGACACTTCACCCTCGCTGCCTAGTATGAACTCTCAAAGCTCTGTAAAGTGTCTTTGAGTGTCCAAAAAAGCGCAATATAAAACTGATGCATTCATTATTTTTTGTCTGTTTTGGCAACGTTTAGGAAAAGTCAAATTTGAAAAAGACAGAGGTGGGGACGTGTAAGTCGTGATTTGGACTCAAGTCAGATTTGAGTTACTATTTTTAGGGCTTAAGACTTGACTTGATAAAATGGACTAAGACTTGGGACTTGACTTGTACTTGAGGCCTGTGACTTTGCAAACCATCTAGTGTATTCTGACTTAGTCGCTGGAGAGAAATGAAATTGAGCGGAGGCACTAGGGCTGCGTTCAGACTGCAGCCTGAAGTGACCCAAATCTGATTTTTTGGCCCCTATGTGACCTGTATCTGATCTTTTAATGACAGTCTGAACGACACAGATCCGATTTCTTCAAATGCGACCCAGGACACTTGGATATGTGCTCCTGAAACCGATACATATCTGATCTTTTGACATGCGACTTCAGTCTGAACGGCCAAAGTGCATTCATCCACCTACACGTTATCAACAAGACCACAAACGTCACTATTCTGCGCTGAAGTAGGCAAAAATTGTTAATGAACTCTGTGTCACTGAAGCGAAGCACATCACCACTCACCACTCTTGGCTCCGTCTCCACATCCACACGTTCCTTTAAACGGACGTCACACAAAGCGCCACGGCCAAAAACCTCGTCCTTCTCCTTCTCAATCTCCTCCTTAAAACAAGTAAGTTGTTCATGTTCTGGCTCCGGTACGAGAGGAACTTTAAAATCTCCAGGTGCTCAATGCTCATGCGTCCATGTTTGGAACAACTTCCTTAAAACACAGAGACGCTCGCTGCGGTTGACGTCGTCGTGTCTCCAGTGTCACATGCGGGGACACTTTTGGGCTGTTTAATGTTCACACTGGAGTCACATACAAGTCACATTTAATTGGAAATGTGAACGACCTCGCAAAAACATCAGATTTCACCAAAAAAATCAGAATTGAGCGTTAAGCCCTGCAGTCTGAACGTAGCCTAGGTGGCGCCAGCCTTGCTACAACTCTCCACAGATCTGACCTGTAATGTAGTGTAGCGCTGATTTAATTTATACTTTGGAACATTCTACACAAAGCAATAACATTTCCACGGAGACAAGCAGTTTGCCGGGGCTCTCCACTAGAAATGTTACGCAGTGCACCTTTAATAAACCATTGGCACAGAAATGAAGCCACATCTCTGTCGGTCTGCCCCAGGGCGACCGCTTTGGCAACAGGAGGAGCAAACCGCGGTCATTACTGAAACACGACAGAATTAAATTACCTGTGTTTGGCTACAGCAGCACAGCACTTAATTAAAGGTTCATTGTGTAACCTTTCTTACGCAGGCGGGTTCACTTTTCCAGACTAGAATGTTCCAAAACATTCTATAAAGGGAGACAAGCAGGTTACAGGTCAGATCTGTGGAGAGGCAGCCCCACTCGCTCTTAGAATGTAACTTTAAATGTATTACAGAAAAAACGACATCTGTAGATTTTGTTGAATAATTAAAGCCATATTGTGGAATATTCCTGACAAAGCAATAATGAAGGATACAAGCAGATGTAGGAGAATTATTCTACTGGGGACGTGAGTCTTGACGTCATGAACTCCGCCCACCTACACCGGGACCAGACCGGGACTAAGACCAAGGACTGAACTGGGAGGACTAAACCAGATCTGAACCAGGACTAAACAAGGACTAAACCAGATCTGAACCAGGACTAAACGAGAACTGAACCAGGACTAAACAAGGACTAAACCAGAACTGAACCAGGTCTAAACCAGGTCTAAACAAGGACTAAACCAGATCTGAACCAGGACTAAACGAGAACTGAACCAGGACTAAACCAGGTCTAAACCAGGTCTAAACAAGGACTAACCAGACTGAACAGGACTAAACCAGAACTGAACCAGGACTAAACGAGAACTGGGTCTAAACCAGGTCTAAACAAGGACTAAACAAGGAACAGGACTAAAACCAGGTCTAAACCAGGTCTAAACCAAACTAAACCAGGACTAAACCAGGTCTAAACCAGGGTCTAAACAAGGACTAAACCAGAACTGAACCAGGTCTAAACCAGGTCTAAACAAGGACTAAACCAGAACTGAACCAGGACTAAACCAGGACTAAACCAGGTCTAAACCAGGTCTAAACAAGGACTAAACCAGGACAAATCCAGGACTAAACCAGGACTACACCAGGACTAAATCAGGACTACACCAGGACTAAACCAAGACTAAACTAAACCAGAACTGAACCAGGTCTAAACCAGGACTAAACCAGGTCTTAACCAGGACAAAATGAGAACTGAACAGGTCTAAACCAGGACTAAAAACTAAGGTCTAAAAAACAGGTCTGAACCAGGACTAAACCAGAACTAAACAAACAACTAGGTCTAAACAAGGACTAAACCAGAACTAACCAGGACTAAACCAAGGAACTAAACCAGGTCTAAACAAGGACTAAACCTAAACCAGAACCAGGTCTAAACCAGGACTAAACCAGGAACCAGGTCTAAACCAGGACTAAACCAGGACTCCAAACCAACTAAACAGGACTAAACCAGAACTGAACCAGGTCTAAACCAGGTCTAAACAAGGACTAAACCAGAACTGAACCAGGACTAAACCAGGACTAAACCAGGTCTAAACCAGGTCTAAACAAGGACTAAACCAGGACTACACCAGGACTAAATCAGGACTAAACCAGGACTAAACCAAGACTAAACCAGAACTGAACCAGGTCTAAACCAGGACTAAACCAGGTCTTAACCAGGACAAAATGAGAACTGAACCAGGTCTAAACCAGGTCTAAACCAGGACTAAACTAGGTCTAAACAAGGACTAAATGAGAACTGAACCAGGACTAAACAAGGACTAAACCGCGTCTAAACCAGAACTAAACCAGGACTAAACCAAGTCTAAACCAGGTCTAAACCAGGACTAAACCAGGACTCCACCAGGACTAAACCAGAACTACACCAGAACTACACCAGAACTACACCAGGACTACTCCGGAGCCATTTATAGACTGAAAAATACATTAAATACAAGAGCCTTACATGGGGTTCAGTTTGATCTACATGATCTATCATCCATTTATTAGCGCACAAAGATCAAACGATACATGTACACTGGTAAAAGTCATTTAATTCATCAAATTTTAGTCATTCAGCACATTACACAGGATTCAGAAATATCTTGGCGAGCAGGTGGAGAGATCCTGGTACCACCCGAGCTGCAGGTTGGAGACTCTGTAGCTCTGTGGAGTCACAGTTGATCTGGGTCTGGTTCAGTCCTGGCGTTCACCTGGTTTGGCCCCGGACTCTGACCCTGGCTCCTGTGTCTCCTGTGTCTGAGCTCAGAGAGGATCACATGTCCCTCTCCAGTGTAATGTGATTATAAAGCAGCTCCAAACCCCAGACCCTGCACCTGTCTATCTGTGTGTGACTGACTGAGTGAATGAGTGAGTGAGTTTACTGTCAGTACGGCAGCCTGTTTGGACAATCCACTCAAACGTAAACAAATGGCTGTTTTGGCAATACACAGGTGAGGCGATCTGCGCTGTTAAACGAGTCTCTCACACGTAAAATTACAGTCACACACTCGATAGAAACAGTTTTTCAGTTTGTCACTCTCACCTTTTTGTTGTAAATCAAACTCTTTTTCTTTCCTATTAATCACAGGCTCCTGAAAATGTGATTTTGCGTCCAACATTCCACCATTATACATCCATGTAGAACACCCCCAGCATGATATCAGTGCAAAGTATCAATAAGTGTTTGTACCTGAAGCGGTTAGTGTCCGGAAAGGCTTCTGACGTAAATCCCACATGCTGAAAGCCGGAAGATATTTGAGATGTTACAAACTTTGTAGATAATTCTCCAACGACAAGTACGGATTTATTTTTTTAAACCAGTTTTTTCTTGTTCTAATAGACACATCAAGAATTTCAGACTTCCGGTCATTGCACAACTCATACTGGGAAGGATTCTCCGAAAAAGTGAGCATCAAACCGCCATGTTTGTTTTCCCAGTGGGATGCGTCTATTGACAAAGCCGATCTTTTCAAGTTTTTTGAACCATATCGTTTTTTTTTCTGGTTCTGATATTGTCCTATTTTAGTTTTGGGATTCGGACATCGTAATTGTGTGGTTGTTGGATGTTCTGACAGCGGAAAACGGCTCGAGAAATTTGTTTGCGAACTCCATAAATGCAAAAGGGAATCAGATGTGTGTGACTGCAAACCTCTGTTCAAACTGTTTCCCTTCCCAACGGAATTGAAAAATAGTGAAAGGTGAAGGCGATGGGCAGGATTGATCCACGGGAAGGACAAAAAAGGAAACTTTTGGCTGCCTAAGAAATCATCCGAAATTTGCAGCGAACATTTTGTATGTGGAGCAACAACAAAGCGGGATCCCAATTGTTAAGCGAGAGGTGCAGAAGACAAACAGACTGAGCTGCACTTTCTTGTTCTTGTGGTTTTACAGCAACAGCCTTGGTCTCTTTGCAGTGGAAGGTGTTTCTTGGCGAACAGCTGGTGCCTTTCGATTTGGCGTTGACTTTTTAAATTCGTAAACAAGGTTGAGCGAGGGATCGGGATTTTGCTTTGATGGCTCTCCACGTACAAAACTAAAATACGACAAAATCAGAACCAGAAACAAAAGCGATATGTTTCAAAATACTTGAAAAGATCAACTTCAACCTGTAACATCCAGTGCACCCCGGTTATGTGTGTGCCAACTTGTGTAATGATTGGGTGAATATTTTTGCCCGCGGATGTTTCAGAAATTGCCGAAATTGCCTTTATAACGGCGTGACCTTTCAACTGACCCGTGTGACGTCAGATGACCTCGGATCGTCACCAAACTTTTTTTTTTTTGCAGCATCGGGCACGGGGGCTTGACCCACGTACCAAATTTGGTGACAATTGGTCCATAAATAAATTGTTGCAGGTGGACAGACACACAGGGAGAATACAAAACCTGGACAACCGTTTGGGGACCAGGTAATGATGAGTGACCAATGAGCTCCTTTTGTTTCACGTGTCACTCAAATAAACAGATCTGATTGGCCGGTCGTGTTTGAGCCTGACTCTGAAAGTGACAGAGGGAGTGTGCACTAGACTGATATAAATTTGTATAAAATAATACAGATTCTGAACAAATCTCTTATTAGAACAAGAAAATACTGATTGGAATAAATAAATCTGTACTTGTCGTTAGAGAATACACGCATCAAGAATGTCCGACTTCCGGTCATTGCGCATAATTAACTTGATTAACACGATTAATTTGCATATTTTGGGTGATTGTTAAGATAAACAGTTTTAACTCTTATTAACAGACTGATTATATTTGTGCAATTTTTGGTTAGTAATATGATTCAAATTGTTGTTATAGATAGCAGCTAAAAAGATTGAAGACAGGACATTAAAGCTCCAAAAATACCAAAAATATGTGTCCGTTTCTACTCTCTAATTGCAGTACCGTTCTGGATAAAGTGGTAAAGTACATGTATACCAGGGGTGTCAAACTCATTTTGGTCCAGGGGCCGTATCCAACCTACTTTGATCCCAAAGGGGCCGGATCAGAAAACTCATGGCATATAAACCCCAAAAACAGCAATAAGTTTATAATAAGTCTATAATATTTGTGCAGAGAAATGTAAATCTATTACAGAAATCTTTTCTAATTGATGAACTTTTTCTTTTACAAAATATTATAATATTATGAACAACCAGAAACTTTAAGAAAAATGCAATTTCAACACAATATTTTAACATTAACTTGTATGTAAATAAGAATAATTAAATTTTTCTTGGAAAATCCTGCACTCGGCTCCACTTTTCTCATTTTTGACATTTTGCTGATGAGGGTGTCACGGTCAACAGTCAAAACGATCGTCCTTTAAGAGCGTTTGGAAAGAGACAAGTTTTCATTTGTGCTGCTCTGGTGGGAGGGGCCACGTACAGAGACGCTGGAGACGCTGATATGATAAGCGACGCAGAAAATTACCAATATTTTAATAGAAAATATAATTAAAATATTTTAGTAGAAAATCAGCCGAGGGCCAGATTAAAGGTCTTGGAGGGCCGGATCTGGCCCCCGGGCCGTATGTTTGACACCCCTGATGTATACTGTATAGTCCTCCTACAAATCTCCAATAATATGTGTAAAAATATACGTACCATGGAAGAACAGTTTAATCATTTCAGTCAGTTTCAGGCTTTAGGTTTTGAATTCCGATTTGTTTTTAATTAGAACCATCTTTAATTAATTGTCATCTGTTGTTTGTGTCAAGAATGTGTGTGTGTGTGTGTGTGTGTGTGCATACCGCCGAGTGTGTAACTCCCTGTGGGGTATTTACGCAGTTTTATGTGGCCACCCAAGAGTTGTTAACTAATATTTGTGTTTTGTTTTTTCCTGATCAGATGCAGACTGGATGGTGGGAGCTTGAAACTTTCTCTGCACGTTTGTAAGATGGAGAGAGAGGGATCGTTCAGGAGGTAATAACACACACACTCACACACACACACACACACACACACACACACATATACAAAGAGAGACTTGTAGAAACATTTACTCTGTGCTTCTCAGTGGCTTTTGTGTCTCAGTCAAAGGTCGGGTGAGGGTCGTCAGTTCTGTGTCAGGGCAGTTTGAGGAGAGGAACAGCCCTCAAGACAAAAGTGAATCTGTGTGTCATTGGTTCATTCGTTTTTCAAATTAAAAATAAGAAAATGAAAAAAAATACAAAAAAAATTCATTATTTGTCTCCAAATTTTGTGTTTAAATGAAAAATGGAAAAAACGGATAACGGACGTTTCTCATTTCCATGACTTTAAACTGTGACTGAACCCGGACTGAACCAGGACTGAACCAGGTCTAAACCAAGTCCAAACCAGAACTGAACCGAGTCTAAACCAGGTCCAAACCAGAACTAAAACCAGGTCTAAACCAGGTCTAAACAAGGACTAAACTAGTGAACTGTTGTGTGATCAGGACTGAGACCGAGACTCAGACCGGGACCAGTCCAAGATTGAGAACAGGACTGAGACCAGGAGCGAGACTGGTTTAGTCCTGGTAGACCTGGTTTAGACCTGGTTCAGTTCTGGTTCCGGCATCACAGTTTAAGTCACGTAAACAGAAAACGGCCGTTATCCGTTTTTTCCATTATTCACAAAAAACGAATCATTATCTGTTTTTTTTTTCATTTTAGTTTTGGAGACAAATAATGAAGAAATAGTTGTTTTATTATTTTTGGTTTTATATTGAAAAGCAAATGAACGAATGATACTCCTCTGTGTCCTGCAGCATCACAGCAGCCTCCAGGGGGCGCCAAGTGAACAAAACTAAAAAGGCCTCGTTGTTAAAGCCAAGTTATAGTTGTGCGTCGACTCAGCACACACTGCTGCCATCGCCTTTTCGCAATAGTTTTCACTGCCGCGATGCTAGGAGGCTTTTCGTGTTTACAAAATGAAGCGGGAAAGCGGAGTACCAGAAACGTATGTAGAGCAGATGTAGAAAGGGCCAACGCAGAGAGTCTGTGTTGTGATGCGTACGATTTGATGCACGACAATAAATTGGGCTTTAGTCCACCCTGGTGTTTCAGTTGGTGACAAAAATGTTCTATTCTCTCATTCTCACTCTCCCTCAGAGTATTTCCTCTGGAAGGTTTTCTGCCACATTTGCTGCCCCATCTGGTGTAAAAAGTCTGTAGCATTTCAAATGTCCATAGTTATTTCAAACACACACACACACACACACACAAATATACATACACACACATGTACATAGGCAGAGGCTTTGTCTCTTCTGTGATGTCCTGTTTCTCTCTGGGACAAACAAAAACTGAAGTCTGCACATTCACAGGGACCTCATTCACTCTCTCTCTCTCGTTCTCTCTCTCATTCTTTCCCTCCTCTCTCTCTCGCTCTCTCTGACCCCCTCTCCCTCTTCAGGCCTCCCTCTCTCTCTCTCTCTCTCTCTCTCTCTCTCTCTGACCCCCTCTCCCTCTTCAGGCCTCCTCTCTCTCCCTCTCTTTCTCTGTCTCTCTCTCTCTCTGTATGACCCCCTTTCCCTCTTCAGCCCCCCCTCTTTTCTTTCTCTCTCTCTCTCTCTCTCTTCTCCCTCTCTCTTCTCTCTCTCTCTCTCTGACCCCCTCTCCCTCTTCAGGCCTCCCTCTCTCTCCCTCTCTCTCTCTCTCTGTCTCTCTCTCTCTCTGTATGACCCCCTTTCCCTCTTCAGCCCCCCCTCTTTTCTTTCTCTCACTCACTCTTTCTCTCTCTCTCTCCTCCTTCTCTCGTTCTCTCCTCTCTCTCACTCTCTCTTCTCTCTTTCACACACTCTCTCTCTCTTTCTCTTTCTTTCCTCGCTCTCTGTTTTTCTCTCTCTCTCTCACTCTCTCTTTCTCTCTCACACACACATTCTCTATCACTCTCTCTCTCTGACCTCCTCTCCTCTTCAAGCGTCTCTCTCTTTGTGCAGTAATTAGTCCGACACAGTTTCTCTTCAGTTCTTCCTGTTGTTCAGGGGACTCGTACAACAAGTGCCAAACGTCCTCCAGCCAGAAAGTTTAATACAGTTTAAATAGTTTGAAACAGGTCATTAGTGTTCGACCGGATGTCAAATAAAACTGAAACTCAGATAAATAATATTATACAATTTCAGGTAATCACAAATTGAATGGACGCAATTAACAAGTTTCCTGCTTAAACGACTAAATCTCCAGTCGTATTCTTCATTTAAAACTGCTAATGTGTTGTGAACTATGAAAATTACAACCAGTTACTTTTCCAAATTAGTTCAGCCTACTCTGCAAACTATGAAATATCAAAATCTTTTAAAAATGCCTTAAAAAACACTTTGTTTAAACCTCTGCAAACATGTTCTGAAATGCAGCTGATCAGTCAGTAATAGAAGTAGAAGTTCAGATTTCAGTTTTGTCATGTTATGTTCATGTTATAGCCCCTTGACACAAATTCCAAACTTTGAACAGAATCTGGATTTGAAAACATAAACTTGGAAATGTAATTACGGATGATCTTGAATTACAATGTGTCATTTTATAAAAAAAAAATAAAAAAATAATAATAATCGTCTTATCGTCTCATTTAAATCTAGAAGCAGTTTACAAGTAACCCGATTCATCAGCCAGTTTCACTTTGTGGAACACTTCGTGACCTCGCAGCATTAGGATTCGTTCACTTGACGCAGGCGGGTACTTTTTTATTTAACCAATCGCTGCTGTTTGGTCGTGATGTATGTAATGCGCCAAATCCCGCAGGAAGAAGGGCAATAACGTCTTTCCTTTTGATAAAATTAATCAAACATTCTCTTTGTTCCGGCTTTAAATCCTCGATCTCGGGAATCGTTGCCAACACAGAATATTTGTCTTCGTCTACGTCCATCTCGACGCTTTGTTTACTGTTGCACTGTTCCACAAAAGGGACACAGACAGACGCTCGAGTTTGACGTCATGGCTTCACAGCTCTTCACTGATTGGCCGGTGCATGGTCTACAACTTCCAGGGCTCTTGCAAACCATCTAGTGTATTCCGATTCCTGACCTAGTCGCAGGAGAGAAATTAATTTGAGCGGAGGAACTAGGTGGCACCAGCCTGACTAGTTTATTAGCAAGGACCACACCACAACAATTGAAAACGATAAAGATACTTACGACTGGGAGGAGACTCAAGCTCGAGGGTTTGTTTGAGGGGATCAGTCCAACCCATTTCAGGACCTTTGTACAGTAGAAGAAGTCTTCAGGCTGAAGGATGAACAAGAGACGTGGGGTGGGTGGAAGGGGGTCGAGAGAGCAGTGTTGTTGTCAGGATAGGCCTGTATAAAAAGGGTAACTGAAGGTGTGGTTGAGGTGAGTTGTGGTTCGCTGAAGAAGAACTCTTTTTGAGAACAGTTCTCGAGATGTGTAAAGAATCCCTCAGTCGTCCAGGTAGAAACCACGGCGAGGAGAAAATTCAGTTTGTTGACTGGACAAAAGTTAGTTTGGTTGAAGACGTTTCACAGCTCATCCAAGCTGCTTCTTCAGTTCTGGAACTGAAGAATCTGAATTTTCCCCTCGCCACTTTTTGAGAAGACTTAAATCATTATTGTGTCATGTTCTTCTGGCATAAAAAGTAAAATATAACTTTTTCTTTATTAGTCATGGTTTCCGACAAACAATTCTTTCCTGATTTGAAGGACACTTTCTGAGGATCCATAGACGACCTTTCCCCATTCAGAAGATATAATATTTTGACAGACAGACTGATACTTTATTGATCAAGAGGGAAATCCAAGATTTTTTCAATTTAGATGAGAATTTCTTGAATTTCTTCATTGCAATGACAACAGAAGATGGCTGAATATGGAGCTAGAGATCTGAAGGAACCTGCGTTCTTTTTAAACCCCATTATGTTTTGTCTACCGTCATCATTGAAGCAGTTTGTTAGCTAAATTATTTTCCAGTCCAATGAAACGTGTCACCTTTAAAAGCGTCCCCCTCCCTCACAGAAGCTCACGAGGCTCAAAGGTTCCATTGTTCTGCGGGCACACGAGGCTGGTGTCTCGTATGTCGTCTGCCTGGCACTGGAGAGGTTTGGACAGGAGCAGTGTCTGGGATTAGAACAGACAGAGACAGAGGTGATGCAGGAAAGGTATGCTGGGAAGTCCAATATTGTGCTAATTTTAGATTCAGATTCAGAGACGTTTGATTTTACTAACACATTTTCAACAAACCAGTGCAATCAATCAATGGTATAACACAACATTTTGGGCCCCGTAAACCTTACTCTGCAGATTTTTGCTTCACCCACTCCTTTTTGAACATGTATATAATTCCTTGCGAATCCTCATTATTGTCTGAATTTTCTTATGCTTTTTGTTAAGTCTTTATACTGATATTTCTGTGCATGTTTGAAATACACAACGGCAACAACAACTAAGGGACAGTCCAGAATTTTGGACATAGGACCTCATTTCCTAGTGAGCCAGAGTGTTGGAGACGTGTGGAGACACTTTTTTAAATATTCCATCCAGTCCTTGTATTTGCAGAGGTCACTGGTGCTAGACTAGTGCATGTCAATGGTCATAGTTTATCCTGCCACTAAAAACAGTCTTACCCACTCCACAAAACACCCGAAGAAAATCTATTATTACACCAGACTGTCCATGTAAATGTCTGTGTCGATAGAATAATGTTTGAAATAAAACTAACCTTGCATCGTATTAATTGTCGCATGTTGAGGGACTATTTTCTCATATATCAGTCCGCCACTGCCGAGCTTTCTATCAGTTAGTACAACTCGCTGCTGCTGCTCAGACATAAATCTTTCAAATGCAAGGTTGGTTTTACTTCTAAAATTATTCTATCGACACAGACATTTACATGGACAGTCTGGTGTAATAATAAATTTGTTTTGGGTGTTTTGTGGAGTGGGTAAGACTGTTTTTAGTGGCAGGATAAACTATGACCATTGACATGCACTAGTCTAACACCAGTGACCTCTGCAAATACAAGGACTGGATGGAATATTTTAAAAAGTGTCTCCACACGTCTCCAACACTCTGGCTCACGAGGAAATGAGGTCCTATGTCCAAAATTCCAAATTGTTCTTTAAGTGGGAATTCTGTATATTTAAATTGAGAACTAGAGAAAAGTCTTGCAGCTAAAATACATAAAACTGAAAAAATAAATAAAGAAAACTAGCAAAATTGAAAAAATAAAAATAAAAAAATAACATAAGTTGATTTGTGTAAAACAGGTTGTGTTCAACCTTCCTCCTGTGAGCCTCTCATTTTAGCAGCCGTGAGAAACTGAGAAGAATAAATTTGATGAATTACCTTTGTAAATGTATCGTTACACATTTACAAAGGTAATTCATCAGATTTTATTCACTAGGGACAATGTGTATAGTTCAGAAATCCCTTGGTGAACTATTGGGAGGAAGTGGAGAGCTGCTGGTCAGTCGTGGAGACTTGCAAGTTGTCCCTGGGACTCGAGTCAGACTTGAGTCACTATGTTTAGGACTTGAGTCTTGACTTGATAAAATGGACTAAGATTTGGGACTCGACTCAGACATGATTTGAGAAGACTTGATGCTTCTAAAAATCTATGTAATTTTACAGAAACAAATAGGAACATGTCCCTCCCACTTCTGTTTGGTACTTTGAATGTAAATGAAGTACTGTGATGTGGTATCCTCAAATGTACTACAGTAATATATAGTAAAATACAGTACAATACAGTAAAACAGAGGGAACTACATAGAACATGATCCTTCCATTTCAGTGCAGACAAAGTTTAGAACTTTTAAATCTCAATTCTTTCTGTTCTGACCATAAAGATTCACACTAAGATCTTGTCAACACATTTAACATGGAAAAAGTTACATTTCTACAACTGTTATATAAATACCCATATATAATATACTGTGACTTTTATAATATACTGTATAATACTGTATATACTGTAAAATATACCGTACAATTTAGTTTAAAATTCATATAAATTGCAAAAATCAAAGCTATAATCAAAGCTGAAGCTCAAAGCAGACGACTTGGACTTGACTTGGACTTATGGGCCATTGACTCGAGACTCGGACTTGGACTTGCCTGTGTTTGACTTGGACTCGGACTTGAGGTCAAAGACTTGAGACTTACTTGAGACTCGCAAAACAAAGACTTGGTCCCAACTCTGCTACTGGTTCAGTTTGGAGACCCATGTTTTTTTTTTTTTTAAGTCAACACTGCTCCAGTTCTTTGGGAGACTTTACAACGCCTTTATTATCAGTTTGTAGTTATCTGCAGCCTCATGCAAAACCATATAACTCAGAATGACATGCAAACTATCATGTTCTCCCCTAAGGCAACACTCATTATATTACTTAATATTTGATGTCTGTTCCGGGTCCTGGACGGTACAACCCATCCCCAGCATCTACATATTAACCAAACCAATTATACAAAACAAACAAGAGGACAGACAGCTGCATCAGGTCAGACATTTATGCTCTGAAATTTATTTGTCCATCCTCCTGAATTTACCCACAGTCTCTGCTTAATAAAGTTGTCAAAAGTATCAAGAATCAGCTACTTACCGATTAGGGGTGTAACGATATCCAAGTCTCACGATACGATATCTTCACAGTATGAAAATCACGGTACGATATTTATTGCGATATCGCGGGAAAACGCACGATATGACGGGGAGGCTCACGATTAGGAATGTAACAATATCCAAATCTCTCTGTACGATATTTTCACGACATACATCTCACCGTACGATATTATTTTGATATTTTGTGGAGGCAAATATGCGACTTTTTCCTCTTAAAATCCCTTGACAAGGCTTCATCCAAAAAACTAAGACTTAAAAGTGCTTAGATCTGTTATTTCTTCTTGTAATCTGCACTGAAATGGAGCAAAGGATCATGGTCTATGTAGTTCCCTCTGTCCTTTTAAGCTATTGCTGCACCATAACTTTTTTATTTAAGTAAAGAGACTTGTAATTCGATGTATTGTGATGGTCCATGATATTATTGTGAGAACTTTGACGATACGACATCACGATATTTCGGTTATTGTTACATCCCTATAACCGATACTGAATTTATTATCAAAAACTAGATCCCCCTTTGAGCAGGTATTGATACTAAAAAAGTCACACTGACAGGACAAAAATAAAGCTTTTCTGCAGTTTTATAATGATCCTGAGCTGTGTCAGGAAAAGTATAAGAGCACAAAGACTAGTATATACACCCATGGACCACTGAGGGATTAATATAAAAGAACGTACTTTGATTTAAGGTTGAAAATCACATTCTGTTGTCTAAAGAAAGTGTTTTTTATTCTAATTGTGGAATCAGTATTGATTATTTATTTATTTGGGTCACAGGTATATTTTGACATGAATTCACAGACAGTCATATTTAACATACACAGACCGAAAAGGTGTCGGCTGAAGCTTAAAGGTTGTATGGAGGATTTTTGTTTGTTTGTTTGTTTGTTTCAAATTGTCAATGAAAGTTTAAAATACCATTACAGAGATGCAGCAGCTTTGTAATTATGATGATCAAAAAAAAAAAAGAATGAAAATCCATCAACTGTGGACGTGTTGAGGCCAGATAAACATCAGCCAATAGAAAACGAGACTCCCTCATTTTCTATTGGCTGTTAGGTTGTCAATCAAATTCCCTAGTGTAAGTGACTCGCCGGCGCTTGGGGATTTTGTGGTTTATGCAGCGGTTCTTCGAGGCTTTTTTAAACTGTCGCTTCCTCGCATTTCGCACAAAGTTTGTTGAGACGGCGGACGAGAATCCACGACCAGTTCACCGCAAAAGAAAGTCCGTTTTTGAGGTCACTGAAAGAAAAAGAGAAGGGGAAAAGGAGCGAAGACAAACTGAGGTGATTCTTGGAGATTCCTTCCACCGATGGTGCGACTGAAGCAGACGAAGGGTCTAAAAACTGACACGTCGGTCGTTAAATTACCTCTAGACAGGAAACTTCAACAGTGATTCTGAACGTGCACAAGGACTCTCGCTGTATTTCTCTTCCCTTAAAAAAAATCCTCTATACAACCTTTAAGCTTATTATGCCTTTACCTTTTATTCCTTTATCAGAGCGTCATCTTGACACCAGTTCGTCTTCATCAATACAGCAAGAGTAAACAAACAAATCAGAAACAGCACAACAAAGTACGACAGCACAAACTAAGTATCATAATTCATGTATCTGTCCAGAGTTAAACACTTAAACTTCTTTATAAAGTGAAAGAGAGTGGTGCACAATTTTAGGTTTTTTATACAATTGTTCCACAGCTCCACCCCTTTAACAGATATTCAACATTTCATAATGTTTGTTCTAATTTTCTTTTTGATAAACAGGGCCGTACCTCTGAGCTCATATTGGCTCTTTTGGATTTTGATGTTCTGTAAAGATTTATTGAGTATCGAGGTCTATTCCTTTGTACTGAAATCGAGTTTAAGTAAATTTAAGTATCATGACAACACTGCTGCTTAAAGGAATGAAATTAATATGCCAGGAATTTTATATCGCAGTTTTCCTGGAGCCAGATTTTATGAGGATTCTTTCTTCTTTGTATCTTTATGTTAACTTGCATAGAGCTAATTGTTTCTTCTGAAAGTTCACACATTGCAGTTGTTTAAATCCAGAAGTGTCTTAGTCTTTCTGAAGTTGACCAATAGGAGGAGTGTGTTTGTTTAAGCGTACACTGCAAAAAACAAAATCTATTCAAGTTTAGATGACTTGAATTAAGAAAATGTTTATCATGATTTGAATAAATTTCTCTTGACAAGTAAAATGATCTGCCAGTGGAACAAGACTATTTATACTTAAAATATGAGAATTCATCTTGCTACAATTAAAATAAGAAAAACAACAACTTTTTGCACCTAAAATAAGAAACAAAATCAAATGTTGCTTGAATTAAGAAAAACACACTTATTCCATTGGCAGATACTTTTACTTGTCAAGTTGAATCAACTCAAATAAAGTGAAATGTCAATGTCAATGTTTTAACTTATTGCTTTTTTCTAGTGAGCATACATTTCAAAAAGTTACATCTTTCCAGGTTAAAATGACTTGAATTAAGAACAATTTTAATCTGATTTGAGTAAATTTCACTTGACAAGTAAAATTATCTACCAATAAAGCAAGACTTTATACTTTAAAATACAAAAATGCATCTTGTTTTCTAAAGATAAGAAATAAAAAACATATTCATTGGTAGATAATTTTACTTGTCAAGTCAAATCCACTCAAAATCAAGTAAAATGTTCTTTATTTGAGCAGTTTAAATGTACCTAGATATTACTTTTTGCAGTGTAGATCTGCATTCGTGAGAAAATTCATTCATTTGACCAAAACAGCAAATGCTCGCGATAAGGTTTTACTTTTGTCTTGTCATATTAAAAAATAGCAGCACTAGTCTCCTTTCTCTTTAGAATACAATGATGAAGTTGTGTGTTTGACCAGAGGAAGAAGGAAGTGAAAGATGAGAATCATGATGAAAAGAGGAAAAACGTCTGTGTCAAACTGAAGATTTTCACACCAACACAGAATCACTCACTCACTGCTGTTAACCGCATATGGTATACAGTTATATTAATATGGTCATTTTTATTTACATTTTTTTTTTTTTTCTTTTGTATTTTTTACATTAATTTGTATTCATTTATTTATTATTTTATTTATTTTATTTTCTCATTATATACCAACTGTTCTACCACTTAAGCCAGTTTTGTCCCTCCTACTAATACAGACCTGGGCATTGTACAGCTCCTTGGAATTATAAAATAAACATATTTTATCATTTTACCTCATGCATGGATTAATTAAGTTTTTTTATTTATTTATATAGCGCTTTTCACAGACATACGTCACAAACCAACACATTCACCCATGCACACAGCACTGTCATACTAAAATTAAAACTGCATTGCTTTTATTCGTTTATTTATTTATTTTATTTTATTTTTATTTAATTAATTTATTTTTTATGACATTTTTGTAAGGTCCCCTCACTTTTTCATTGCTTAGTCAAAACATAAACTCTTACCAGTCTTACCAGCTCATCAAAACAATGATATTTACTGCTTTTTATAAAGAAATATATTAATATTATGCAGAATTGAGTTAAGTTTTTTGGCCCTCCACAATATTTTCTGTTTCCCATGTGGCCCCATGGAAAAAATAATTTCCCATCCCTGTACTAGTAGATGAGGACACTTTCTACAAGTGTTCTCCAATTTATCACAAGGAAAATGCAAAATAGAATAATTAATATCTGGTATCCACTTTTGGTCATTTCAAAAAACAAAAATACACGGTGTGGTATAGGATTTTGATCCCGCGGTGAGGTGACCCCGGGGTCAGAATCCTATTATGGTATGTTGACCCCCCCATGAAAATCTATATTTTATTAATAAACAACGTGAATTCTATAGAAAAACTTTGAATATTAATACTATATTTACAAATTAAAACACATTGACATATTTAAAAGTGTTTTTGAAGAACTCAGATGCATTTTTTATGTCAATTATAACTTTTGAATGTTAAAAATTACTTAGTTGTTTAAACATATATGTTACTGAAAATGAGGTAGGTAGTTATTAATTAATTAGGTAATCAAAGTGATGTATAATGATTTGGAATCTACCTATGACTATAATAATCTGACCCCCCAATATGTTTATTATAGTTATTATGATGTAAAGTAAGAAGTAATGTTAGTTGAATATTGACAATGATCAATTATAATATAAAGGAGGTCAAAATCCTATGACCCCCCCCAATATGTTTATTACAACACAACATGACTACATTCAAGGTCATTATCCATACAAACCATTGCCTAAATTGACATTATGATTAAGGATTAATCTGAACATAAACTAAAAACCTTAACAATGTAAAATACAATATAAAAAGTGACAAGATTGCTATGTATACGTTACATTTACACAAAATACGAAGTCATTATCCATCAAAACATTTCTTAAAATACCTTAAAAGAAAGTGAATATGTAGCAGTATATAATAAAAGTAAATTACATGAGAAATAATGATCATATAAGTAACTACTAAAAAAAAAAAAGTAAGGGGAGTCAAAATCCTATAGGGGTATGTTGACTCCAGATTTTTCATGTCATAGTTTTATATTTTTTCCCCAAATATCTCCAAAATATGTTGTGTTCTCTGAGTCCTGGTCTGATCCTTTGGTTTTTGTAATGGTCCGTCCGCATCGCTGTTTCTTTACACAGGACATCTGCTCCATTTAATCAGAGCCGCCTGAGTCAACACTGACACATGTCTAATAAAAACTCTAATGAAGACTCAGATCTGCTCCTGGAAATACAACACACACTTTTGAACTTTAATCAAACATAAATCTGCTGATAAGATTTTCACGGCGATAAGAACACCTCACATGAATGAAAGAGAGGTTTAATGCCATACTGTGGGACATTTCAGACAAAGCAACCCCAAGTAATTAAACTGTAACCAAACTTGAATATACATTTTTGAGCTGTTTAAAGGTTCTATATCACATAACTGACTCTTGTGAGCTTTTAGTTATGTTATAATCATAGGCGGAGTTTGACTTTTGCGCTCGGGGGGCAAACATTTTAATGTCAAGGCACTAAAGTCAAGATGTAAAATGTGAATTGTCATGTGCACAGTACGGAAACGCCCTGTACAATGACATTATCGTTTTATTGTAAACACCGCTGTGCATTATAATTATTCTTTGACATTATACAGAATAGTTATAATGCTAATAATGCTGTAGACCGCACTGTAGACCGCACTGTAGACCGCCCGTAGACCGCACCGAGACCGCACCATAGACCACACTGTAGACCGCACTAGAGCCCGACCGATATATCGGTTGGCCGATATTATCGGCTGATATGGGCAGCTTTAGGCATATCGGCTATCGGCCGATATGCTTGCTGATATGGGCCGATATTTCATATGGGCATGTTATACCTCGTTATAAAGCTTAGACTCTCTACATTCTGTTCATTTAATCCAATTTACAGACAGATAAATGTCCTAATATGTGGCTCCACATCAGTATTTATCTACGGAGTCATTTGTCAGTGTGTGTCCGTACTGTCCCTGAACACACCACAGAGTCGCGTCACTCACGTGCGTTTGTTTACACCTGCAGACACAGATCCAAACACTGAGATTATATTCTTTTTACGGACAATCGGTTTGAGTCTGGATTAAAAGGACATTTATTAGTGCAGATTTGTGATGTGAGGAGAAGCCTGTATGAGCGGTGAGTGTTGGACATATGTCGACTCTGAAGCTAGTTTTTGTCATTTGTTATGGGTTAGCTGCTGTAGCTCCCGCTCATAAACAGACTGTTTTCTATTGGTCTGTTCTAAAGTGACTATATTGGCCGTATATTTGTTACTGGACCAGCACTGATATGTAAATGAACTGTGAATAGAGGTGTGAATTATGACATTTGCGCATATAATTAATTACCGCGGCGCGCACGTATTTACGGCTAAAGGCTAATAGCGCTACTTTCTTTACTAGTTATGGGTCCGTCGCGAACGAAATGACTCTTAGAACCGGCTCTTTGAAGGGAACGACGGGAGCCTGATCCTTATTGGGAGCCGTGTTTTCTCTTTCTCTCACTTTTTTTCTCTTCACGCCGCGTGCAGATTCGTGGTTTGACAGCGGCAGCGGCTAAAAACGAAACTTTGAGAAATTTGCGTGTACGTAGGATTAAAAAAAACACAAAAAAAAACAACAAAACAAAACAAAAAACGAGCATATTTGACTGTAGTTTAGCATAAAATAAATAAGTCCCGGTTTAGTCCTTTTTCAGTCCTGGTTTAGACCTGGTTCAGTCCTGATTCAGTCCTGCTTTAGACGTGCTTTAGTCCTGCTTGCAACAAAACAATCTGAAGAGCCACTTGGGAGCCAAAAGAACCAGCAGCTTTTAGTGAGCCGAGCCAAAAGAGCCGGTTCTCTAAAAAGAACTGGAATACCCATCACTAGTGTCTAGAATGTGATGCAAAAATGCCATTAAGTCAACCTAGTGTCTGTAAATATGATGTAAATAGGCAGAATAACAATAAATGTTGCCTAAATAAACCCAAGTTAAAATCCACCAGAGCCAAACCTAAGTTTTTTAAACAATTCAACATTTACAGTGAATTTTTACATCACTAAATATATCGGTGATTATATCGGCTATCGGCAGCTCCAACTTCCATTATATTGGTTTCATATCGGCCACAGCAAAATCCATATCGGTTGGGCTCTAGACCACACCGTAGACCGCACCGTAGACCGCACCGTAGACCGCACCGTAGACCGCACCGTAGACCGTAGACCGCACCGTAGACCACACTGTAGACTAGACTGTACTGTACTGTACTGTTGTATGCGTCAGGGGACCGCAGGCGAAAGTACCGGCGCAGAGCTCCACGCCCCACAGGGTAGAGCTCAGCCGCCACCCGATCACAGTTTGTGGACACCCTGCTGCGCGGGCTCTGGGTTCTCTCTCTCTCAAGTCCAAGATTAGTCCTGGTTCAGTCCTGGTTCAGTCCTGTTTTAGTCCTGGTCCAGTGTTGGTTCAGTCCTGGTTTAGTCCAGGTTTAGTCCTGGTTCAGTCCTGGTTCAGTCCTGGTTTAGTCCTGGTTCAGTGCTGGTTTAGTCCTATTTTAATCCTGTTTTATTCTTGGTTCAGTCCTGGTTTAATCCTGGTTCAGTCTTGGTTCAGTCCTGTTTTAATCCTGTTTTAGTCCTGGTTCAGTCTTGGGTCAGACTAGGATTCATATTTATTTCATACAATATTTTTGACATATTTAAAATATGAACACATTTTTTAAAAGTAAATATTTGTATTGGTCATATTAGACTAGGCCATATAGACTCAATGTCTATGTGGCCTAATATGTCTCGTGACATATTTCAGCCACTAGGGGGGCAGCCCTCCCCGCAAACTCTGTCTATGGTTATAAAGCTGTTACCTCCTCAAAAACAGACCTATATTATTAGTCTGTTTACTCCAAAGCTCAAAATGCTCTGTTCCACCTGGTGATGTCATGAAGCAGTGGTAGACCTGTCAGATCCCATCAGATCTCAGAAGAAGCAGAGCAGGTCAGGGCCTGGTTAGTACTTGAATGAGAGACCGCTGGGAAAATCAGGTGCCACAGTGGAGCGCTGTCATTGTGTCTTTAGGCACATTAGAATCAGAATCAGTATTGAGTATTGAGTCTAGTCTTTAGTATTGAAAACAAGTTTGAAAGTTTAGTATCATGACAACACTACTGCTTAAAGGAATGAAATTAAACACATTTTAGGAGTGTGATATGCCAGGAAATGTATGTCACAATTTTCTTTTTATTAGGATTCTTGTTAACTTTGTATCTTTATATTAACTGCTTCACACATTGCATTTGTTGTGAGTGATGGTGGTGGGTAGAGGGGCCGATGGTGCAGAATGGCAGCCTCGTTTCTGTCTGTGTTCAGTCTGTAACAGGGCTACAATATTATCTTAGTGAGTGAATGAATAATTCACGGTAAAGCATTTGAGTGTCCAAAAAACTCTCTATATAAAACCAATCCATTATTACAGTTGACTGATTTACTGTACATTACACTCATCACAGTTCCACTTACACACTCAAAACTACTTGTACCCATTTGTATTTATTGTCCTTTGTGTGTGTTTTCTGTGTTTTGGATTTCGAGGAGTCTTCACAGTAAACTGCGTCTGGGCAGTGGATCTTCCTCCAGCCTCACAGACCTGTCCCAGTCCAAAAGCTCCGGCTCTGGGGACAAGAGCGGGACTCTGGGGGGTCCCTCCGACGAGTCCAGAGACAAAGGAACACAGCAGAGGAGAGCAGGGGCCAACGCTACATGGAACAGGTCTGTACCGGTTTAGTCCTGATATAGACCAGATTTAGACCAGGTTTAGAATCAGTTTCGACTTGGTTTAGAACTGGTTTCGACTTGGTTTCGAATTGGTTTCGAATTGGTTTCGGCTTGGTTTCGACTTGGTTTAGACTTAGTTTCGACTTGGTTTAGAATTGGTTTCGACTTGGTTTCGACTTGGTTTAGACTTGGTTTCGACTTGGTTTAGAATTGGTTTCGACTTAGTTTCGACTTGGTTTTGACTTGGTTTGACTTGGTTTCGACTTGGTTTAGAATTGGTTTCGACTTGGTTCGACTTGGTTTTGACTTGGTTTCGATTTGGTTTAGAATTGGTTTCGACTTAGTTTCGACTTGGTTTTGACTTGGTTTCAACTTGGTTTAGAACTGGTTTAGACTTGATTTAGACTTGGTTTCAACTTGGTTTAGACTTGGTTTCAACTTGGTTTAGAATTGGTTTCGACTTGGTTTAGACTTGGTTTCGAATTGGTTTTGACTTGATTTAGACTTGGTTTCAACTTGGTTTAGAATTGGTTTCAACTTGACTTGTTTAGAATTGGTTTCGACTTGGTTTAGACTTGGTTTCGACTTGTTTTTAGACTTGGTTTTGACTTGGTTTCAACTTGGTTTAGAATTGGTTTCGACTTGATTTAGACTTTCGACTTGGTTTTGACTTGATTTAGACTTGGTTTCAACTTGGTTTAGAATTGGTTTCGACTTGGTTTAGAATTGATTTAGACTTGGTTTAGAATTGGTTTCGACTTAGTTTAGACTTGGTTTAGAATTGGTTTAGACTTGATTTAGACTAGGTTTCAACTTGGTTTAGAATTGGTTTCGAACTTGGTTTAGAATCGGTTTCGACTTGGTTTAGAACTGGTTTCGACTTGGTTTCGACTTGATTTCGACTTGGTTTGGACTTGGTTTGGACTTGGTTTAGAATTGGTTTCAACTTGGTTTTGACTTGGTTTAGAATTGGTTTAGACTTGATTTAGACTTGGTTTCAACTTGGTTTAGACTCTGGTGGGTCTCAACGTTGAGTCCAGAGACATAGGAACACAGCAGAGGAGGGAAAGGGCCAATGCTACATGGAACAGGTCTGTATTGTGTATTTAAAGATAAACAATGTAAATATGATGTGGATTGTCTCCTGCCTGCAGACAATCCACATAATAATTACATAAAAGTTACATAATAGACTTTTAAATTGCATTTTGGTGGTAAAAACATGGAATAACTTCCCTTCCCTGAGATAGAGGATTGATCCATTTGAGCATCTTGTTCAGTAGTGTCTCATTTTCATAGATCTACACCAGGAGTCATCAAACTAAGGCCCCTGGGTCGACTCCGGCCCTTTGACTAACCCCCCAGCCTCTCTGCCCCCCACCACTTGAACTGGCCCTATGAGATAATCCTCAAAAGTTGTCATGGCCTATTTTTTTTTTATTACTTTTTGACAAATAATAACACATTTGCATCATGAATTTTGTTGATTTTTTTCAATTAAAAATTATATTTATATGAAGTATGTATATTTAAATAATTAAATGACGTATTTACATTTTCTTCCGAATTTGCTGCCAAATTTTCATGACCTGACAAACTCAAGATCAAACGGTGACAGTAAACGCACATGCAGAGTTCTGTAGTGCAATTAAAAACAGCAAAATGTTGAGTGTTGAGTGTGAGAGTTGAGTTCGTAAAGGTGACAGAGAGTGCTGGAGTTTTCAAAGAACAGTAGACGACCAATTATTTTTTTGTCCAGTGTAAGGAGCATGCAGTTTGTCTGATATGGGCCCGGTCAAGTGGTAACGGAAGGAAACAGGGGCAGATTTTTTACATTCAAATGTCTCTTATTCAGAAACTAGAGGGACTATTGAAATAAGTAAAGTATCAGAATGTAGGAAAGAGTTACACTCCAACAGGGTCAAGTTAAACCTGTGATATTCTTTCAAGTTGTTGACAAAAAATTTAAAAACTCATGTCGGTAACGGAGGGAATGAAATATGCAGCACTTTTTGGGCAATAAATACAAACAGTGATAACTCTTGGTTCTCACTTACATATCCTTAACAAACTGGTTTGAATATTTGCTTCATATAGTTTTCTACCATATGGTACAAGATTAGGTTGAAAAACCTCTTACTTTTTGAGTCATGAGATTTTTTATTAAGAAAGGTCATGGTAACGGAGGGAAAATTGTGCAAACAAGTAGAAAGTGCATGATTTTGCATAATTTGTCAACTTTTTCCCCCCGAATACTTTAATATTACTTCAAAATGAAAGGAAACTATTTCTATAAAATATGTCAGTCCTTCCAAGCAAATTTTTATCATTTTAAATACGTTTTTTTTTTTTAAATCATGTATCTTCATCAGTGTTCAAAGACTGAATAACACAAGATATGATGAAATACATCAGTTTATTTACATGATTTGCAGGTCTTTGAAATTTGGGAAATAATTTTTGTTCCATGTTTCATACATGGTCTGTTTAAAACATATGGAACTTTAGAACCAAAAATGGTACAGAAAAAAGGTAAACAGTTTCATAAACTAGAGGACATATGTATCTGTTCAATACATTTTATATCAGATACATTAACTTGAATTTTTGGCCTTGATGTTTACTTCTGCTTGACTGGGCCCATGCGTAAAGAAAGTGTGGCAGTTTTCATCCGGAGCGATCACAGTCAGGAGCGATAATGTGGCTCCCAGAGAAAAAAGTTTGGTGTCTCCTGGCCTTCACCATAACTTCTCACTCCTTTGGATAAGAAAACGGGAAATGCCAAATAAATAAAAACTGAAGTCCCATTTAGATTCAAAATCTCTTTGACATCGGAGGCCCGCATTAGCAGCTAATTTATTACAGACCCTTATCCTGGTTCAGTCCAGGTCTAGCTCCAGGCCTAGTCCTTGTTTAGCCCCTATTTTGGTGTGCTGTGTGCTTAAGTGTGAACATATCCTGTGTTTGTTGAAAGTCTATTGAAAGTTTTATATTACTGTACCCAAAACTGACCTTTGTGAGCTTTAAGAAAGTAGTTCTGAAGTATAGTTATAGTTATAAAGTAGTTACCTCCTCGAAAACAGTTTTATTCACACGTGTTTGAGTAACCCTTTATTATTAGTAAGCAGGGACGTAACAATATCCAAATCTCATGGTACAATATTATCACAATATGCATCTCATGGTTCGATACTTATTGTGATATTTTGAAGAGGCTGTTTAAGAGGAACACTTTTTTGCTTTTAAAATACCCTGACAAGATTTTGGTGTGAATTATTTCCGTCGTAATCCCAAGAATTCAAATAAAAAACATATCCAATCCAATCCACTTTATTTCTATAGCACATTTCACAAACAAACAGTTTCCAAAGTGCTGCACAAATATAGAATAATACCAACAATAATAAAATGATAAAATAAATGCTTATATTTAATCACACTAGTCTTAAAATAATAAAACCGGTGAAATAAAATAAGAGCAAAATTATAGAATAGCAATAAATAAATAAAGCCAATAAAATACATTAAAATAAATAAAAGACACAGAGGACGACACAACTCACGCGGTGTTAAAAGCCAGAGAATTAAATTGGGTTTTAAGACGAGATTTAAAACTCTCCACTGTGGGGGCTGTTGGGAAATTGATTGGCTGTAAATCTGGATGAGGTCCAAGACGTATTGTGGGGTCAGTCCATTGAAAGCTTTAAAAACAAACAATAAAATCTTAAAATCAATTCTAAATTTAACAGGAAGCCAGTGCAACAACACAAGAATTGAGGTGATGTGCACTCTTCTTTTGGTTCTTGTTAAAAGTCGTGCCGCAGAGTTTTGGACGAACTGTAGTCGGTAAAGTGCATTTTGTCAGATCCCGGAATAAAGTGCATTACAGTTGTTCAGGCGTGATGAAATAAAAGCTTGCACAACTTGTTTAAAAAATTTAAAAAAAGGTTTGACTTTAAATAAAAGCCGCAAATGATAAAAACTTGATTTTAAAACACCATTGATTTGCCTGTCAAACTTAAAATCACTGTCTAGTGCAGGGGTGTCAAACATACGGCCCGGGGACCGGATCCGGCCCTCCAAGACCTTTAATCTGGCCCTCGGCTGATTTTCTACTAAAATATTTTAATTATATTTTCTATTAAAATATTGGTAATTTTCTGTGGTGTTTATCACAGCAGCGTCTCCAGCGTCTCTGTACGTGGCCCCTCCCACCAGAGCAGCACAAATGAAGACTTGTCTCTTTCCAAACGCTCTTAAAGGACGATCGTTTTGACTGTTGACCGTGACACCCTCATCAGGAAAATGTCAAAAATGAGAAAAGTGGAGGAGGCCAAGTGCAGGATTTTACAAGAAAAATTTACTTATTCCTATTTACATATAAGTTACTGTTAAAACATTGTGTTGAAATTGCATTTTTCTTAAAGTTTCAGGTTGTTCATAATATTATAATATTTTGTAAAAGAAAGAGTTCATCAATTAAAAAAGATTTCTGTAATAGATTTGCGTTTCTCTGCACAAATATTTAAATTTATTGTTATTTTTGGGGTTTATATGACATGAGTTTTCTGATCCGGCCCCTTTGGCATCAGAGTAGGTTGGATACGGCCCCCGGACCAAAATGAGTTTGACACCCCTGATGTAAGGTCTTGGTGACTGTGGGGCGAACATAATTTTATATGTTCACGTGCATATATCTTCATGTTGTCTGCACTGAAATGGATCATGGGATATGTAGTTTCCGGTGTTTATAAGAAAAGGAACTTGTAATTCGATATATTGTGAGACTTTTGACGATACGATATCACAATATTTCGGTTATTGTTACGTCCCTATTAATGAGTCCTTTAAGTGTTCTTTCAAGTATTCCTTATCATTACAGTTTTAACCTTCACATTGACTTTCAGGCCTCTTTTTTTACCGTCACCGTCTTTGTTTGTCACCACCTCTTAGAATCTCACGGCTGATTTCCTCTTCTAAATGAAAACCCTGTACACAAACCTGTATCTGTCCTTCTGTGACGTTTAGCTTCGGGGTCCGTGTGTTTTTCTTTTCACTCGGCGTCCATCTCGTCTTTTCACCCTCCTTCACTTCACTGCTTCACCTTTGTCCCGTGCCTCTCTCCTTTGACTCTTTTCAAAAGCTTTATTTAGGCCCAAAGAAGAAGAAGAACGGGGTTTGCTGCGGGCGTAGATGCTTTGTGGCTTTGTGGACATTACACAACTTTGAATGGGCAATTAAAACAAGTGCAATGGTCTTATCTGTACAGCCTCCAGGATCAGTAATACCATTATTATTATACTGATGCTGAATATCTTGACTTGGTAAATGAAATGACAGTTATAGGGTGAGGAGAACACATGCCCACATTTTTATTTATACATGTAACTCCATCTGTCTCCTGATAATTGTGCTCATGAATTAGGAATTGTACTTCCTATGTACTTGACCAGCCTTTAAGAATAAGAAACAGGTAGTGTCTGATTTAATCACTGTTGGGCAAGTTACTTCAAAACTGTAATGTGTTATTTATGACTTGTTACTGTCATTTCATAGTAATTCATACATTACAATATTACTGTATTTAAAATGCAAGAGATTACATGACTATTGCAGAACTTTAAGTTACTCTCACTAAAATAACTGTGCAAAGATGCCGAACTTTTGCACCGTATACGGACTGAACCAGAATTAAACCAGGTCTAAACCGAGAACTGAACCAGGACTAAACAACTGAACTAGGACTAAACCAGGTCTAAACCAGGACCAAGCCAGGACTAATCTTGGACTAGGACTTGGAATCTAGGACCACCCCTGAGAGAACCCCGAGTCCGTGGAGCAGGGTGTCCACAAAACACGATCGGGCGTCGGCTTCACCGCTGCTGATATCACAGTGATTTTATCGAATTTGTATGAAGAAAAATGAAAAACCCACCACTTGAATCCAGGTAAAAAATGCATTGTAACACACGTTACTGACATTTGTACCAAGTAAAACATTACCTTTTTTTTTAAGGTACCGGTATACCCAAAACTTCAAAATAGAGGCGGTATTATGCAAAATTAACTTTTTTAAAGGTTTCTACCACATTATAATGTTATTCCCTTATCTGAAACATGCCGAAAGAGGTTTTATATGTCATCCATGCACGTTTGAGTAATTTAGTGATCTCTCCTAGGCCCTATTCAAACCCTCTTCAAGTTTAGTAGTAAGATTCTGTTCAAAGTCTATGTCACCCATGCTCCTGCACATTAATTCTCCTTAAATATACAGAAACATTATACAAAACTGTACACAACAAACCTGATGCGATGTGCAGTAGTTTCCTTAGTGGAACATGTGCACAGATTTGTTATGATAATGCTCTGAAGGGGGAGTGACTTAATGTGGAGAGCACAGTGAGGGGAGAGTCAGAGCAAAAAACAAACAAACAAAAAAACAGAAACTTTTTTTAGTACATTGTTTTCTACAAATATAACATTTTAGAAACAATAAAAGGTAACACGGTGATCTAAACATGTTATATGTTAACAATGAATACCTGACAGTAAAAGTAAAATACAGGGGGTATTTTAAATGTCCAGATGTCCCTATTAACCCAGGACAGTTCCTGCTCAGGAATTTAAATAAAAACCTATAATATAAAGTAATTTAAAATAAGGAAATTCAAATTAATAATAAAAAAACTATGTCTATGGATGTGTGGTAACACCATGAAAACATGTACGGATAAAGTTATTTTGCAATTTATGTGATTAATTTATTGTGCACGTACAAAATAACAAAACACACTAATAATATAAAATGTACACTAATAATAATACAAAAAAAAAAACACACTAGTTAAAAAAGTAGGTGCTGGAAGAGGCAAAAAACCCAAAAGAGCTTATATTCAAGCCTCCACCTTCAGAATACAATAAAAACTGAACATTATCACTGTGCATAAAAAAATAAATAAAACATCACATTTACACACCTTGGACTGAATTCATGTGATTCAAACATGGATTAAAACACAATGAAACATCCACAATTGAATAATTATCAAACATTATCATGAAATATCAAACATTTCCTCACACTTAAACATTTCCTCTGATCTGCCGCCACTAACCAAATGTGAAAACCGACTTCACAGTTTCCCACCTCTGTATCGTCGGCAAAACTGAACTCTTGATGTGACTCATTTTGGAACATGAAAATGATGATTTTGACGAGTTTTGTATCTATGAATCTCTGCATTGGTTTTGAAGTAAAATGTGAAATGTTGGGGATCGTATTTTGTAATTGTGATTTACACTTTTTTACTTTAAGAAAATTAAAAAAAAGAAAATTACAAAAAAAAAAAAAAAAAGACTTCTCCAGAATCGTTTATTTGACATAGCCATCCATATTTTTGACCAATCTGAAAGAGAGTTATATATTAAATACAGAAAAATAAATACAGAAACCATAGAACAAAAAAGTCCCAGTTTTTAATTTTGTAAATCTGAGCACCCAACATTAACCCTGTAAACCTTAGACTTTATATCAAACTTAAATAGTATGACTTTTCTTATGCATTTGCAGTGTTGAGGAGTAACAGATTACATGTACCGGAGTTATGTAATCAGAGTACAAATTATGAGTAACTGTATTCAGTTACAGTTACTGTTTCAGTGAGTGGTAATTGGATTACAGTTACTATATCTTTTTTTTTTTTTTTTTTTTTGGTAATTCCACTCATTGCCAGAAAATAAACCAGGTCTAAACCAGGACTAAACCAGGTCTAAACCAGGACTAAAACAGGTCTAAACCAGGACTAAACCAGGTCTAAAACAGGTCTAAAACAGGTCTAAAACAGGTCAAAAACAGGACTAAACCAGGTCTAAAACAGATCAAAAACAGGTCAAAAACAGGACTAAACCAGGACTAAAACAGGTCAAAAACAGGTCAAAAACAGGACTAAACCAGGACTAAAACAGGTCAAAAACAGGTCAAAAACAGGTCAAAAACAGGTCAAAAACAGGTCTAAAACAGGACTAAACCAGGACTAAAACAGGTCAAAAACAGGTCAAAAACAGGACTAAACCAGGACTAAACAGGTCAAAAACAGGTCAAAAACAGGACTAAACCAGGACTAAACCAGGTCTAAACCAGGTCTAAACCAGGACAAAAACAGGATTTAACTGGACCATGCTGCGTGGACGTGTCTCTTCTTCTATCACAATATTTTTAATTTGGTTCAGTAAAGTCTGGGCTTTTTATTTTCTTTTATCAGACAAAACATCTTAGGTTACGATTTCCTCGTCTTTGCTTCTCTACAGCAAATCAAGTAATCCAAAGTATTCAGATTATGTTACTCACTTTAAATAATTTAATGGATTACGTTACAAACTACATTTTGGGGTGTGTAATCTGTAATCTGTAGGGGAATACATTTTAAAAGTCACCTTCCCAACACTGTGCATTTGCTAGTAATACTTAGATTATAAAATTGTCTATTTTTGTCTCAGACTGTGCGCTCAAAAGGGAGAGGGAGAGGAAAAGGGTGGATCACTCATTAACTTTTTTCCTATTTAGATTTGCACTAGAACTTTAACTTTAATATATTTACAAAGCTTAATCGCAGTACTTCCTTATCCTGGGACCTCTTTACTGACAGTTTTTACTTTTTAACACTAAACTAACTAAATATTTATCTTTTCTTGTTTTCCCAGTATCCACAACGCAGTGATCGCGGTGTTCCAGAAGAAGGACATGGGAGAGAATGAACTGTACACTCTGAACGAAGGCGTCAGGTCAGTGGAGCATTTTATTATAAAGCTAATTTAAGACCAGCCATACTTTCCTCTTTTAACACCACAGTGAATCTTGAGGCCGGGCTGCTTTGGGGAAAATTACCAAAATTATAACTTCCTGTGTAATTTTCCACCCTGCGCTCAGACACTAATCCCACACAGTTACACGTCCAAACAGTCACTAAAAGTCTTAAAAGTCTGACGCACAGTACTGACTTTTTACAAACTTTTAATGTACTTTTTAAGGCAGGTGATGACGAGTTTAAACATGCATTATGTAACTTTCCTGGTGGAAGCTCTGCCACTGCTTGCTTGTCTCCATGGAGATGTTATTGCTTTAAGTGAAATGTTCCACCTCATGGCACAAAAGGTTTAGGGTGACCAGACGACCCTGTTGACCCGGGACAGTCCCAGTTTTGAGCAGTGTCCCGTGTCCCAGCAGATTTATACAAAACCATTTATTTGTCCCATTTTTATACAAGAAATGTCCTAACTGTCCCTATTTTTGGTCAATTTGGTACCTGCCAACAGTAAAGAGAGACATAAATTGTCATTTGTTTAGGGGCCCGGTCAAGCAGAAGTAAACAGCAAGGCCAAAAATTCAAGTTAATGCATCTGATATAAAAATGTATTGAACAGATACATATGTACTCTAGTTTATGAAACTGTTGACCTTTTTTCTGTACCATTTTTGGTTCTAAAGTTACATACGTTTTAAACAGACCATGTGTGAAACATGGAACAAAAATTATTTCCCAAATTTCAAAGACCTGAAAATCATGTAAATAAATGGATGTATTTCATCATATCTTGTGTTATTCCATCTTTGAACTGTTGATGAAGGTACATGATTTTTCAAAAAAAATGTATCTAAAATGATAAAAATTTGCTTGGAAGGACTGACATATTTTATAGAAATAGTTTCCTTTCATTTTGAAGTAATATTAAAGTATTCGGAAGAAAAATCTGACAAATTATGCAAAATCATGCATAATTTTCCCTCCATTACTTTTCCCTCCGTTACCATGACTTTTCTTAATAAAAAATCTCATGACTCAAAAAGTAAGAGGTTTTTCAACCTAATCTTGTACCATATGGTAGAAAACTATATGAAGCAAATATTCAAACCAGTTTGTTAAGGATGTGTAAGTGAGAACCAAGAGTTATCACTGTTTGTATTTATTGTCCAAAAAGTGCTGCATATTTCATTCCCTCCGTTACCGACATGAGTTTTAAAATTTTTTGTCAACAACTTGAAAGAATATCACAGGTTTAACTTGACCCTGTTGGAGTGTAACTCTTTCCTACATTCTGATACTTTACTTATTTCAATAGTCCCTCTAGTTTCTGAATAAGAGACATTTGAATGTAAAAAATCTGCCCCTGTTTCCCTCCGTTACCACTTGACCGAACCCTTAGGTAAAATACAGAAAAGCTGCTTAAAAATGATAAAAACACTCTTCATGAATGGGCCGAGTACAGAAAAGTTTTCATTAATTACGCACTTGTTTCACAGTTTTATTATTACCAACCACCTCAAACCAGCGGTGTCCCAGTTTTTGATTGAGAAAATCTGGTCACCCGATGTTAGATGCCTATAAAACATAAACCTTTATCCATTTATTAGTGTATAAAGTTAGGCTCAAAATGATACATGTACAACGGTGAAATTGAATCAGTTTTTACTTATTCAGCACAATAAGTGTAATTCAGAAATCTGTTAGTGAGCTGCTAGGAAGGGGGTGGAGAACTACCAGTAGCTCCCGAGTTACAGGTTGGATACTCTGGTCTAAAGTGACCAGACGTTCCTATTGTCCCGTGTCCCAGCAGATTTATACAAAACCATTTATTTGTCGCAGTTTTATACAAGAAATGTCCAAAGTGTCACTATTTTTGACCAATTTGGTACTTGCCAACAGTAAAGAGAGACATAAGTCATTTGTTTTGGTAAAATACAGAAAAGCTCCTTAAAAATGACATAAACACTCAGACCAGATGTTCCTATTGACCCGGGACAGTCCCAGTTTTGAGCAGTGTCCCCTGTCCCAGCAGATTGATCCAAAACCATTTATTTGTCCCAGTTTTATACAAGAAGTGTCCCTATTTTTGACCAATCCGGTACCTGCCAACAGTAAAGAGAGGCACTAATTGTAATTTGTTTAGATTTGTGTGTATATGTGTGTGTATTGTGCTTTTCGTGTTAACTATGGGAACCAGTTTTATTATTAGTTTATTAAAGATTCACTATGTACATTTTCTGGTGGAGGATCTGATGCCAGCTTGTCTCCATGGAGATGTTACTGATTTACCCAGAATATTTCAGAGCCAATCATGTGATGTCAAATTACAGGTCAGATCTGTGCAGCGGTGACCCGGCTCATACTAACAAACACAAAACAAAAGCACAGTTTTGTCTAGGTCAGGCATGTCCAAACTGTGGCCCATGAGCCAAATATGGCCCTCAGACAAATTTTTCTTGGCCGTCAGGCTTCCAGGTGAATAGGTCCAAATGACTTTGCATGAATTAAAAATAAACTTTTTACTGCAAGTTCTTTGAAAAATTCACTGTATTGAGCACCAGTCTACGGCTTTGTCGGTGTTTGATATGTGGCCCTTGATAAAAAAAAGTTTGGACACCCCTGGTCTAGGTATTCAAAACAGCTGAATGTCATTGAATATATTAAAAATGGATGGGTTAATTTGATACAAGAAAACACAATGACATCACGTTTGGGCAGCGGCAGCAAAAAGGCAAAAAGCATTCGTATCAACAAGTCAACATCAACATTGTCAACAGTTATCGGCGAGTTTTAACTTTTTGAAGTAACATTTTTGATCCTCAACTTTCAGTGACTTAGAGTAAAATGATGAAGTCATGTCAAAACAATTAAATACAAAACCTACTTCAAAATATGACGTGTTATCTCGTCTTATCACTCACCTCACGCTCTGTTCACAGGCAGCTGCTGAAGACTGAGCTGGGCTCCTTCTTCACTGAGTATCTCCAGAACCAGCTGCTCACCAAAGGCATGGTCATCCTCAGGGACAAGATACGATTCTATGAAGGTACACACACATATTTACAACAGAAGGTACACACACATATTTACAACAAAAGGTACACACACATATTTACAACAAAAGGTACACACACATATTTACAACAAAAGGTACACACATATATTTACAACAGAAGGTACACACACACACACACACACATATATACATATATAAAAAAAATGTGTTTCTCACCTTCCACGGTGGTAGGTCTCTCACCCTCATTCAGCTCGGGTCCTCTACCAGAGGCCTGGGAGCTTGAGAGTTCTGCGCAGTATCTTTGCTGTTCCCAGTACTGCACTTTTCTGGACTGAGATGTCTGTTGTTTTTCCCGGTATCTGTTGTAGCCACTCTTCCAGTTTGGGGGTTACAGCCCCGAGTGTCCGATCACCACAGGCACCACTGATGCCTTTACTTTCCAGGCTCTCTCCAGCTCTTCCTTGAGCCCCTGGTATTTCTCTAGTTCCTCGTGTTCCTTTTTCCTGATATTACCATCGCTTGGTATTGCGATGTCAACCACCACGGCTCTGCTCTGTTTCTTATCCACCACCACTATGTCTGGTTGGTTCGCCATCACCATCCTGTCAGTCTGTATCTGGAAGTCCCACAGGATCTTGGCTTGGTCATTCTCCACAACCTTTGGAGGTGTTTCCCACCTTGATCCTGGGGTTTCCAGCCCGTACTCTGCACAGATGTTTCTGTACACTATGCCCGCCACTTGGTTATGTCGCTCCATGTATGCTTTCCCTGCCAGCATCTTACACCCCGCAGTTATGTGCTGGACTGTCTCAGGAGCCTCTTTGCACAGTCTACACCGTGGGTCTTGTCTGGTGTGGTAGATCTGGGCCTCTATTGCTCGAGTGCCCAGGGCCTGCTCCTGAGCAGCCAGGATCAGTGCCTCTGTGCTGTCCTTCAGACCAGCCCTCTCAAGCCATTGGTAGGATTTCTTGATATCAGCCACTTCAGTCCTTAGAAGCCAGCTCAATGGCAAGAAACAAGGTGCAGGCAATCAACAGCTACGCCCTGCCAATATATATATATATATATATATATATATATATATATATATATATATATATATATATATATATGTATATATATACAACAGAAGATACACGCTCATATCCAACATGGACATTAATTTTGTCCATCATACTATTTTATTTTTAGGGCACATCCAGTTCTAGAGCACCATATTTAAATTTTTTGTGACAATCAGTGCAAATGTTTCAGTTTTTTCACTCCTGGCTTGATTTCCGACAAATGTGTGTGGATACTGGTATCATATATTCATATTTTACCCGTGTTATACAACACCAAAAAAAAAAGAAGAAAAAAAAATCACTATTTGATGTATACATTTTAATTTATAGTCCTAAACTTAGTGCTGTGTAGTATGCAGTAGCTTAACCTTAGGGTGCATTCACATTTATCTTGAGTTGGTCCTGGTTTAAGCCCAGTTTAGTCCTCATGTAGACCAGGTTTGGTCCTAAAACTTGAAACAGTCTTCCTGAACATGTGAGACATGTCTCTACTTTGACTCTGTTTAAATCCAGGTTCAAAATAGTTCTGTTTAGCTGTGCAAAACTGAACAGTTTTTATTCCACACTCTTCTCTCTCATTTAATGTCTCTCTTTCTTATTTTTATGATGATTATTTATGTTTTGATTTGTTTATATTGTGATTTTAATGTATTTCTTATCGCTTTGAATTATTTTGTGCATGAATTGGAGCCAGGCTGGTGCCACCTAGTGCCTCCACTCAATTTAATTTCTCTCCAGCAACTAGGTCAGGAAACAGAATACACTAGATGGTTTACAAGAACCCTAGAAGTTGTAGACCACGCACTGGCCAATCAGTGAAGAGCTGTGAAGCCATGTCTGTGTCCCTTTTGTGGCACAGCACAACAGTAAACAAAGTGGTCAAGATGGATGTAGACGAAGACAGACATTCTGTGTTGGCAACGATTCCCGAGATCGAGGATTTAAAGCCGGAACAAAGAGAATGTTTGGTGAATTTTATCAAGAGGAAAGACATTATTGCCCTTCTTTCTACGGAATTTGAGAAAAGCTTAATGTACCAGTTAGTCCCATTTGCGGCGCATTACATACGTCACGACCAAATACCAGCGATTGGTTAAATGAAAAAGTACCCACCTACCGTCAAGCGAACGAATCCTAATGCTGCAAGGTCAGACGGTTTCCACGAGGTGAAACCGGCTGATGAATCAGGCTATACAAATTGTGCTTTACAAATAAACTTGCTTTGCCTGATGTAGTTCTGGTTCAATCCAGGATTAGTTCTGGGTTAAGTCCCAGTTTAGTCGCAGATTGGATGTTGTGCATGTGAAATGTGAATGCGGTCTTAATTACAAATACACGCATACCCTTTTATTTCTTATTAATTATAAAGAATATTAACTCTAAATAACTAAAATTTTACTTTTTCATAATATGTGCATGGTTTGGAACAAAGTGTCAGTTTTTAACATTTGAAATCTGTATTCACACTCTGACATGTACTACGCAGGCATTGTTTTTTGAATGACAACAAAAGTGTGTTTAAAGGTGGCTAAAGCGATTAAAGATGTGTGGTATTTCCGTGCAGGTTACTGATAAACTGATCTGATGTCAAACCACATACAGGTTTCATTTTGCCTCTTTGACCAAACAGGAAGTACATCTGCGTCAGTCACTGCAAACCCGAGCCTCAGATCTGGTTCAGAGTCGGGACATTATCTCATTCACTCCCACAGAGCCGGAGTAGATCAATAACAGCTGCGGAGTGTGGGCTGTAAACAGAGCATGGATCTGAGTCAATGATTAAGTCCCAAGGTTAAATTGTGTTTTAGTGGTTAACAAATGTTCTAAGAAGCTATGAAATCTTTGTCGGAAACGTAGTAGGCTGGTTATTGTTGTGGTAGTAGAAGTGCTGTAATGATTACGGCCAAGAGTAAAGTGTGAATTCAGTGTTATTATTGTATTTGCTGTGGCCCCAACCACCGGTTTGGGGCCCAAAACTGGGTCGTGGACCATCTGGTTCTGGGCCCCACAGGAAAATATTATACATCTTTAAAAGGTGTTTACTTTTTTATTATAGTGTACCGTCATATGTATTTGTTTTACTCAAAATATTAAAATATATAATGCTAATGAACCGGTAAACAATAATACTACAACTTATTCAAACTATAGGTAATTGTTTTATGCATTTTGTGCTGCTATTATATGCCCTGCCCCCTTCCACTGGCCTCCTTAAAGGTCCTTACAAGAAAAAAAAGTTTGGGGACTGTAATGGATTTTAGTAAATGATTAAGTCCCAAGGTTATATTGTGTTTTAGTGGTTAGTGATTGAACAAATTCTAAGGAGCCTTGAAATCTTTGTAGTAAAGGAAGTTGTGGTTGTCGTGTATATTCATGGATCTGAGTAAATGTTAAAGGGACAGTTCAGAATTTTGGACATAGAGCCTCATTTCCTAGTGAGCCAGAGTGTTGGAGACGTGTGGAGACACATTTCCATCCAGTCCTTGTATTTGCAGAGGTCGCTGGTGCTAGACTAGTGCATGTCAATGGTCATAGATTATCCTGCCACTAAAAACAGTCTTACCCACTCCACAAAACACCTGAAACAAATCTATTATTACACCAGACTGTTGATGTGAATGTCTGTGTTGATAGAATAATGTTTGAAATAAAACTAACCTTGCATCGCATGAATCGTCGCATGTTGAGGGACTATTTTCTTATATATCAGTCCGCCGCTGCCGAGCTTTCTATCAGGAAGTACAACTTGCTGCTGCTCAGACATAAATCCTTTAAATGCAAGGTTGGTTTTACTTCTAAAATTATTCTATCCTCACAGACATTTACATCAACAGTCTGGTGTAATAATAGATTTGTTTTGGGTGCTTGTGGAGCACCAGCGACCTCTGTACATACAAGGACTGGATGGAATATTTCAAAAAGTGTCTCCACACGTCTACAACACGTGAGAAATGAGGTTTTATGTCTAAAATTCTAAACTATGTGGTAAAAAGCAGCAAATGAAACTGGTTTAGTCTCAAGACAAAAAATCTAAAGGACTTGAATGAAAAATGTTCAAGTATAAACCTTAGACTGAGAGAAGTGTTCAGAACAAAGCAGTGAGAGGACAGTCGCAGCTGGACCAGGCGTTGTTTCAGTGAAGAGTTAAAGTGCATGTCACAGTTTAGACTTCTTATTTTACTAAAACTTAGTTATTATATTTAATAGTTTTACCTACTTTTTGGTTTTGGTACTTCCAGGTTGCACACAGGTAACAGATATGGAAAAAAAAGAAAATTCCATAACTGTTACCTAAAATCCAGACTGTAAACAGGGGCCAAACCTCAAAGTTACAGTGATTCTTGTGTGTTTCAGGTCAGAAACTGTTGGACTCTTTGGCCGACACCTGGGACTTCTTCTTCTGTGACGTTCTGTCCATGCTGCTGGCCATTTTCTACCCTGTTCAGGTACAAGATAAGATCATTTATTACATCCTGTTCATCTTCCGAGGGGGCTGATACAGGCCCTTGTACCTCCTGGACTTCTTTGTCTCATTACAAGTCCTTAAATCTCATGTTTAATGCGATATGCTTTAACTTTGACATGGGAATTGTCAAGACCGAACAAAAGTTCATTCTGCTGTCTCTGAGACCATCCCTCCTTGACAGTAGCTATATATATTCTTATATTTAACCCCAAAAATGTTAGCCAGGCTGGCACCACCTAGTGCCTCTGCTCAATTTCATTTCTCTCCAGCGACTAATTCAGAAATCGGATGCCGGAATGACGGTTTGTAAAAACCCTGGAAGTTGTAGACTGCATGCCGGCCAATCAGTGAAGAGCTGGGTCCCTTTTGTGGTTCAGCACAACAGTAAACAAAGCGGTCGAGATGAATGTAGACAAAGACAGACATTCTGTGTTGGCAACAATTCCCGAGATTTAAAGCCTTTTTATGAATTTTATCAATGGAAGACGTTATTGCCCTTCTTCCTACAGGATTTGGCATATTACATAAGTCACAACTAAATAGCAGCGATTGTTTAAATTTTAAAAAGTACCGCCTACCGTCGAGCGTGAAACCTTACGCTGTGAGTCAGATGGTTTCCACCAAGTGAAACCATTTGAAGAATCAGGTTGAAATTATCCACAATAAGAGGTTAAAGATACACTGCTGTTGTTTTTAGGGTAAAGAGCCGTCAGTTCGTCAGCTGGCTCTGCTTCACTTCAGAAACATCATCACTCTGAACCTGAAACTGGAGGAAGCTTTGTCCAAACCACGAGCCCGAGTCCCGCCCTCCATCATCCAGATGCTGCTCATACTACAGGTACTTCAATCTACTGTCTACAGTCTAATACATGAAAACATACAAAATACTACAACTACAGTGATATTAAACATAAACATTTGCATTTTTAAAGGTGCATTGTGTAACTTTTCTGGTAGGGGGTTGATATTTTTGAGCTATAAAATGACCTGTAATTGAATAAATGTAAGGTAGAGCTGTTTAATGTCACACTGTGGAACATTCCAGGGTGAGAAATTACATCCCGACACCCAACCAAAAAGTTACATAGTGCATCCTCAGTGTTTAAAAGCTAATTTTATCAAAGGATCCAACATGTAGATTGTGTTTATAAGTAGAATATATACTAATTAAGCTTTCTAGTGAAGGGTGGTCCAACAGTTTGTCTCCATGGAGATATGACGTTACCTGGTGTGTACAGTTTGCACTGTTACTGTAAATGAGGGTAACTTCTCCCCAGATCTTACCTGTAACTCTGCCTACTGTCGTCACCTTTATCCATGTTGAGATAGAGAAGTTTAATTCTATACTACGCATTATTCCAGCCAAGAAAAGTTACAAAGTTCTGCATTAATAATGTTGCATTTTCAGTAAAGCATGTTTAAAAAAAAAGGTAAATGGTCACATATTAATATAGCGTTTTTCAACCTTCAAAACACTTTACATCAATAACAAGCACAATCAGAAACAGCAACCTGGTCCCCCATGAGGCATCGGTGGGGGCAGCTGATCACCACAGAAGCAGTTTATGAGGAGCCCCGCCCATATCACATGATCGTTATATCCACAATGCAATGTGTCTATCTGTACAGGCCCATGAACATTTGTGTGATATTGGTCACACATGAGAATGTCTGTGTTTACTTTTTCTGAGATTTTGAGACCACTCCCGTTGCTCTAGCTCGATCCTTCACGGAGTTATGACCAAAAACGCATAATTGACCTTGACCTGTTTCAACCTGTAACATCCAGTGCCCCCGGTTATGTGTGTGCCAACTTGTGTGATGATTGGGTGAATATTTTAGCCCACAGATGGTTCAGAAATTGTCGAAATTGCCTCATCCTTTATAACGGCGTGACCTTTCAATTGACCCGTGTGACCTCAAATGACCTCGGATCGTCACCAAACTTTTTTTTTTTTTGAGGCATCAGACTCGGGGGCTTGACCCACGTACCAAATTTGGTGACAATCGGTCCATAAATGGCGGAATGATCACGGATGGACGGACACACAGACACACAGGGTGAATACAAAAACTGGTCAACCTGGGGGGACCAGATAATAATAATAATAATAATAATGTATCAGTTTTATATTGTGCTTTTTTGTACACTCTGGACACTTTACAGAGCATTATACAATCACTCCATACCCGGTGATGGTAAGCCACTATTGTAGCCACAGCTGCCCTGGGACAGACTAACAGAAGCGCTGCTGCCAGTCTGTGCCCTCGGCCCCTCTGAACACCACCAACGCTCACGCACACACCACTTTCCACTCCACTGCGGCATCTGATTTTCCCAGACGTCTCTCATCCAAGTACTAATCAGCCCCAACCTCGCTTAGCTTCTGAGATCTGACGGGATCAAGCTTTGACGAGCCGGTATGGCCACGGCAAGGAGCCACTCACCCATTCACACACCGGTGACGAGATGGGTCAAGTGTCTTGCCCAAGGACACAGCAACAGCATTTATCTGTGGGAGCTGGAATCGCACCACCAACCTGTGGATCAGCGGCTATGACTCACTACCAATAATGTTTACACCGAGAACAGAATTTGAACACCAACCAAACGCTCTATTAAAGGTTGTATAGAGGATTTTTTAAGGGAAGTGAAATACAGCGACAGTCCTTTTTCAAATGTTGTGCATGCGTGACACCACCTCCCTCCTCAACAGCTCCCTCAGTAGAAACACCTCCTCCCGCCTCGTTACTCCAGAAATCACGTTTGTTTACGGCCAGTGCGCGTTCACAATTACTGTTGAAGTGACCCGTCTAGAAATAATTTAGCGACCGACGCGTCAGTTTTTTAAATCCTTCGTCTGCTTCAGTCACGCCATCGCTGGAAGGAATCTCCAAGAATCACCTCAGTTTGTCTTTGCTCCTTTTCTCCTTCTCTTCTTCTTTCAGCGACCTCAAAAACCGAATTTCTTTTGCGGCGAACTTGTCGTGGATTCTCGTCGGCCATCGCAACAAACTTTGTGCGAATTGCGAGGAAGCGACAGTTTGAAAAAGCCTCTAAGAACCGCTGCATAAACCACATAATCCCCACACGCCGGCGAGTCAGTTACACTAGAAACGTAGGGAGTCTGATTGACGACCTAACAGCCAATAGAAAATGAGGGAGCCTCGTTTTCTATTGGCTCATGTTTATCTGGCCTCTCTACGTCCACAGTTGATACATTTTCATTCTTTTTTTTTTTTTTTTGGTCATCTGCTGCGTTTCTGTAATGGTATTTTAAACTTTCACTGACAATTTGAAACCAAAAAAAAAAAAAAATCCTCCATACAACCTTTAACTGGGACACCGTCGCCGTGAAAAAATGAAAGAGAATGTAGAGCAGAGGATGTAGTGAACGTGTTGACTCCTACAGGAAGTGGTGTGTGTGAAGAGAGAGCGCAGGCCTCTTCCCATGACCAGGCTGCCCCAGTGAGTCTGTGTAAACCATCTGTTTGTTTGGCCCTCAGAGATCTGCACGTAAACACCACCATAAAGACTCGTGTAAAGAGAGCAGAGCATGTGCTGCTTTAAAACAGTAAAAACACAGGAATTAAACACTTAACACCACCAATACTCGACCACACATGCTGGATTTCTGTTCTCACTCTTATTGTGTCTCTCTCTCTGTGCCTCTCCATTATTTTAGGATGTGCGTTCATTTCCTGAACACTTAATCTAACCTTAACCATACTTAGTACTTGCCAAACCTCAACCTAAACCCTAACTCTAACTTTTAATTCACTCATCTTAACTTTTAACACGTTATTGATCTTATTATGAAAAAAGCCTGACCTCAGCTGCAAAAAAGAATATTTTGGTGAACATACACAACTGGTCAAAAGTTTTATAACACCCTAATTTTTCCCAGTTATTTGTTGCAATTCAAGTCGTGCAAGTCCAATGAAGAGCTTGAAATGGTGCAAAGAACTGAACAGACAGAGGTTAAAAAAAAAAAAGATAAAGATACAAAACACAACAAGTCCAAGTTCTGCCAAAACTACCTCAGGAAAAAAGAACAAGATGGTAAAACTTGAAAACATGTGTCCAGCAGCACAGTGTCCAGACTTAAACCCCATCGAGCTGGTTTTGGGGACAGAAGAATGAAAGCCAAGAAACCTACAAGTGCCACACATTTATGGAAACTTCTGCAACAGACTTGGGAAGAAATTTCTGAGGAATATTTGATTTCTGTTGTAAAAAGAACGAGCCACGAGTGTGTTCAGCTGTTACATCTGCCAAAGGTGGACACTTTCATGAACCAAAAGTTTAGAATATGTTTTGGTGAACAGTAAACAGAACAAAACTGGAAAAAGTGTGGTGTTCTAAAACTTCTAACCAGTAGTTTATATTACAATAATATTCCTTGTCTTGTCTCATTTCTGGTAGATGTGCGCGACCTGAATGTCGTATGGAGATGTTTTTGCGATACCTGAAATGTTTCACAGTAGGGCTGCGTATCATTAAGTAGTACAACGATACATATGGTAAATGGTCATATTTTTCTATAGCGCTTTTTCCACCTTCAAGGCACTCAAAGCGCTTTACAACAAGGAACCACTCACCCATTCACACACCAGTGTACGCAGACACTGTGGGCAAGGTGGGTTAAGTGTCTTGCCCAAGGACACAATGACAGCATTCATCTGTGGAAATCAGCCACGTCAAACCTGTTCAGATCAGTGGGTGAATGCTCTACCAACTGAGCTACTGCCGCCCCAGTGTATATGCCCCCCTATGTATATCTCGATACATAGGCCCCGATACGATACATGTCTCGATACAGTGCACTTTCGGTTTGATACGATATATTTCAAATCAATTCGATACAGTTCAATAAAAAATAATGGCTTAATCATGGTTCTGAAACTAAAAGTCTTTGTGAAACCACTTCTTGTGCAAAGTTCATATGAAACACAAACATTTGCCAAAACAGTGAAAATGTCAAACGTGTTGCATAAAAGAGTTTCCTTCCTCTAAACAAGCAACAAAACTGTAGCACTGTAACAAAATAATTTAGTAAAATACACAAAAAAATACTCTTGGTGATATATATTGATACAGCAGCTTCGATATCGATACTGTATCATTACATTAAACGATATGATATATATAGATATTTCCACCATGAGGCTTTAAATTCAGGGCCTATTTACACGAGAATGCTTGCAGGTAAAAACGACTAAATATTTTATCAGAAGTGCCTTTCGTTTAGACGGTGACGATGTTTTTGGGGATTAAAAACGCAAAAATCTGAAACCATCCTCCAGAGTGGAAAATTTGAATACACTCCGCCGTAGCGTTTCCGTCTACACTGCCCAAGACGCAAAACTCTGGTCAGATCTGCTCAGGTCACGTACACGTTTACGTCACCTACATACAGTACACAGAAACCTGGAATGCATACTCTATCGAATTCCACACACTATTGCGTCACCGTATGCAAGCAGATTTCCTCTTGAAAACGCTCGTCTAAACGCGGAATAAAAAGTGAAGACGCGACATCCACTTTTGCGTCTTCTGTTCAGACCGTCATCATATAAACGTAACCTTAGACCTGACCTTGACCTGGTTGTGTCATCTAAATGCTTCCATGGACATAAATATGTTTAATGACAAACTGTGAAACATTTCAGGCAACGCCATAACATCTCCATGGAGAATTTTATTTCTTTCATTCATAAAGTATAAAAAGACATGAACAGTGTCACAGCGTCAGACATACAAGAAATGAATGAAAAGGAGCAGAAGAAGAGTCATCTTATGTTATCTGCCGCCTTTTCCCTTTTCAAGACAAAACATTAACTCTGATAGATACTTTAAAACGTTTCAAATCAGTACATTTCAGTTCAGGCACAATTATTATCCAATCCAATTAACTTTATTTCTGTAGCACTATAGCATTTCACAAACAAACAGTTTCCAAAGTGCTGCACTAATACATAATAACGTTTAGACCTGGTTCAGTCCTGGTTCAGTCCTGGTTCAGTCCTGGTTCAGTCCTGGTTCAGTCCTGGTTCAGTCCTGGTTCAGTCCTGGTTCAGAGACCTGGTTCAGTCCTGGTTAGTCCTGGTTAGTCCTGGTTCAAGTAAGTCCTGGTTCAAAGTGGTTCAGTAGTCCTGTTAGAATAGTCCTGGTTCAAGTCCTGGTTTCCTGGTAGTCCTGGTTCAATAATCATATTAGTCTTAATATAATAAAACCAGTAAAATAAAATAAGAGCAAAATCATAGAATAGAAATAAATAAATTCAATAAAAAAATAAAATAAATAAAAAAATAATAAAAAAACACAATTGATGCGGTTTATTAACTAATTGCAAACAGAAATCTTCACCACTTAGTTTCCGCTTTTTTTCTTATTATTTTCACACTTTTATTACTGCTGTTTCACATTTAAGTAACTTTTCTCTCAAACTGAAAACACCTTCACTATAATTATTTGGATAATTTCAGCTCTGGAATTGAAAATCTCGACTGAACCAAAGGTAAAAATGACATCACAAGGTGAAACAGAGCATTTTGAGCTTTAGAGATGTAGACAGAATGAAATAAAACACAACTGCAGGTCTGTTTTTGAGGAGGAAACAACATTATAACACGACTTAAAGCTCACAAGAGTCAAATTTGTGCACTTTTAAAACTAAAGAGACCCAAAGTTTTACTGTTTTTTAACTTCACAGGTCCATTTTACTGCTGCCGTTTCATGTGTTAGTAATTTCCTTTACTTGAAGTTAAAGTTGTGACGTTGGTTCATTGATGTGAAGCTTTTTCTTGTGGTGTTTTTTTCTGAGCTGTGGTTTGGACGCCGGTGCACTATTCAAATGATTAGCTGTTCTACTTCTCATTAAAAACACAGGTCTGGTGCCGCGTGTATCAGGTTTACTGGAAAAACTGTCACAATTTAATTACATTTTGGAAGAAGCAAGAAGAACAAAAATACAAACTCAGGCCGGTTTTGCTCTGAAATTTATTCATGGGCTATTTATTGTTAATCGCAGAAAACAAAGTGGCTGGTTTCCTGGTTTATCCAAAGAAATAGTTTTACAGTTTTTAGGTTTTCCACTGCTACAGGCCAAACAAGAGGCCAGTATTCAAGGACTGAACCAGGTCTAAACTCGGTCTAAATCAGGGTAGAAGCAGGACTAAACCAGGACTAAACCAGGACTAAACCAGGACTAAACCAAGACTAAACCAGGACTAAACCAGGACTAAACCAAGACTAAACCAGGACTAAACCAGGACTGAACCAGGACTAAACCAGGACGAAACCAGGACTAAACCAAGACTAAACCAGGACTAAACCAGGACTAAACCAGGACTAAACCAAGACTGAACCAGGACTAAACTTGGTCTAAATCAGGGTAGAAGCAGGACTAAACCAAGACTAAACCAGGACTAAAAAAGGACTAAACCAACACTAAACTAGGACTGAACCAGGACTAAACTAGGACTGAACCAGGATTAAACCAGGACTAAACTGGACTAAACTAGGACTAAACCAGGACTAAACTAGGACTAAACCAGGACTAAACTAGGACTGAACCAGGACTAAACCAGGACTAAACAGGACTAAACTAGGACTAAACCAGGACTGAACCAGGACTAAACTAGGACTGAACCAGGACTAAACTCGGTCTAAATCAGGGTAGAAGCAGGACTAAACCAAGACTAAACCAGGACTGAACCAGGACTAAACCAGGACTAAACTAGGACTGAACCAGGACTAAACCAGGACTAAACTCGGTCTAAATCAGGGTAGAAGCAGGACTAAACCAAGACTAAACCAGGACTAAAAAAGGACTAAACCAAGACTAAACCAGGACTAAAAAAGGACTAAACCAAGACTAAACTAGGACTGAACCAGGACTAAATCAAGACTAAACCAGGACTAAAAAAGGACTAAACCAAGACTAAACTAGGACTGAACCAGGACTAAACTAGGACTGAACCAGGATTAAACCAGGACTAAACTGGACTAAACTAGGACTAAACCAGGACTAAACTAGGACTGAACCAGGACTAAACCAGGACTAAACAGGACTAAACTAGGACTAAACAGGACTAAACTAGGACTAAACCAGGACTGAACCAGGACTAAACTAGGACTAAACTAGGACTGAACCAGGACTAAACTCAGTCTAAATCAGGGTAGAAGCAGGACTAAACCAAGACTAAACCAGGACTGAACCAGGACTGAACCAGGACTAAACTAGGACTGAACCAGGACTAAACCAGGACTGAACCAGGACTAAACTAGGACTGAACTAGGACTAAACCAGGACTAAACCAGGACTGAACCAGGACTAAACTAGGACCGAACCAGGACTGAACCAGGACTAAACTAGGACTGAACTAGGACTGAACCAGGACTAAACCAGGACTGAACCAGGACTAAACCAGGACTCAATGTGGTCAAATTACATTAAACAAATCATCAGAAATGTCTTTGTGGTGATAAGACAGAAGTCAGTTGTGTTACAGAAAATATAATGCTCAAAGGTGGTGTAGTTAGATTAAGTTTAAATTTGTCAAGCTGCAGATTCAGTGCCAGTATAAGTCGCATTTTTTTCATGGTTTGGGTGTTTCCTGTGACTTATATATTAAAATTTTCACACTGAAGCCACGAGAGGCTCTAGTCTTGTGTGTTGGTATCTGCTGCTCCTGTTCCTCCTGTACCACTGTCACTTCACTCTACTGCACATGTCTCCTGCAGAAAGAGCCTCTGTCCTGCTGCAAGTAGTGAAATATTCAGCCAAAAATGGTAATTGAGTCACAGAAAGAAAGTTTGGAGTGAGTAAGAAACTTGTAAGGGACTGGGGAAAAGCAGGGATGGAGAACACAGCTTCACGGCAACTGGGAGGATGCACCAAGAAACTTTCCTGGAGTCAGTGGATGGATGGACAAAACCTGGACTTCAGTGACACCGAAACCATCCTGTCGGGATTCAGAAAGGCCCGAATAATTCTAACTGGAACTGATGCTGAGTCTGACGACAGCGACACAGAAGAGGAAGCGACGCTCTGTTTACCTCCGGAGGTCGTGGAGTTGCTCAGAAGTGACACCGACGATGAAGAATTGAATGGATTTAGTGATTTGGAGTGAGATGGAGAGTTTGTTAAACTTGTTCTGTTCTGTTGTTTATGTTATAGTTTATCTGAAGAACTGTTCATATGTGACGTTAACAGTCTGTTGTTCTCTGTTCTATTGTTTTTACTAGAACTTGACTTTGAAGATGAAATGTCGGTTCCTGGTCTCTGATTTTGTAAGATAAATTTCCCCCAAAAGTGCGACTTATGTTTTTTTTCTTCTTCATTACTCATTATTTTGGCTGGTGTGACTTATACTCCGGCGCAACTTATAGTCCGAAAAATACGGTAACCAGGTTCAACATTTGTGAATTTACTTTTTTTTTTTATATATATTTCAATGCAAAGTGTAATGAAATCAATAGAAAAAACCTGTCATCACATTACCACATTCTCAAATCTGAAATCATTAAACAATTTTTATACAATTTTCCAGAAATATTGCAATACCCAATGCAGTTACTTAATTTTGTATGTTTTTATTAAATTGTGTAGTGCCGCAAGAGGCCACAGACTCAACCCAACGTTATCCAAAAGTGAAAGTGCAACATTTCACTTTAAATAACAAGAACAGTTTTATCATTTAACTTAACGCAGTTCAAACCTGCCGTGCGAATCATTCGGGTCTTGGTTAACAGTCTGTTGTTTTCTGTTCTATTGTCGTTACTATAACTTTACTTTGAAGATGAAATGTTGGTTCCTGGTCGCAGATTTTATAAAATAAATTTCCCTCCAAAAGTGCAACTTATATATGTTTTTTTATTCTTCATTATGCATTTTTTGGCTGGTGCGACTTATACTCCAGAGCGACTTAAAGTCCAAAAAATATGGTAATTAAAGTTACGCTATTTAAGTTTTCTGAGGCAGGGTCTGCGTGGAGATATTTTTCCTTAGTCTTAGTCTGTTTGTTGTTGTCTCTGCTGTTTCATATGAACATATTGACCCTGTATATTTTATGAATGCCGTGTGTGTGTTTCAGGGGGTCCATGAGTCCAAAGGTGTGACGGACGAATACCTGCGTCTGGAGGGGCTCATACAGAAGGTGGTGTCTCCGTACCTGGGCACTCACGGCCTGTTCTCCAGAGACGGACTGTCCGGCTCTCAGTGCTCCTCCTGTCTCTTAGGTAACCATGTGTTTCACTCTGGTAGAAGCTGGGTATTTATAATCTCTGTATTTTTATTGAGTCTACAGGAAATTAGTAGGACCAACAATGTACTGTTCTGATAATAAATAAGTTGGGATGTAACAATAACCGAAATATCGTGATATCGTATCATCAAAGTTCTCACAATAATATCGTGGATATATCGAATTACGAGTCTCTTTGCTTAAATTAAGAGTTATGGTGCTGCAATAACTTTAAAAAAAATAAAAATACAGAGAGAACTACATAGACCATGATCCTTTGCTCCATTTCAGTGCAGACTACAAGAAGAAATAACAGTTCTAAGCACTTTGAAGTCTTAGTTCTTTGGGTTAAGTCTTGTCAAGGCATTTTAAGAGGAAAAAGTAGCATATTAACAGTTTTGTTTGCCTCCACAAAATATCGCAATAAATATCGTACAGAGAGATTTGGATATTGTTATATCCCTAATCGTGAGCTTTCCCACGATATCGCAATAAATATCGCACCGTGAAGTTCATACTCTGATGATATTGTATCGTTACACCCCTAAAAATAAGTAAGATTTACACAGCGCATTTTCAGTCACTCCACACTCGAGGGGGGTAAACTATAGTTTTAGCCACAGCTGCCCCAAGACAGAGCAGGTCTGAGCTGGAAACAATCCTCTGACCTTTGGGTGGGTAACCACTTCTTTTGTCACCCCCTAAAACATTTCTGTGGACATTTCAAGTAAAAAAAAAAACTTTCTGCCTGGAATTTTACGTCACACTGGGGGAAATTATAGCCAAAGGAACAACACCTCCTGTAAACAAGCAGAAGGATGTCCTTCTCTAACGTCCGTCCCCATCCTTCCCTCCCAAAAAAAAACAACACACAAAACAAAACATGCTTTTATTTTGGTCTATTTTTGTCTGAAAGGGATGCTTGTTAATTATCAAAATGTGGTCAGTTCTGATTTAGTTTGTCTCTCTTTTTCACTATTTTATCTTTGACAATCAGCCCTCAGTGGTTCCTAAAGTGTTTTTTTTTTGGTATGTTCTGATCAGTTTTGAGTAGAAATGTAACAATAACCGAAATATTGTGATATCGTATCGTCAAAAGTCTCAACCATAATATCGTGGGAAGTCAGAATATATCAAATCACAAGTTCCTTTGCTTAAATACATGGTTTTATAGTAGCAACAGCTTATGAACATTGGAAACTACATATCCCATGATTCATTTCAGTGCAGAAAACATGAATAAATATGTTTTTTACTTGAATTCTTGGGCTTATGATGGAAATAATTCACACCAAAATCTTGTCAAGGTATTTTAAAAGCAACTAAGTGTCATATCTACAATTATATCAGCCTCTTCAAAATATCGCAATAAATATCGTACCGTGAGATTTGGATATCGTTACATCTCTAGTTTTGAGTTATTCATTTTTGTATCTGTCCATTCTCCAGAAAAGCGGATCCAGCCGTCCTGGTCCAAACCCGCTAACTCTCCCGCGGCTAAAAACCCGGTGGTCCGCTCCAAAAGCTACAACGTCCCGATGCTGACGCCGCTGGTGGAGTACGACTCGGACCAGAGCGGGGCGGTGGGCGTGGGCGTCCGGAGGCACTCTGTCTCTGAGATGCCCCTGTGCGTGGAGGAGAGCGAGTCTGGGGCAAACGCTAACAACAACACCACCAACAGTCTGACCAACTCACCCAGACGAACCCGCCAATCACAGGGCTCCACTGAGTCCTCTATTACAGACAGCACACACTCAGGTCAGTGCATGTATGCAGCCATATCGCTTGGTTTTCATATGATGCAGATACTGAAATAACAATATATTAATACTGACTGAGGTACTGAAAAACTCTCCTGTGAAAATAATTATTTTTAAAAATGCTGTTTTTTTTAAAGCTGCACTATGTAACTTTTTGGTTTGGGTCCATTACCTGTTTGTTTCTGTGGAGATTTCATCGCTCTGCCTGGTGCCACCTAGTGCCTCTGTTCAATTTCATTTCTCTCCAGCGACTAGGTCAGGAATCAGAATACATTAGACAGTTTGGAAGAACTCTGAAAGTTGTAGACCGCGTATCGGCCAATCAGCGAAGAGCTGTGAAGCCATGACGTCAAACTCAAGCGTCTGTCTGATTTGCTTTGTGGAACAGCACAACAGAAAACAAAGCGTCAAGATGGATGTAGACGAAGACAGACATTCTGTGTTGGCAATGATTCCCAAGATCGAGGATTTAAAGTTGGAATAAAGAGAATGTTTGGTGAATTTTATCTAGAGGAAAGACGTTATTGTCCTTCTTCCTACGGGATTTGGCACATTTCATATGTCACAACCAAATAGCAGCGATTGGTTAAATAAAAAAAGTACCTGCCTACTGTTGAGTGAACGAATCCTAATGATGCGAGGTCAGACAGTTTCCACAAAGTGAAACCAGCTGATGAATCAGGCTAGGTCCTATAGCAGACATGTCCAACTCAGGCCCAGGGGCCAAATTTGGCCTGCGATATAATTATATTTGGCCCACAAGATCACATCAAATATATATTAGAGCTGCTGCTGGTTACAGATAAACTATAGAGACGTTATTTATTTAGAATGTTGATATTATTTTATGTTATGTTTGTTCTGGATTTAATGTTTAAGCAAAACTATTATTAAACATTTATTTTATTCAGAAAAGGTTTAACATTACATATCTTGACAGAAGAGAAAACATGCAGATGTTGCTGACATTTTTCAATAAATATTTATTTGGCCCACGACTTAGTCCCAGTTTTTAATTTTGACCCTCTGTGAATTTGAGTTTGACTCCCCTGGTTTAAAGGTTATTAAAACAATAATTAGAAGTGTATACGTTGCTTTATTCTAAGTAAGATTGCACATTCAGTGACATATTTGCTTATTTTAAAGTGTTTATGTGTGAAATATAACATATTATTGATGCAAATTGTGTCTGGTGTGGACCAATGTAAGATTATGTGGATCCAATGAATAAAATACAAAATTATAATACAGTTTTTATATGTTTTTATCTGCAGACAACTCACCTCTAGACCAGACATCCAGACCTGAGTCGAGTGGAGCAGCAGAGCCTTCGCCCAGCCTCCTCCCCTCACCTTCCCCGGTGGAGGACGCTCACGGGGCGGACTCTCTCCCCTCCTCCTCCCCCTCCCCCTCCAGAGCCATGGTCCAGGACACGAGCTCCGGTCCCAGTCCCACCTCCAGCCCGGAAATGGTGATGGAAAACATGTTGGAAAGTCTGGACTCCGAGACTGAAGCAGACGGGATTTTTCTGAACTTCAGGAGATACTCTGGAAGTCCGACTCACAGCACCGGGAGCAACCGGCAAAGTGTGGCATGATGCAGAAAAGACAGAAAGAAAAGAAATGCACAAATGAAATGCACTTTTACTTAAGGTCACATATTATGCTTCACTCCAGCCATTCGAATTTGTATTTTTTCCTCATAAGCAGCCATATTTCTTTGGATATGAACGGACCATGAGTTTCTGATTGGCTAATCCACCTGTCAATCACACCCATCTGAATTCAGACCAGACCAAACTTGCATCTTTGGAAAGTGCTGAGTGTGCAATGGAAACACAGCTGCCATATTAACATAACATATTACCATGGCTGCTTTTTTTGTGCCACCACCAAAAGAGCTCAACAGCTGCCACCCACACTCTGGTTCTACAAATAAATTTAACATTAATTTTTCCAGTAGACTTCTTGAGAAAATCTGTTTCTTAAAGTTCGCAAGACTTCTCATTGCTAATCAGCTCTGTGGTCACCAGTGGTGTAGTGGGGGATTTTTTAAAGTGAGGGTATGTGATTTGTGACGTCCACCGCCCACCTACATACTAAAAAAAAAAGAGAAAACTTTCAGTACAAACATAAAGGTGCCAGCCCAGTAAAAATCTGTAATTTTTGACATTTTGTTGCTCAAAATGATGCAGAATCAGGCTACAACACATGAACCAGGCCTAAACCAGGATTAAACCAGGAATAAAACAGGTCTAAACTAGGACCTAACCAGAAATGAACCAGGACTAAACCAGGTCTAAACCAGGTCTAAACCAGGACTAAAACAGAACTAAACCAGGTCTAAAACAAAACTAAACCATTATTAAAACAGGACTAAACTAGGACCTAACAAGAACTGAACCAGGACTAAACCAGGACTAAAACAGAACTAAACCAGGTCTAAAACAAAACAAAACCAGGATTAAAACAGGACTAAACCAGGTCTAAACTAGGACTAAACAAGAACTGAACCAGGGCTGAACTAGGACTAAACCAGGATTACACCAGGACTAAACCAGGTCTAAACCAGAACTAAGGTCTAAACCAGGACAAAACCAGGTCTAAACCAGGTCTAAACCAGGTCTAAACCAGGACTAAACCAGGACTAAACCCGGACTAAGGTCTAAACCAGGACTAAACCAGGTCTAAACCAGGACTAAACCAGGTCTAAACCAGGACTAAACAGGACTAAACCAGGACTAATCTTGGGCTTGAGAGTGAGAGAAAGTGCGACAGGGCCACGGCTGTGCTTAGCCCCGTGAAGCTCTGCACCGGTCCTTTCTCCTGCGGTCACCCGACGGTCTACACGGGCACATGTCTGGGCTCGTCCCGACACTCAGTCCTGGTTCAGTTCTGGTTTAGTCCTGGTTCAGTCCTGGTCCCTCATGCCTCAGGTCACTACAGGACTGTCCTGCAGACATCATGAGCCTGTGCAGTTTGTTTTCACTGTTGCCAATAGCTCCAGTTTGACATTTAAGTTGTAGCTATTTTATATTTTGTTATTTTTTTATATCTCACATCGTGTACCCCCACGTACCACGCACACTACACCCCTGGCGGTAACGAATGACCACCAGACCTACAATTTTTATTTCAAATCTGTTTCTGAAACTTTATAAACTTAGATTTCATTAAAACGTTTAGCTGAGTCTTGAGTTTTAAATGTGCTTTTTGGACTTAAAACATCTGTGTTATATGTATTAGTTTGCATTTAGCCTTCGCGATGCCTTTGAACTTTTAATATTTCTATTTTTCGAAAAGTCTATGAGAAAAGTGAATAGGACATTTATTTGGGGAAACAGAGCGGAGTTTGAAGACGGTGGGACTGTTGAGCTCAGTAAGTGATAGTGTCAATTCCTGATATGTTTTGAGTAAATATGAAAGCACAGACTCACACACAAACACACACTGACACACACACACTCACACACAAACACACACAAACACACACAAACACAAAAGTTAATTGAGCATAATATGTGACCTTCATTGCACAAACTACTTTGAGCCAAGACTGACATTCCAGACACTCCGGTCTGAATGGACTTTGTTTGTAGAGAATATAATATTTTGTTCTAATCAACACAGACAATCAAACCTAATCAGAAGTTTTAACTTTTGCCTCATATTTCAGACAAATTTCTATTTTGTATCACTATTCTGTACGTGATTGAATGTGTGGGGAATAAAAATCATTGGGTATTTTCTCAAGTGTTGAAAACAGTAAAGATTTATTTGTGTATTCACTGACTCTAACTGTGTCTAACTTATTTTGTAAAGTTGTAATGCATCCTATTTTTGCATTTGTTTATTAAAGTGGGTAAACACCTAAACTCCACCCACGACCACATTTCAAACAGGCCGTGTCTCATTTCTCCTTCCTCGCTTCCTTTTTCTTGTTTCCTCTCCCCGATCCTCCATTTTTCAGCTGTCAGTCAAATGTGTCATATTAAGCAGTGTCCCAAAGAAAACCAGAAAAATCAGATACAAGAATCAAACTTTATTGGTCTCAGTGAGGAGTTTACATCCGCTCTGTTCGCTGTGTCTCTTCTGTGGGCGGGACATCCTCACCCATTTCCTGCAGAATGGAGGAGAGGAATCGAGGAGAAGGAAGCGAGGAAAGAGAAATGAGACGCGTCCATAGAGCTGCTAAACTGGAGGGGGGAGGTGGGGCGGGGTCTGGAGGTATAAGGAGCACTGTGATTGGTCTAACAGGTTCAAACTCCGCCCCTGCAGAAACATATGGAGAGTCTTGTGTGATGTCACCAACTACTTGAAACAGCAGAGTCCACTGAAGGCAGCACAATCTTAGTTTTATGTGGTTTTTTTTTAGGTTTTTTTTTTACCAGAAAGCTGCAAATTTAACTAGTTGGAACAAAAATTACCAAAAATTACAATATTTAAAACTATTAAAACAACAGATACACAGTTAGTAGCTAAAAACTCTGGATTTAGTATTTAGTTTAACAAAATAAAATATTACAGATTAAAACATCTATACTACAGCTGGGTATCATTCAGAAGTTGAAATACAATACATATCTTGATACGGTGAGCTGTACGATATAGTTCAATAAAAAATAAAGGCTAAATCATGGCTGTGATACTAAAAGTCTTTGTTAAACCACTCTTCTTCTTGTGCGAAGTTCAGATGAAACACAAACATTTTAATCCTCAAAACAGTGAAAATTTCAAATGTGTTGCATAAATGAGTTTCCTTCCTCTAAACAAACAACAAAACTGTAGCTCTGTGAGAAAATAATTTAGCAAAATATACCAAAAAATACTTAATATATTGTCAATATATCGATATAGCAGGTCAAGATATCGATATCACTTTTCCGCCTTCAGGGCTCTGAGCACACACACACTGGGGACACGGTGGGTAAAGTGTAAAGGTAAAGTGTCTTGCAGTGGATCTGATGGCTCCACCAATGATGTTTATGCGGGAGTCGAACTGCCAACCTTCTGATCAGTGAACCAAAGCTACAGAGCTACTGTCACCAGACTGCCCCCTACTGTCTAGACCAGGCATGTCCAAACTGGCCCGTGGACCAAATGCAGCCCTTAAACAAATTTTTCTTGGCCCTCAGGCTTCCATGTGAATTGGCCCAAATTTCCTTGCATCAATTAAAAATGTACTTTTTGCTGCAAGTTTTTTTTGAAAATCTACCTTGATAAAGCTCATATGTAATATTTAGTGTGTGGTTTTAAGGATCTTAGCATGAATAAAGACTGATGGCTCATTCTAATGTGATAAATATGCACCTATTTAAATAATTCACTGTACTGAGCACCAGTCTACAGCCCTCGATTAACCTTGTCTGTGTTTAAATATGTGCCCCTTGATGAAAAATGTTTGGACACCCCTGGTCTAGACTCTTATAACTTATATTTATTGTATATTACTGCTCTTCTGTTTTAGTTAACCCAGTGGCCCTCAAACTTTTCACACAAAGTATCATTAAAGGAAATATGTGACTTTCCGAGTACCACTAAACCAGGTCTATAAGAGAACTAATCCAGGTCTAATCTAGGACTAATCCAGGCCTAAAAGGTACTACATCATTTCCACTGTAGTTCTGAACAAGAAATGATCCAAAAGAGGTCAAAAACTGGATCAAATCAACTTTAAATGAGTGAAAATGACAAACTGAAGATCTGTCCAAGTCCCACCTGAAGAAGCACGTGGACCACCGTTTGAGAAACACCAGTAAACAACATTGAGTGTCCACTAGTTGGCAGTGTTTGGCATCTTTTATATTCTGACAGAAAAACACAATACAAACACATGGCCTTTATTTTTTCAGTTTGATATATTTACTTTTTTATTTGGCATCTACACACCGGTCATCTGTCAAATCTTTGTGCTTGTGACGCTGACAATCAAATCAAACACAATTCATACATTCAGCCATTCACAATCGATATATTTTCAGTATTTCCTATGAATTCTGTGTATTGTAGTATCGACAGTACAGTGATACAAATGTTCATACAGGTAGACCACAAGAAAATATAAAACGGGGGAAAATGCGTCGTGGTTTTCACTGTTTTCTGAGACACAGGAAGTTGAACCCAGCTCAACCTCTGCGCTGCCATGGCAACGAGAAATCAACAATTAACAATACAATTAAAAACAAGCATAAATCACCCAAATCTCATTACAGTTTTTCATGTTTTTCCAGGTCAGAAACTACGGCGGCTTATTGCAGTCACATGAATAAAAAAAATTAAAAAAAAGTAAAATGAGAAAAGTAAGTGGTTTCTTTTGTAATGAAGTTTTTCTGTATGTGCCTTAATAATCCGTGTATCATTCGTTAATTCGTTTTTCAAAATAAAACCAAAAATAAGAAAACGAAAAAACTATTATTTTCTTAATTATTTGTCTCCAAAACCAAAATTTTCAGTTTTTGATTTTGTGTTTAAATGAACAATGGAAAAACAGATAACGGCCGTTTTCTGTTTTTGTGACTTAAATTGTGACGCCGGACTGAACCAGGACTAAACTAAACCAGCTCTAAACCAGCTCTAAACCAGGTCTAAACCAGTCTCAGTCCTGGTCTCAGTCCCGGTCCTGGTCTCAGTCCTAAACCAGGACTAAAACAAGACTAAAACAGGTCTAAACCAGCTCTAAACCGGTCTCAGTCCTAGTCTCAGTCCCAGTCCTGGTCCAGTCCCAGTCTCAGTCATAAACCAGGACTAAACCAGGACTAAATGAGAACTGAAACGGGACTAAACCAGGACTGAACCAGGAGTGTTGGGACTGGCCTGGACCTGCGTCGGGTGATCAGGAAACCGGGACCAAACTGGGACCAGACAGGGACTGAGATCAGGACTCAGACTGGGACCAGACCAGGACTAAGACCTGGTTTAGTCCTGGTTCAGTCCTGTTTTAGTCCTGGTTCAGTCCGGCATCTCAGTTTAAGTCACAGAAATGGGAAACGTCCGTTATCCATTTTTTCCATTTTTCATTTAAACGCAAAATCAGAAACTGAAAAAAAATAAATAAAAATTATTATCAGTTTTTTCATTTTGGTTTTGGAGACAAATAATGAAGAAAATAGTTGTTTTTTCATTTTCTTATTTTTGATTTTATATTGTAAAACGAATGAACGAATGATACACTGATTCTTAATCAATTTCATTAGTTTACTCTTAAAGGTGCACCGTGTAACTTTTTGGTTGTGGGTTCTTCACCTGCTTGTTTCTATGGAGATGTCACCCTTCTGCCTGGAATGTTCCACAGTATGACATTAAACAGCTCTACTCAATATTTAGTCAATTACAGGTGGTTTTATTGCTCAAAAATATCTAAAAAAAAACAAAAAACATTCTGATTGTGAGCGGGGTCGCCTCTCCACAGATCTGACTGTAACTTGGTTTGGTTTGGACTCCATGAAGATAGAAAGGTTTAATGCCATACTGTGAAACATTTCTGACAAAGATGTGTGTAAAATCCCTTGAAAATTTTGGTCGAAATTTGTATTTAAGTGAATCCAATACACAAAGAATTCAACCAAAATTTCTGACAAAGCAAGAACATCCCCATGGAGAAAAGAAAATGAAGGAACCCCCACGAGAAAAGTTACACAATGGACCTTTAAGGGATCATTCAAGTGTCTTCTATAGCATTGTTTCCCAAAGACTGGCTCGAGACCCTCAGGTGGGTCACAAGAGATTTTTTTTGGGTCGACTAATTTGTGCCTGATCTTGTACTCTGGACTGGAACGAGCTACAAAAACAAAATCGCAGACAGGCCCAGCTATCTGATTAGAAATGTTGAAATGTTAAGACATGTTTTTAATAATTTCAAATCTTTTTGTAATTATTTTATTGACTGTTTTGTTCCAATATTGCTGGATCAATTGAATGTTGAAAAGAAAAAGAAATGGGCTTCATTTAAAGTCCAAATCGGCGACTTATGGATCCTTTTACTGCTGTTCAATTACTGTATTTTCCACCACTATTAGACTGGCACCAGACTGTGACTGAGACCAGGATCGGGACTGCGAGCAGGACTGAGGCCAGGACCAGACCGGGACCAGATTGTGATTGAGACCGGGACTGGGACCGGGACTGAGAGCAGGACTGAAACCAGGACTGAGGCTAGGACCAGATCAGGAATGAAAACGGTTTTAGTTTTGGTCCTGTTTTAGTGCTGGTTCAGTCCTGGTTCAGTCCATATGCGGCGCAAAATTCCGGCATCCCAGTTTAAGTCACGGAAATGGGAAACAGCCCCCTCGTCCCGGTTTATCCTCCTATGGGCACATTTCTGTATTTCGATTGCCTCTTCAATCCAGCGACGATGTTTGTTTTCCTTTGTCCCAATGATGTTTGCTCTGTCTCAGTCCAGAATGTGGTTCTGTCTTTTACAGTGCTCAGAAACGGTTGATTTAAGTTGTTCCTGTTCTGCTTTTTTTGTTGTTGTTGTTGTTGTTTGTGTTTCGCCTTTGCGGTTTCCTTCCCGCATTCTGTTCTATGTTCCTTTTTTCGTGTACTGAACGCCCTCCCTGTTTCCCCGATGTGTGTTTTACTGCAGGACATGCTGGGTATTTCGTATATAACATTAGATTTATCGTATTGTATACCGTATTTTCCGTGCTATTAGGCGCTCTGGATTATAAGACGCACTGTCATTAAATGGTCTATTTTTGAACTTTTTTCACAAATAAACCGCACTGGACTTTAAACGAAACACAACAGTGTGATGGGTGAGTGGTTTTGTTTGTTTGTTCGTTCACGGTGACTCTGGGCTTTGTTCAGTTGTGGCGTGTAGGGAGGGCGCTGTCCGGGACCAACGGATTGTCGGCGTTTTCGCAGTGACTCAGTTGTTCAGTCGTGTCTAGAAGCGGCACATCGCGCTCGCTTTTTCGGTTCGTTCCTCCGTTCCGTTCCTCGTCCTCGTGGAGTGATGAGTGTGGCTGTGGGCGCTCTGGATTGTGGGGCGCGCTGTCGTTTTTTGATGGAGTTGGAGGCTCAAGAGCCTAATAGCCCGGAAAATACGGTACTGTTTTTCATTGTTTAAAACTTGAGTAATACTAATTGTTCAGAGAGACACGATCACTCAGTCAACAATAAAATATCCTCATTAATCTTCAATAACGGTCAAATCCAAATTTATTTTACGATTTACGAATAATGTCTATTGACTTGGGTCGTGAAGGATTGTGACTTTTAAAATATGAGTCCCCAGAAAAAAAAATTTGGGAAACACTGATCTATAGAAGAATTCAGATTCAGGATTTATTTTACGTGTTAAAACTGGATTAACCTCACTCAACTTTTCTCATAAAACCCGAAACTTTTTTATTTATTTAAGTGAATCCAATCCGCTGAGAAACCGTAGTCATTGCAATTGTCTAACCGTTAAGTAAAAACTAATATTGGCAACCACAGCAAGTGAAAAACAATCGCTCTTTTAACCGTAATATTTTTATAATTCTGTTTTACATTCAAACTACATAGTGCAGGCGGGGTAAAGTGCTACTCAATACGTTTTTTTTTGTTTTTTTTTCTTTTACCTTGTTTCTGAACACATTTTGTTGTCAGAAACGAGGTCTGCGCTGGACAATACAAGAATATAAGGCTCTAAATATACTACAGTTCTTGAGATTTAACAGTTATAGGCTGTGTTTAAGTTCTAGAAAGAAATATTAAAATAGAAAATCAACAAATCTCAAGAGGATGTGGTAAACTTTGTGCCGGTTTTTGTTTCGTGTGAATAAAGACGGAGATACTAACCATAAATCAGGTCATATACTTGCATTTTGACAGTGTACAGTACCATATATTTGTATTTTTATTATTATTTTTTAAACTTTGGAGTCTTTTAAATGTTAATACAGTACATAAAGACACCTATTGAACGTTGCCCCTTATTTTAAAAGTTGCACTATGTAACTTTTCAGCTGCTTGTCTCCAGAGATTCTGTATTTGTTCATTGATTTGAATGTTATACAAAAAAGCAAATCCACGGTTCAATCTCAGCTCCCACAGGTGCGTACTGCCCTTGTGTCTTTGGGCAAGACACTTAACACATCGCTCCCAGAGTCCGTCTGTGGTAACTGCAGTGTGCACGTGACATTTTTTCCAAGTTTGTTAAAGGGACAGTCGGGAATTTTGGACATAGCATCTCATTTTCTTTTTAGTAAGAGTGATGGAGACGTGCGGAGACACTTTTTTAAATATTCCATCCAGTCCTTGTATTTGCAGAGGTCACTGGTGTTAGACTAGTGCATGTCAATGGTCATAGTTATCCTGCCACTAAAAACAGTCTTACCCACTCCACAAAATACCAGAAGAAAATCTATTATTACGCCAGACTGTCCATGTAAATGCCTGTGCCGATAGAATAATTTTAGAAGCAAAACCAACTTTGCATTTGAAGGATTTACATCTGAGCAGCAGCAGCAGCAGCAGTGAGTTGCACTTCCTGATAGAAAGCTCGGCAGTGGCGGACTGATATCACCTAGCACCTGTCTTGCTGCTGGGAAAATAGTCCCTCAACATGCGACGATTCATGCGATGCAAGGTTAGTTTTATTTCAAACATTATTCTATCGACACAGACATTTACATGCAGCCAGGTTGGTGCCACCTAGTGCCTCTGCTCAGTTTCATTTCTCTCCAGGGACTAGGTCAGAAATTAGAATACACTAGACGGTTTGTAAGAACCCCGGAAGTTGTAGATCGCGCACCGACCAATCAGTGAAGAGCCGTGAAGACATGACGTCAAACTCAAGCGTCTGTCTGGGTCCATTTTGTGGAACAACACAACAGTAAACAAAGCGTCGAGATGGATGTAGACGAAAACAAACATTCTGTGTACGCAACTAGGAATGTGCAAAAATAGTGAAAAATTGATATATTGTATTGTTTAATATGATGGTACAGTTTCGATACCATGGGCTGCTGTATCGATATATTGCCATGAGTATTTTTTGTCACTTTTACAAAATTATTTTGTTATCGAGCTACAGTTTTGTTGCTTGTTTAGTGGAAGGAAGCTCGTTTACTGTTTTGATGATTAAAATGTTTGTTATTCATACGAACTTTACACAAGAAGTGGGTTTAACAAAGACTTTTAGTATCACAGACATGATTTAACCTTTATTTTTTTATACAACTATATCGAATCAATTTGAAATACATTGTATCAAATCATAAGCTAAGCATATAGAGGTATGTATCGGGTCGGCAATAACACCCAGCCCTATTGGCAACGATTCCCAAGACTGAGGATTTAAAGCCGGAACACAGAGAATGTTTGGTGAATTTTATCAAGGGGAAAGACGTTATTGCCCTTCTTCCTACGGGATTCGGCGCATTACATACGTCACGACCAAATAGCAGCGACTGGTTAAATAAAAAAAGTACCCGCCTACCGTCAAGCGAACGAATCCTAATGCTGCGAGGTCAGACGGTTTCCACGAAATGAAACCGTCTGATGAATCAGGCTAATTCACATCGACACTCGGCTCACTAGGAAATGAGGTCCTATGTCCAAAATTCCAGACTGTCCCTTTAATGATAAGAGCGAGATTTGAACCACCAACCTCCAGATCACCACCCCCTGAGTCATTAAACCTGTTTATCTCAACGAAGACAAGCACCAGAGAGGCTTACAAGTCACACCTGTGGAGTGGCAAGCGCATTCCCAGTAAGAATGCATGCAAGATAAACCTCTACTTGAAAAAATACTAGAGAAGTTTCATAGCGCATCTTTAAACGTGCACTGTGTAACTTTTCTGGTGGAGGGTCCGACACCTGCTCGTCTCCATGGAGATATTACCAGTTTGAGTTGATTATAATTTGGTAATCACGATGGAGACAGGTTAATGGTCAGATCTGTGGAGAAGCAAGCCTGCACATGGTAAGAAACAGCTGTAACTGAACAAATACAAGGGAAATATGTTATAAATGCCGTACTGTGGAACATTCCAGGCAAAGAAATAACATCTACGTGGAGACAAACAAATAGCGGACCCTCCACCTTAAAAGTTACACAGTGCAGCTTTAAGGACAGTGAAACTTTGAGTGAGTTTTCTTTTCAAATGTTTCCTACGAATACAGTGGGACATTGAGTTCATGTTTTATTTATTTTCCTGTATACTGTAGATGTCAGTGTGATATTAATTGGCTTGTCTCGGGCGTCAGTCAAAGATGTCTCCCTGCGATGAAGAGACCAGGCGTGACTCTCCGTGATTCAGGACGAAGAAAGACTCTGGTTTTAGCCCCTTCTGCTCCAGCGCTTCTCTGAGACGCACAGGAGGCTCCAGGTAATACTGAAAAACAGAAATAAGTCGAAGTTTTAGTACAAATTCATTCAGATTTAATTACACGGACCAATATCAACAACTGGAATATGGATGTAACCACTATACACTCCACATGTTCAGATTGATCTCATATTAGTCTTAATTTAGACTTGGTTTAGTCCTGGTCTAGTCTAGTCTAAGTTTAGGTCTTGGTTAAAGGTCCTATATTACACAAAATGTTGTTACCTCATCAAAAACAGACCTGGAGTTGTGTTTTGTTTCATTCATTCATTTATTATTAGTCTGTCTACATCTCCAAAGCTCAAAATGCTCTGTTCCGCCTTGAGATGTCACGAAGTGGTACTTTTTCAAGTGAAACAGCTACCTTTAAACTTTAGTTCAGTAGAGATTGAAAACTGTGAGGCTGAAATTATCCAAATTATTTTTAAAAACACAATGGAGCACTTCCTGTATTACCACATGACATCACAAGGTGGAACAGAGAGAAGAACTCAGCCTAAATATGCAGGATTTGTGTGTTCAACATATGTGAATGAAACAAAACACAACTCCATGTAGGGCTGCTAGATTATGGAAAAAAAAACATTATCACGATTATTTTGGTCAGTATTGAAATCACAATTATTCAAACGATTATTTTTTAGCTACACGATGCATTTATTCAGCATTTCTCTCTCAAAAAAACAAAACAAAACAAAACACTTTGTAAGTTTTGCGTAAATGATCAATGACAGATTGAAAATAAATATAGGCTACAAATATGTACCTTAGAGAAGTTTTGCGATGTATAAAACATAAAATGAATTAAAATATACTTTGAACATGAAATAAGTCATAGAAAAACATAAATGTATCCAAAATAAACTATATAACCAGCTGTTCTACAATCTCAATATTTAAAAAACAATTGTATACTTATTTATATTAAAAATATCCCAAAATAAACTTTGTCAGTGTTAAATATATATTTGAGTTTGAAAATCGTTTGACACAAATCAAAATCATGATCAAAATTCAATTAATTGCACAAACTTAACTCAAGGTCTGTTTTTGATGAAGAAACAACATTAGGATCGGCCCTTTAAGTCCCAAAATTCTTCACTTTGCACTGAATAAAATTTTCTTTTACAACGCACTTTGTACAATCACTGTATTAAAGACTTAGATAATTAAATCTGTTTTATGTAAATATAACATTTAGCTGATGTTTCGTCCATCAGTGCATAAAAGGCGTTCGAGTGAAAAAGTACAAAAGACCCAGAAATAGAACTAAGAATGGAAAAAAGTATCATAAATATTCAAACTGAAGTCAATTCCGTCAACTTGACAATTTTTTAAGTGTGAATAAGTTTTATTTTCAATCAGTTTCAGTTTCAATCAGGTAATTAAAGTTACGCTAAAAGGAACAAGTGGACTCAATGGGAAATGGATGATTATGCAAAAATATGACAGTTCACAACCTTAGGGTAAACAATTAGAGTGTGTTAGAACTTTTGGCTTCTATTGTTAGAAAATCGCTTGCAAATTTTGACAGTCACAGGTTGTTGTTTCGCTTGTTATTGAGAAGCAGTTTCCCATCATGAAAGTGGTGATTTTTAGCCTTTTTGCTCTCTGAAAATCTGGCAACCCTGACCAGAACCCTGTCAGAACTGGAGAGGCTACGTGGATAAGTGGGGAAACTAAAAAAAAAAAAAAAGAGAGTGAAGAGAGAGGTTTTGTGCAGCTGGCAAAATTCAATTGTTTTGTTATGTACTCAACACAAATATACATCACATTCGTTAATCTATTCTTGCACATTACAGTCTGTTCTGACCTCATGGGCGAGTGCAAAGGTTCCCCAGTGAATGGCCACAGACTGTTTGGCCTGAAGATCCTCGTGTATCTGAACAGCCTCTGCAGGATCCACATGCTGTCCCACCATCACATCCCTGAAAGATGAAAATCAATTAATACAGATCAATACAACGACTATAACACGATTAGAACACTTTTAATACAAAGTTTTCCACACTACATTTAGTGTGGAAAACTTTGTATTAAAAGTGCACTATGTAGCTTTTTCAGACGAGGGTCGTTCCGTCATTTTCTTGAATCCATGGAGAAGTTATTGCTTAGCCTGAAATGTTCCACAGTATGGATTGAACTGGATTGATCCGGCAATTAGCTGCTGAAACTGACAGGTTTTTAACGTTCTGGAATTTTACGGACGAGTATGTGGGCAGGTAGTGATTACACACGGCGGGTCAGGACAAAATCAGGACTAAAATCAGGACTAAACCAGATCTAAACCAGAACTACTCTTGGATTTAAAAGAGAGAACCCTGAGCCTGTGGAGCAGGGTCTCCGCCAAGCGCGATCGGGCGACGGCTGCGCTTATCTCCGTGTGGCTCGGAGCTCTACGTCTGTCCTTTCTCCTGCGGCCACCTGACAGTCTACACAGGCGCAGCTCTGGGACTGTCCTGGTTCAGTTCTGGTTCAGTTCTGGTTCAGTTCTGGTTTAGTCCTGTTTTAGTCCTTGTTCAGTCCTGGTTTAGTCCTCCTGGTTCAGTCCTGGAGCAAGTCTCCCAGGTTAGTCCTGGGTTAGTCTGGCGTGTGTGGCACTTTCCTATAATCATGGGTTAATAGGCGGGTGTGGTGCTGTACTGCGCGGATGCGGGTCTCCAAAAATGGACCCGTGCAAGAATAAATGAGTCTTTGGTTCGTTACATGAAGGAGGAGGAAAATAACATCAGGACGACAGCAGCAATACGTTTTAAGAAGGATGCAAAAAGAGTTGTAGCTGCCTGAGAAAAGTGTGTAAAGTGTGTGGTGAGGGGTTTTAAAGCCTTAAAACAGATATAATAATAGTATAAAAATAAAGCTGACTACTTCACAGATTTTGCCTACTGCGGGTTATTTTTAGAACATAAACCCGCGATAAACGAGGGATCACTGTACTGTGATGTCACGTGAACACAAGCTCTGACTATCAATGCAATTAAGACAAGTTACAAATTTAGGATGGAAAACTTGTAGGAAAATACCTGGGCTGATACGCTCCGATGGGAATAGCAGCCAGGTCGAAAGGGCCGAAGCGCTGCCCGATCTCTTTAAAGGTGGGGCAGTATCCCGTGTCTCCAGCAAAGAAGAAACGATGCTCTGGTCCCAGAACCGTCCAGCTGCCCCAGAGCGTCTAAAACACACAGAAATACCAGGTTATTTTGATTATGTACACATTTCTTTGCATTATTGGAAGACATAGAAACATATCTGTGAGCTTTAAGCCGTGTTATAATGTTGTGGAGTTGTGTTTTGTTTCATTTACACATGTTTGAGTGATCCTTTATTATTAGTCTGTCTACATCTCCACCTTGTGTCGTCATGAAGCAATAATTATCAAGTGAGCATCTACCTTTTAACCTTTTTTTCACTAGAGATTGGCAATTCCAGGGCTGAAATCATCCAAATAATTTTTAGTGAAGCTATATGGAGTTAAAAACAGAATGCAGCACTTCCTGTACGTATTACCACGACATCACAAGGTGGAACAGAGTGTTTTCTGTTTGAAAGAAGAACTCATACGCCTAAATATGCAGAGTTTGTGAGTTAAATATGCGTGAATGAAACAAAACACAACTCCAGGTCTGTTTGTGGTGAGGAAACAACATTATAACATGGAAAAGTAGCGTAATATAGGCGTTTTAAAACTTGGACTTCGATCAGGGGTCACCAAACTTTTTTCTCTGGGGGCCACATTATCGCCCCCGACTGTGATGGGGGCCGGGTTCAGGTTCGGCCGTTGAACAGAACTGTACAACCCTGACGATGCAGGTTATATTCTTTGAAAACTGCCATGCTTTCTTTACATATCAGACAAACTGCACTGTCCTTACACTGAACAAAAAAATAATCAGTCGTCCACTGTTCTTTGAAAACTCGGCGCTCTCTGTCAAATATTCCTACTTTAACCCAGTGGTGTCAAACATACGGCCCGGGGGCTAGATCCAGCCCTCCAAGACCTTTAATCTGATCCTTAGCTGATTTTCTATTAAAATATTTTAATTATATTTTCTATTAAAATATTGGTAATTTTGTGCGCCGCTCAGCACAGCAGCGTCTCCAGCGTCTCTGTACGTGGCCCCTCCCACCACAACAGCAGCACAAATGAAGACTTGTCTCTTTCCAAACGCTCTTAAAGGACGATCGTTTTGACTGTTGCATTTTGCGTTTTTGCATTTCTCTGCACAAATATTTGAATTTATTGCTATTTTTGGGGTATATATGTCATGAGTTTTTTGATCTGGTCCCTTTGAGCTCAAAGTAGGTTGGATATGGCCCCCAGACCAAAATGAGTTTGACACCCCTGCTTTAACACTAGTCATTTTGCTGTTTTTAACCGCACTACAGAACTCTGCACGTGTGTCGACTGTCACTGTTTGATCTCGAGCTTGTCAGGTGATGAACATTCGGCGGCAAATGTAAATACATCATATAATTATTTAAATATAAACATACTTATGATATTTATACTTCATATAAATATCATTTTTTTATTGAAAAAAAAAAAATCAACAAAATACAAGATGCAGACATGTTATTATTTACCAAAAAGTAATATGTCAAGTTTTGAGGATTGCCTCATTGGGCCACTTCAAGTAGTGAAGGGCCGGACTTAGAAAAACTCACAAGGGAAATTCAGAAGGGAAAATTGTGATCCATCAACCAGGTATTTTCAGAATCCAAAATTAAATCCAAATACAAATCTCAAGGATCAAAATAAGGCTGTAGTTACTTAGGAGATATGACATCATCTGCTGAGAAAAATATACTGATTTATGGGAATTAATTCAGTAATAATTTCTTGTAATAGTTTTGTAGTTCAGATTTCAACATTTCCTCAAATTTCTCAAACTTCAAAGTGCGAAAAGAGTAAGTACCTATTTAAATCCAGTACTGAGGTCTGAAAAACCTTTTGGCCCATTGTTAATATTCATGGCTTTTCTGGAAAATTCCGTGTTATAGAACTGCCTTTTCAGTAAATATTAACTGCTGGGGCCGAGCATCAAAGCGCAGTCAATTCTAATGACGTTTATAGTTTTTTTTATGGGCTTCAAACGCTTTATTTTTAGATGCAGAAAGAGCAGTGGTCTGATTCTGAGCTGCTTTTAAAATAAACAGGATCTATGGGGAAAACAGAACACTGACTCAAACATTAAGTTGGATATTCCAGTTTATAAAATGTCCTTGTAATACTGATAAACTACAGTGATATAATGCATGTATGTCTATGGCAGAATGTTTAGTAGTTGGCACAATGTACACAAGTTTTAAGATCGTCTGAAAACTCATAAAAAATTCAAAATGGATTTAAACAAAACATTTTCATTTTTGTGTTTGTTTTTCAAGCTTGTAATTGTAATTTTATGAGAGAGAGACTTGTTTATCGACACAAATCAGGCACAAATAACTTGTAGTTTCAACTAATTCCATTCTTTATTGTTGGATTGTTAAAATCCTAACAAAGCCTCAGAGCAGTGCCGACAGTAAGCATCACACCCCCAGTACCGCATTTTTTCAGACTATAAGTGGCACTTTTTTTCATGGCTTGGATGGCTCTGCGACTTATACTCCAGTGTGACTTATATATTAAAATTTTCACACTGACAGCCACGAGAGGCTCTAGTCTTGTGTATCAGTATCTGCTACTACTATTACTTCTGTGCCACTGTCACTTGGCTCTACTGCACATGTCTCCTGCAGAAAGAGCCTCTGTCCTGCTGCAAGTAGTGAAATATTCAGCCGAAAAAGGTAATCGAGCAGCAGCAAGAAAGATTGGAGTGCACCATGCAACTTTCCTGGAAGTCACTGGATGGATCAACAAAGCCTGAACTTTGCTGACAACCGAAACCATCCTATTGGGATTCAAAAAGGCCGGAATAATTCTAACTGGAACTGATGCTGAGTCTGACGACAGCGACACAGAAGAGGAAGTGGCGCTCCGTTTACCTCCGGAGGTCGTGGAGTTGCTCAGAAGTGACACCGAGGATGAAGAATTTAATGGATTTAGTGATTTGGAGTGAGATGGAGAGTTTGTTAAACTTGTTCTGTTCTGTTGTTTATGTTATAGTTTATCTGAAGAACTGTTCATATGTGACGTTAACAGTCTGTTGTTCTCTGTTCTACTTGTTTTACTAGAACTTGCCTTTCAAGATGAAATGTCAGTTCCTGGTCTCTGATTTTATAAAATATATTTTCACCAAAAAGTGTAACTTATAGTCCAGTGTGACTCCTATATGTTTTTTTCTTCTTCATTACGCATTTTTGGCTGGTGTGACTTATATGTGACTTATACTCTGGAGCGAATTATAGTCTGAAAAACACCGTATCAACAGAAGTGCCCAAATGTGGTCTGGAATACATGTGTTTCTTGTATTAGTTTTAGTAGTTCATAAAATTACAAAAAAGAGGAAGTAGTATTTAAATCTACTTTCTCACTCTCACAAAAAAGTTGAAATGCACAGAAACTTGATTTGAAGTCAGCCTTTTCCAGTATCCAGCCAGAAACAGATTTGTTTTTCACAGTGTTTACTTTACACCGTGAGAACGCCTTTGCACAAATTTGACCGAACACTTCGCCTATTTTCCACTGAGATAGATAAATGTAATTCTATAGTTTCAAGCACAGCAATAACATCTACATGGAGACAACTTCTACCAGAAAAGTGCCACAGTGCCACTTTAACCTTTAACACTGGTAAAAGTGTCAAACCTGACCTTGTTGTCGTCGTACGGAGTGCGTTTGCTCCAGTGCTGTGAGGGCGTGCACACGAAGGTGACGTCATCGTGAGCCGGGACACAGTTCTCCTCCCACCAGTCCAGCTCCATCACGTTCTCACAGCCCATCTTCACCAGCCAGTCCATCAGCCCCAGAGGAACAAACCTGGAGCAGAGGGGGCAGTTTACACCAGGGAGGGGCAAAGGGGCAAATGAAGCAGCTGGATAATCACTGTCAAACTTAATAACAGTGGGATCAGAGCAAACCAAAGTGCTGAATGAGTTTAACAAGCCTATAACTAGCCTATATTACCATAGAGAGCATGACGGTCTAATCTCTCCTTCCTACGGCCTCAACCCAATAACATTAAATTGAAATTGGCTGAAACGATTGCAAAAACATTGTACGACAGATAAGTATGTAACTGTGTAAGTAAATGCACAAGTATTTGTCCATTAGCACAGCTTTAGAACAACTTATTCAGGCAAAAGTTAAAGCAACGTGGAGCATCGAAAGACAGCCAAGCAACCCTCACCCCAAAGCGTCATATAAAGACTTATATGGCTCATGTTTGCAATAGATAAAAAGTTATAATTAGATAAAGACATCGTCACAAAGTTCTGCTTTTACTTTTTGGGGAAAAACAGAATTTACTCATTTATGACAAAAAGATGGGTACTTCTAGCCTGATTCATCAGACAGTTTAAGTTTGTCTGACCTTGCCACATTAGGATTTGTTCGCTCGACGGTAGGCGGGTACTTTCTCTTATTTAACCAATCACTGCTATTTGGTTGTGACGTATGTAATGCGCAGCTAACAGGGTTAACTAGTATATTAAGCTTTTCCCAAATCCCATAGGAATAAGGGCAATAACGTCTTTCCCCTTGATAAAATTCACCAAACATTCTCTTTGTTTCGGCTTTAAATAATCGATTTCAGGAATCGTTGCCAACACAGAATGTCCGTCTTCGTCTACATCCATCTCAACCGTTTTGTTTACTGTTGTGCTGTTCCACAAAAAGGGACACAGACAGACGCTTAAGTTTGATGTCATGGCTTCACAGCTCTTCGCTGATTGGCCGGTGAACAATCTACAACTTCCGGGGTTCTTGCAAACCGTCTCGTGCTTTCTGATTCCTGACCTAGTCGCTGGAGAGAAATTAAATTGAATGGAGGCACTAGGTGGCACCAGCCTGACTAGGGAACTTCAGCTTTAATGGAATATTTAAAAGTGGATTCTTATTGTTGGTTTTCAGAGTCTAGAACGTCATACTCTCAAATGTGGGCAAGAGCCAGATTTCCCTATAAAAAAAAAAAAAAAAAAAGAAAAAACTGTACTTTGACAACTACAAGTAATATCCAAAAGGTAAACTAACAAATGTTGAACCTAATCAAGTGACTAGACCCAAGAACTCACTGTATTACTACACAAACAAGCATTTTAACTATATTCATTTTACCTGCCCTCATGTGTATTAAATATCATTGGTCCATAGAACGTTGTGATGTGATCTGAAACCCCGCGATAAACCAGGCCAGAGGACAGTGCTTAAACTCACCAGCGCAGCTCTGCCCCGAATCGAGCGTTCAGACTGGAGACAGATCCGACGTCCAAATGGTCATAGTGAGAGTGGGAGATGACAACAGCATCGATTCTGGGCAACTGAGAAAAAAAACAAAGACACAAGCAATTAAAAAAAGACTGAAGAGACATGACAGTAGAAGACAGAGACAGTATTACTCTAAAAACAGAAATCCAGACTGAGAATGTAAAGTAAAGTGTTATTTTTTCAAATCTAAAGAGCACTGGAACGAAATGTGCATTCAGTTTAGTTCGTTCTTATTTTTATGTTGTTCTGTTTTTATACATTTATACATTAAAGTGCATATGACAGGTTTTGATGATTCTCCAATATCTGCTTCATTTGGTGGGATAATCCATGTATGCATTTTCTTTCGCTTTATTCAGTGCCGGGTGTTATTGGGGAAGCTGGCCAAAGTGGTCAAAAGTAAGAGGCAGACGCAAAAATGTCCACTCACCAAAAAAAAAAAAAAAAAAGTCTTGCTTTCACTGTGGATTCGTGGCAAAATGAAAAATTATATATTTACAAAAAAACTGTGCTTAAATAAAGTCAAAAGCAACAGAAATTAATGAAACTAAGGAAAAACCCAAGTGCACACGGCTACACTGGAGGTGAACTCTCGACAGGCTGAAATGCACCGAATTTATAGTTCCCCGCACAGGAAGTACCTCCCTCCAGGTCAGCTCTTCTAGCCACTTTACCTGTTTCTAAAGTGTGCTGCTTAATTTCTTAAAAGGGCCTAAGTCCCCTTTAAATACCAGTGGTCAAAATAAACTATAAACACTGAAATCAAACAAACAAAATCCATCAAAAAAAAAAGAGAACTAAAACCAATTCTTCCCTCCACACGGTCAGGCCAAAACCTTCCCCCAGAGGCTATAAATATGGCCGTCCAAGGTCACGCCCCCTCTTTTGTCTCCAAACCATACGGAGTAACAGGTAAGTTGGTAAGTTATGGTAACCAAATGAATAGAAATAACCAAATAAAATATATTTAAAGTAACTGGGGTGTATTGTGATTAACTTAACTAAACAAAGACTAAATAAAACAAACCCAGGATAGTAATATTTGGCCGTTTAGTTGAATATTGGTAAACAGATGTAAAATTAAATTAAATGTGAATAAACAGGGACAACGGGGCCCTATTTGTCACAGTGTTTTTGATGAGTTAACATTATAACATGGCTTTAAACCTCACAAGACTCAATTCCACGTAACGCAGGACCTTTACACTGACCTGCTCCACGGTGCAGGGGGGTCCTCTGTACCTCTTTGGTCCCACAAACTGAATGGGTGACGCTCGTTGGCTGAAGATGGGGTCAGTTAAAATGTTAAGTCCGTCCATCTCCACCAGGACAGTGGCGTGGCCCAACCAGGTCACTCTGAGACCGGGTCCGGACTCGCTCAGGTCTGGGGTCCGAATGAAGAAAGGCTCCATCACCGGCAGCTCCACGTCCAAGGCCTGGAGATGAAAAGTATTACAAACAGAATTATTAACAGTATTATGCCATTAAAGTAGTATTATTAAAAGGTGCATTGTGTAACTTTCTAGTTGGGGGTTTGTCATCTGCTTGTTTCTATGGATATGCCATTTCTCTGCCTGGAATGTTCCACAGTGTGACATTAAACAGCTCTACTTTACATTTATTCAATTACAGGTGGTTTTATGGCTCAAAAATACCTAGAAAAACTGGTATTCTGACTGTGAGCGGGGTTGCCTCTCCACAGATCTGCCTTGTAAATTAGTCTGGTTTGGTCTCCATGAAGACAGAAAGGTTTAACATTCCAGACAAAGCAATAACATCTCCATGGAGACCAGCATTTGACGGACCCTCCACCAGAAAAGTTACACAATGCATCTTTCAGTATTACACTTCTATGTTGAACACATTTCTCTGTTTTGAAAAGCTGGCAAAAAGTATTTCTCTTTTTGTTGCCATGTCCTACAGATATTATCAGTGACAATAATGTACAATGGATTTTTGTTAGATTGCAGTAAAATACTAGCCAGGCTGGCCCCACCTAGTGCCTCCACTCAATGTCATTTCTCTACAGCGACTAGGTCAGGAATCAGAATACACGGCTTGCAAGAACCCCGGAAGTTGTAGATCGCGCACTGGCCAATCAGGGAAGAGCTGTGAAGCCATGACTGTGTCCCTTTTGTGGCACAGCACAACAGTAAACAAAGCGGTCGAGATGGATGTAGACGAAGACAGACATTCTGTGTTGGCAACGATTCCTGAGATTGAGGATTTAAAGCCGTAACAAAGAGAATGTTTGGTGAATTTTATCAAGGGTTAGGGAAAGATGTTATAGCCCTTCTTCCTACGGGATTTGGAAAAATTTTAAGATATAAAAGAATGAGAACTTCGCACATCAGTTACTAGAGACAGGTGCGTCGGAGGAAAGGGAGCAGCCAAAGAACATAGACAAAAATTACGCACACTGTTTTACTCGGAGGCAAACAGGCAAACAGGTCTGGCTGACGAAGGCCTAGTGCCGAAATGTTGCACGGTTTGTCCTAATAAATTTCACAATTTGCAAGTAAGACGGTGCGGGATTTCTCTCCATGGAAAAATTTAAGATACCAGTTAGCCCCGTTAGTGGTGCATTATATACGTCACGATCAAATAGCAGCAACTGGTTAAATAAACAAGTACCCGCCTACCGTCGAGTGAACAAATCCTAATGCTGCGGGGTCAGACGGTTTCCACACAGTGAAACCGACTGATGAATCAGGCTAGTAAAATACATTTAGCTTTTGAAAACATTTCTATACAAAGAATTTATTGTAAATCTTCAGCTGTTAATGGGTAATTTTTTGTAAATGATTAGTTAATGGTTAATAAACATTTACATATGATTTGTAGGTATGCCTTATTATGAAGTGCTACGGAAACCTCCTCAGGCATGTTTTGGACGAGGGAACATTATAACAAATTGATACGTCCTCTTTAAGATTTTACACTTACCTCTTTGTTGGGCACTTTGCTGTGGTCTTTATCGAGCAGCAAAAACCTCAGTAGAAGAGCGCTCGAGGGGAACCGCCACGTGGACCAGGGGTTGGTCCAGCGGCCATGTTTGTCTCGACACGACTTGGTCACTTCCTCCTGCGAATCAGTTCAACAGAAGCATTTGAAAAGTGAACAATAATATACTAAATTTAAAGCTGTAATGTAATTAAGCAATGTTTCAGGTGAAGGGCCTACCACCTGCTTGTCCCAATGGAGATGTCATTTCTCTGCCTGGAATGTTCCACAGTATGACTTTAAACAGCTCTACTTTACATTTATTAAATTACAGGTGGTTTTATAGCTCAAAAATCCCTCGAAAAACAAACATTCTGACTGTGAGCGGGGTCCCGTCTCCACAGATCTGACCTGTAACTTGGCCTGATTTGGTCTCCATGTAGATAGAAAGGTTTAATGCCATACTGTGAAACATTCCAGACAAAGCAACAACAACTCCATGGAGAAAAGCATCTGAAGGACCCTAAACTAGAAAAGTTACACCATGTGCAAAAAAATAAAAATAAAGTTGCTTTATGTAACTTTTCTGGTGAAGGGTCCACCACTTGCTTGTCTCAATGGAGATGTCATTGTTATGGCAAGAATGTTCCACAGTAAGGCATTATTATAGCTATCTCCATGGGGGCAGGCAAGTAAGTCTACAAAGCCTAGTTACAGCTCAAATCTGTGGAGCAAGCCCCTTCCAGTAAGAACTGAATTGAAGATTTAATTAATTTGAATTTAATTTTCATTTTCTTTTCTTTTTTCTTTTCTTTTTTTTATTTAGTTAATTTTTTTTATTTTTTTTTAATTTTTTTTTTATTTAATTTTTTATTTTTATTTTATTTTTTTATTTTAGTTTAGTTTTTGGAGCAAGCCCCTTCCAGTAAGAACTGAATTAAAGTTTTATCTAAATTTGAATTGAAATTTAAATTGAATTTTGAATTTTATTTTATTTTATTTTTTAGTTTAGTTTAGTTTTTTAGCTACACACTTATTATTTATTAAACACCAAATGGAAAAGTTTAATTTCATACTCTGAAACAATACAAGCAAAGCATCTCTTATCTATGGAAATAAGCAGGTGGTGGAACTGTCATGGAAGGATTTTTTATATTTTTTTTGCAATAACCAATTTCCGAATCCGTTGTGAGTTATGAAAAAGAAAGTAGGTTTATTCTTTGTTGCAACAGATTTGAGAGTCTGAGTGTCCCCGCTCTTCCTCCAGTCTTCCAGACCCTATGAACTCGCAGTATTTATACAAGAACGACAAAATATCAGACATTACAAAATCGATGGGTGAGTCACACGGTACGGTTTGGTGTTGGTTTGTGTCTCAGGATTAACATGCGACATTAAAACAATACGAGGTGTGGTACATTTTAAAGCGCAGAGATCTGAAACCCAGCTGTTCGGTCTGATCGTATCTGTAAATAAAACTGACACACCTGAGGAGACGAACAAACAGGATGGAACCAAAAGGTGTGACGTGAAAGGTTTTCTACAAAGTCTACAAACCAAAATTATTTATCTAAAGCCCGATATTTTATTTTACATGACAAAACCCTTACTGGAGAAGGTACAGGTGCAGCTTTAATTCCAACTGCTTTGTTTTGTTAATGAAACCTGAGAAGATGTAATGATACCTCCAGTCTGTAGTCGAGACGGAAGCTTTTTCGAGACGAGCTCTTCCTGGATGTTTGTGGTTCCACATCTCCTCCCTCCGCCTGTAATAATAATAATAATAAAAGTGATAATTAGTGGTGTAAAGATATCCAAGTCTCACGATACGATATCATCACGGTATGAAACTCACGGTACGATATTTATTGTGATATCGTGGGAAAGTTCATGATACGGTGGGGAAGCTCCTGATTAAGGATGTAACAATCTGTGTGTCATTCGTTAATTTTTTTTTTATTTTTTTAATAGAATCAAAAAATAAGAAAATGAAAAAACAACTATTTTCTTCATTATTTGTCTCCAAAACCAAAATAAAAAAACAGATAATGATTTGTTTTTTCAGTTTTCAATTTTGTGTTTAAATGAAAAATGAAAAAAAAAACCAAACAAAAACAGATAATGACCGTTTCCAGTTTCCATAATTTAAACTGCGATGCCGGACTTTGCACTGCATACGGACTGAACCAGGACTAAACCAGGTCTGACCGGTCCGGAAGCAGACCGGGACTGAGACCAGGACTTAGACTGGGGCCAGACCAAGACTGAGCCCGAGACCAGGACCGGGACTGAGACAGGGACTGAGCTCGGGCCGGAGGGAGGGACCAGACCAGAACTGAGACCAAGACTGAGTCCGGGATCAGATCAGGGCAAGGCCGTGATTGAGACCGGGACTGAGACCGGGACCAGATCAGGACTGAAAAAGGTTCAGTCCTGGTTCAGTCCGTTATCCGTTTTTTCCATTTTTCATTTAAACACAAAATCAAAAACTAGGGCTGACCAGACCGGAACAAAACTGGGACTGAGACCAGGACTTAGATCGGGACCAGACCAAGACTGAGCCGGGACAAGGACCAGGACTGAGACCGGGACTGAGCCCGGGCATGAGACAGGGACCAGACCAGAACTGAGACTAGGACTGAGGCCAGGACCAGACCAGGACCAGGCCGTGATTGAGACCGGGAATGAGACTGGGATTAGACCAGGACCGGTTCAGTCCTGGTTCAGTCCATTATCCATTTTTTCCATTTTTCATTTAAACACAAAATCAAAAACTGAACAAACTAATCATTATCTGTTTTTTCATTTTGGTTTTGGAGACAAATAATGAAATTTTTTTTTTTTTTTCGTTTTCTTATTTTTGGTTTTATATTGAAAAACAAATGAACGAATGATACATGGATTTGTAACAATATCCAAATCTCTCGGTACGATATTTATTGCGATATTTTGCGGAGTCTAAATATACAGTTGTTTCCTCTTAAAATGCCTCGACAGGACTTAACCCAAAGAACTAAGACTTAAAAGTGCTTAGAACTGTTATTTCTTCTTGTAGTCTGCACTGAAATGGAGCAAAGGATCATGGTCTATGTAGTTCCCTCTTTTTGCAGCACCATAACTCTTAATTTAAGCCAAGAGACTTGTAATTCGATATATTGTGATGGTCCACGATATTATTGTGAGAACTTTAATGATACGATATCACGATATTTCGGTTATTGTTACATCCCTAGAAATAATACATTTAAAGAAAACTACATTTTAATTATATAGGGCTTTTATAAACACTCAAAGATGCTTACAACAGAAAATCCAAATTCAACTTTAGTCGAGCTTGTTGTTTTTAAAGTGCAAGTACATAAAAGTAAGTAAATATAAAGTTGGATTGGATTTCTGTAGTGAAATGAGCCACAATTATTTCACACAAAAAGCAACACATCTTGGAAAAGCTTAAAAAAAATAGCTGCAAGAATGAAAAATGCGAATATACATAGGGTGCCAGTTAAATTTCTGATGATAGCCTAATGATATCTGTGGAAAATCCTCTGAAATTGCTGGTCACGATAAACCAAGACTTAAAAAAAATTCAGCTTTTGGAGAAACCCTCCCAGATTCAGAGAAAGAGAAAGAGGAACCTGGCATTACATTTACAGACAGATGAAATGACACGTGTGCTCCTCACCTGCACCAGGCTGTTCTCCTCCTCTAGTTCAGACTTGCCTGAAGACGACGGTTTCTCCATGAGCTCCAAACTGCACCTGACACAAAAGGGTATCATTTAGTAAAAGACACTTCACCTCATTTCACCCTGGAGTTTGATTTTTCACTCACTGGGTTTAAATAAATATGCACTGAAAATCTTTGTTTTATTTCTTGGGGCTATCAAATTATTGAAAAGTTACGTTTTGTGTCACCATACGAAGATTTCAAACTTGACTTCGATAACAAAGAATTCACTAAACACTCTGATATCGTTACACCCCTAGTATCAATTCTCTCTGTACGATATTTTCACGATAAACATCTCACGGTACGATATTTATTGTGATATTTTATGGCGGCTAAACAGTTAAAACTGTTAATATGCTACTTTTTCCTCTTAAAATTGTATTTATTTTAATAAAATAATGATAAAAAGATTAAGAATGATACAAAACATGTCTTAACAATTCAACATTTCTAATCGGATAGGTGGGCCTGTCCTCGTTTTTGTAGCATGTTCCAGTCTGGGTGCAGGAAGAGAGCGCAGCAGCAGATCAGGCACAGCATTCAGTCTGTTATTGTGCTTTGTTTTCATTTTTGTGAGCACAGAAAATCCCAATTCACTCAGGGTGTGATGATATCCAAGTCTCATGATACGATATTGTCATGGCATGAACTTCATGGTACGATATTTATTGTGATATTGTGGGAAAGCTCACCATATGGTGGGGCACTCACGATTAGGGATGTAACAATATCCAAATCTCTCGGTATGATAGTTGTGGCTAAACAACTAAAACTGTTACTGTATTTTCCGGGCTAAAAGGCGCTCTGGATTATAAGACGCGCTGTCATTAAATGGTCTATTTTCGAACTTTTTTCACAAATAAATCGCACCGGACTTTAAAGGAAACACAACAGTGTGATGGGTGAGTGGTTTTGTTTGTTTGTTCGTTCACGGTGACTCTGGGCTTTGTTCAGTTGTGGCGTGTAGGGAGGTGCTGTCTGGGATCGCTGGATTGTCGGCGTGTTCGCAGTGACTCAGTTGTTCAGTCGTGTCTAGAATTGGCACATTGCACTCGCTTTTTCGGTTCGTTCCTCCGTTCCGTTCCTCGTCGGCGCGGAGTGATGAGTGTGTCTGTGGGTGTTTTTCGCCGCGCGGTTGCTGTCTGCTCCGTGTGTGTTTGCGGCTTTGTAGTTTACTGAAGTCGTGCTGGGACACCTGACTGGATTCGTGTATAGGGCGCTCTGGACTGTGGGGCGTGCAGTTGTTTTTTGATGGGGTTGGAGGCTTAAGAGCGCTCCCTATGGTGTAGAAAATACGGAAATATGCTACTTATTTCCTCTTAAAATGCCTTGACAAGACTTAATCCCAAGAACTAAGACTTAAAAGTGCTTAGAACTGTTATTTCTTCTTGTAGTCTGCACTGAAATGGAGCAAAGGATCATGGTCTATGTAGTTCTTGTCTTTTTTTTCACTGTTGCTGCACCATAACTCAAAGAGACTTGTAATTCGATATATTGTGATGGTCCACGATATTATTGTGAGAACTTTGACGATACGATATCACGATATTTCGGTAATTATTACATCTATAATTTGAACAGATATATAATAATAATTTTCTGACTTATTACCATGAAAACAAGAATAGTGACATGACCGTCAGCTACATGCCCAATGGATCTCTGAATACAATATTTTCACTTTTGACCATTTTCAGTAGTTTGCAGAAAATTTTAATGGAGAGTGGGGGAAAGAAATCTAAATTTAAAAGAGAAAAAAAATCAACAATTTTATTTCCAGGACAATCCGCTCAGCCCTTTGTACCACACATATTTCATTTCCTCTCCTGTTAAGATTATGAGGAATAAGGGTCTGAACGCTCCACAAAGTGTGACGATGTAAATGAAATGAATAAATATCAGACTTTCATTGCGTTCATTTACAATGTTTATTTCGTTATCTTTACTCTGTTGGCCTATTTGATGTTTATGCACTTTGCACTTTGGGACCAAGACAGAGTTCGCCTTGTTGAAAAATAAAGTTTATCTTCTCTTATCGTAACAATATTTTTTGTGAGGCTGTATTTAATATGGTTACTGTTTGTGTTTACGAGTGTGGTATGCTTTTGTACAGAGATAAAATTTATATGATTTTAACTTTTATGACTCCATATAAATACAAACTAACCATTAAAGTGTGTGTGTGTAATCCCTTAGTCGACTTAGATTTAGAGTGACGAGGTTTCACCGTGAAGAAGAAGTAGAAGTTCAATTTCACTATTTATTTCTTACTGCAGTTTACAGTTCCACTTTCTTATAATATTGTACAGATACATTAGATGATCTCGCTTTTAGTTTACATTTTCTACAATTCCAATGAGCAAGCTACAGCTACTATGAGATATACTGCAGAAGTTAGGATGCATTTTTAGAAATAAGGAAGAAACACAGAGCTGCATAATGGGGCTGGGTCTCACTCAGAAGTTGTTGATACGAATAGATACCACGATACAGTGAGCTTACGATTCGATATGATTCAATACGATATATTTCAAATTGATTCGATCCGGTTCAATAAAAAATAATGTCTAAATCGTGGCTGAGATACTAAAAGTCTTTGTTAAACCACTTCTTGTACAAAGTTCATATGAAACAAAAACATTTTAATCATCAAAACAGTGAAAATGTCAAATGTGTCGCATAAATAAGTTTCCTTCCTCTGAACAAGCCACAAAACTGTAGCTCTGTAACAAAATAATTTAGTGAAATGCACCAAAAAACACTCTTGGAGATATATCGACACAGCAGCCCATGATATCGATACTGTATCATCACATTAAACAATACGATAGATCGATATTTCAATATTTTTGCATATTCCTACTGCACAATATATAGTGTATATATAAACTGGATCTAAATCACAATGTGAGTTGGTGCAATTATCAAATCGCAAAATGTTTCTTCAGAAAATAGAACGATCCACATGAAGACCAATATAAATGTTTTATGGTACTTTTATTGTAGTTTAGATCTCTACAAATATATTCTGAAATGTATGGGATACTCGTTTTTGTTTATATGTCATTTCTCCACCTGGAATGTCCCACAGTGTGACATTAAAAAAGCTCTAACTTACATTTATTCAATTACAGGTGGTTTTATAGCTCAAAAATACATAGAAAAACACATATTCTGAAGCAATAATAATAATAATCTCCATGGAGAAAAGCATTTGACAGACCCTCCACCAGAAAAGTTACACAATGCACCTTAAAACTCTGGGGCTGTAATTAACTAAAGAAATTCTTGGTCGACTAAAAAGAGGCCGCGGCAAAAGCTTTCAAAACGTTTAAATATCTCTATGATTAGACTAAAACTGCACTCACAAGAGAAGAACTACACAGGAGACTATGCAAAAAAGAATGAAATGAAAAAATGCAAATTAAACCCATGATTGACTATCAAAATTGTCTCAGAGTTGTCCTTCATGCTATTGGGAGTTTTTCCAAACAACATTAGATCAAATAAGTCTTTTTTACGTGTCAACATTTTTCGTTAATCCCCAAAAACATGACGGTCTCCTGGCTCAAGCCTCTGCCCCCAACATTTACTCAGAGGAAAGAGCTTTGTGTCGTATTGTTTGTATGAAAAGCACTCTATAAATAAAGTTTGACTGATTGATTGAAAAGGAAATATGGAGCAAATGAAGACAAATTTAATGGTCTATGTTTCAAATGAATCAGTCTTACCTTTTATATACGCGTTTTTTGTGAGCTTTTGGGCAACATTATGAATAGTAAATGTAGAGATTTTATCAGAACTCAATGTGTATGACTGTAGGGGTGTACAAAAATATTGAAATATCGATATATCGGATGTTTAATGTGATGATACAGTATCAATATCGTGGGCTGCTGAATCGATACATCGAAAAGAGTATTTTTTGGTATATTTTACTAAATTATTTCGTTACAGCGCTACAGTTTTGGTTGTAAAGTTTAGTTTATGTGACACATTTGACATTTTCACAGTTTTGAGGATTAAAATGTTTGTGTTTCATATTCACTTTGCACAAGAAGTGGTTTAGCAAAGACTTTTAGTATCACAGCCATGATTTAACCTTTATTTTTTTTAACCGTATCGAATCGTTTAGAAATATATCAAATCGAAAATGCACTGTATCGAAATATGTATCGTATCGGCAACTTCTTTATGATACCCAGCCTTAGCTACACACTGTTATTTTATTTTATGTAATTGTATTTTTACTGCTGTTTCTTAACTACATGTGGCTGCACCAAAGTTTTAAGCAAGTAAAACGACAACAAAAAAGCTCCTGATTCACTCACGATCCCTCAAATCTAAATATAATAAACATTTAAAACATTTTCTTCGACTAAGACTCCATCAACCCATTAATCAACAATAAACAGCTGAAGTCTTACAGCTTTATAAGACTTCAAGAAATGATAATCTCCCTTGAATAAAAGCATAATATATACTCACGGTGAAGGCAGCAGTTTAAGGTCAGTATTTAGGAGACTGGCAGGAGATCTGATGAGTCTTATCCTGTTATTATGCACACACCCAAACACAAGAGTCCAGGGCCTCACACAACATCTCCACCGACAATACAGACACTTCACTGGAGCCATCCCACTTAAATAGAGCTGTAACGGCAATCTGCTGAAGGGGAAATGAGCGGACACGGCCCTATCTGATTCACTTATGGAAATGCAGAAGAAACGGCCGTACTACTACACAACTCTATTATTAAAGAGCTCTTATTACGCCGCTTTCTGATCGATAATGCCGTTTCCTCATCGCAAACAGGCCTGGAGTTGAGTTTTGTTTCATTCACACAAGTTTAACACACAAATCCCGCATATTTAGGCTGAGTTCTGCTCTCAAACGGACACACAAACACCATGGGGTAATACAGGAAGTGCTCCAAGTTGTTTTCAAATTCCATACACCTTCGCTATGATGATTTGGAAAAGTTCAGTAACTGGTTAACTTGGAAAACTACCACTACATGACATCACAAAGTGGAACAAAGTATTGGAGATAGTAGACAGAACAAAAAAGTCGTTACTCAAACATGTGTGAATGAAACAAAACACAACTCCAGGTCTGTTTTTGAGGCGGTAACAACATTATAACGTTGGCTTAAAGCTCTTAAGAGTTAATTCTGTAAAATATATGACCTTTAAATTCACTTCCCGCTACGAATATAACAATAACCAAACTATTGTGGTATCGTATCATCAAAAGTCTCACAATAACGTCATGGATCATCACAATATTGAATCACAAGTCCCTAGGAATGTAACAATAACCAAAATATCGTGATATCGTATCGTCAAAAGTCTCACAATAATATCGTGGTCTGTCGCAATATATCGAATCACAAGTTCCTTTGCTTAAATACATGGTTTTATAGTAGCAACAGCTGATAAACATCGGGAACTACATATCCCATGATTCATTTCAGCGCAGACAACACGAAGAAATATGTTTTTTACTTGAATTCTTACGATTATGACAGAAATAATTCACACCAAAATCTTGTCATGGTATTTTAAAAGCAAAAAAGTGTCCCATCTACAATTATATCAGCCTCTCCAAAATATCGCAATAAATATCGTAGGGTGACATGCATATCGTGATAAGATCGTACCGAGAGATTTGGATATCGTTACATCCCTACAAGTCTCGTAAATTCATTGTTAAAACTGAAAACAGAGGGAACTACAAAGACCATGATCCTTTGCTTTGTTTCAGTGCAGACCACCATCATGAGCATCGCATTTAACATTTTTATCTGCAGAAATAAACAAATAAAACTGGCAAAATAAGCCCCTGCTCCTGCCATCCTCTGGTGTACCACTAGAGGTCCCCATACCCCTAACTGGGAAACTGTTCTAGGTCAGTGTTGTCACGATTTTATTAAAATTTCAAACTCTATATCAACACGAAAGAATAGACTTGATAATCAGTACGGATTCCAATACCATGACACCACAAAGATGATAAAAACACTCTTTCTTTAGACACTTGAATGTGATTTTCAACATTAAATTATAGTACTTTCTTTTCTATTCCCATGTGCCCATTTATCGGCATAATCCCTCAGTCGTCCAAGTAGGTTCCACAGTGGTCCATGGGTGTATACTAGTCCATTGTTTCCCAAATACTGGGTTGTGACCTATAGGCAAGAGATTTTTTTTTTTGGGTCGCCTTGTCACGATCTGCATGTAGGTCTGCAACATACAGTTCTGACACATGAGAGAGCGAGTGAGTCAGTGAATATATCATCGTCATTCTGGATAAGATTCTGGATTTCGTCAGAATGTCCTGTCCTCAGTAAGGCCAGTATCTCTATCCTTATTCCTTTCACTACTACATATATGTGTGTGAATAGTAGGGATGTAACAATAACTGAAATATCGTGATATCGTATCATCAAAGTTCTCACAATAATATCGTGGACCGTCACAATATATCAAATTACAAGTCTCTTTGCTTAAATTGAAAAGTTATGGTGCAGCAATAGATTAAAAAAAAGAGGGAACTACATAGACCATGATCCTTTGCTCCATTTCAGTGTAGACTACATGAAGAAATAACAGTTCTAAACACTTTTCAGTCTTAGTTCTTTGGGATTAAGTCTTGTCAAGGCATTTTAACAGTTTTAGCTGTTTAGCCTCCACAAAATATCGCAATAAATACCATATCGTGAGATGTATATTGTGAAAATATCATACAGAGAGATTTGGATATTGTTACATGCCTAATCGTGAGCCTCCCCACCACATCATGAGCTTTCCCACGATATCGCAATAAATATCGTACCGTGAGGTTCATATCATGACAATATCGTAACGTGAGACTTGGATATCGTTACACCCCTAGTGAATTGGGATTTTCTGTGCTACCAAGCACAGAAACAGACTGAATGCTGGGCCTGAAATGCTGCTGCGCTCTCCTCCTGCACCTGAACTGGAACATGCTACAAAACACGACAGGCCCACCTATCTCATTAGAAATGTTAAGACATGTTTTGTATCATTTCTCATCTTTTTGTAATTATTTTATTGGCTAATTTGTTCCAATAATGCTGGTTCAATTGAATGTTGGAAAGAAAAAGAAATGAGCTACATTTAATGTCCAAATAGACGACTTATGGATCCTTTTATTGTTGGTTAATTGTTTAAAACTTGAGTAATACTAATTGTTCTGAGAGACAAGATCACCCAGTCAACAATAAAATATCCGCATTAATGTTCAATAATGGTCAAATCCACCTTTATTTTGTAATTTATGAATAATGTCTATTGACTCGGGTCGTGCAGGTTTGTGAGTTTTAAAATATGGATCCCCAGAGATCATTCTAAAGCGATTCAGGAAAGCTTTTAGTATCGATACCAGCTCATGTAAATATCTAGTTTCTGTACTAGTTTCAGTTTCAGATTCAGATTTTCGACTCTTTTCACAACAGCCCTGCTCTAGATGGGCCCACACACTGAAGCTGCTCTCTGCTGATGATGCACTCACTATGAATGGACTGTGACTGCTGTCTACACCGAGCAGGACGACAATGGACCAGTGTGAACCCGACCACAACAAAGACCTGAGGACAACAGCGAGGCCAACACTGTCATAACAACCGATGCAGCAGCAAGTCAAGAAATACTAGAGAAGTGTTGTTAAAGGTCCTATAGTACGCAAAAATGACTCTCGTGAGCTTTAAGTCGTGTTATAAAGTTACTCAAACATGTGTGAAAGAAACAAAACACAACTCCAGGTCTGTTTTTGAGGACTTAACAACATTATAACATGGCTTAGAGCTCTCAAGAGTTAATTTTGTAAAATATATGACCTTTAAATTCACTTCCCACTAGGAATATAACAATAACCAAACTATTGTGGTATCGTATCATAAACAATTTCATAATAATATCATGGACTGTCAAAATATTGAATCACAAGTCTCTAGGGATGTAACAATAACCAAAATATCGTGATATTGTATCGTCAAAAGTCTCACAATAATATCATGGACTGTCACAATATATCGAATCACAAGTTTCTTTGCTTAAATGCATGGTTTTATAGTAGCAACAGCTTAAAAACAAAGAAAACTACATCTCCCATGATTCATTTCAGTGCAGACAACATGAAGAAATATGTTTTGTGCTTGAATTCTTGGGAGTGTGACGGAAATGCGGTTGCTACCTCCTCAAAAACAGACCCGGAGTTGTGTTTTGTTTTGTTTCATTCACACATGTTTGAGTAAAATCCTTTATTATTAGTCTGTCTACGTCTCCAAAGCTCAAAATGCTCTGTTCCACCTTGTGATGTCATGGCAGCTACTTTTGACCTTTTGTTCGGTAGAGATTGGAAATTCCAGAGCTGAAATGATCCAAATGATTCTAGTGAAGGTGGATGGAGTTTAAAAACACAGTTGAACGCACCCTGTATTACCCATGACATCACAAGGTGGAACGAGGTGGAGTGTTTTCTGTTTGAGAGAAGAACTCAGGTTATAAACACTGAAACAAGTGTGAAAGAAACGAAATAAATCACTCCAAGTAGCTCACAGGTGTCCAAGCCACAGAGGTGGGACCAAGTCGTTGTTTTGCAAGTCTCAAGTAAGTCTCAAGTCTTTGGCCTCAAGTCCGAGTCAAGTCCCAAGTCAAATACAGGCAAGTCCAAGTCGAGTCTCGAGTCACTGGCCCATAAGTCCAAGTCAAGTGCAAGTCGTCTGCTTTGATCTTCAAGTCATGTCAAGTCTCTAACCAATATATCTTAGATTTTTGCAATTTATTTGACTTTTAAGATAAATTGTAATTAAAAAAATCATAGTATATTTATGTATGAGTATTTATAGAGTATATAAGAGTTGTAGAAAGGTCATTTTTTTCTTTTTAAATGTCTTGACAAGATCTTAGAGTGAATCATTACAGTCAGAATAGAAAGAATTCAGATTTAAAAGTGCTTCTCAAGTCCCAGTTCTCAAGTCCGAGTCAAGTCCCAAGTCACTGACCTTTAAGTCCAAGTTGAGTCCCAAGTCTTAGTCCATTTTATCAAGTCAAGTCTCAAATCCTAAAAATAGTGACTCAAGTCTGATTTGAGTCCAAGTCACGACCTGTAAGTCCCCACCTCTACCAAGCCATACTACAAATCAAACAAGCCAGTTGATGGTGCAGATTCAAACACAAAAGAAACACTGACTCATATAACTATCACTGATTCGAAGTTATGATTAGTTTCATGTTTTGCGACTTGAATTTTCCATATATAAACCCACGCCGAAGATGCAAAAAATTTAACTTACACAGGCTGAGTTTACTAAACCAAAAAAATGCTCTAACAGGAAGTGCTCAAATGTGGTCACATGAATAAAAAAACAAAAAACCCAACCTCAAATCAAGAACTGCTTTCATAAACTATCTGCTTAAAGGTGCGCTGTGCAACTTTTCCGGCTTAGAACCATCTACGTTGTTGTATCCATGGAGATGTCATTGCCTTATCCATGTAGATAAGCAGGAAAAACCAAGTCACCTGAACAAGCTATAAACCGGTTAGGTATGTGAAGAGGCGATGCTGCTCATATTTACATTTTCAAAGCATTTCTACATATAAACTCCAGGCTGTAATCACATAAATGCTAGATACACATTTTTAAAGCCTTACTGTGGAACATTTCAGTCAAAAAAAGAACATCTCCGTGCTCACAACTGGTGGACACTACTAGAAAAGTTACAGTGGACCTTTAAAAAACATCCTGAAGCTTATTTATTTTTGCATTTTATACACAGACTGCTTTAAATTGGTCATAAAAACACACGAAATAAGGTCTTGTCAAATAAATACGCTGCAACTTTTAAACCAAATTACTTTTAAACCAAAACGAGTGCCCATTTTGGACACAGAAATCCAAACAAAATCCCCATATTTATATTTTTACGCAATGATGCTGCAAAGAAACGGTGTAGCAGCAGCGAGACATCCATGCACGTCTAACTCTCCTTACCTCAAAAGTTAAACGCCAAAGATCACCTCAAGCGCTTTCTTCAGCTCCGCGACATGTTTTCCTGCATCCAGGTTTGTAAAACAGTCGCTAAATAAGGAGATTTACGCAGACTTGAGCAATCCCACGCAGTTTGCATCACTCAAAACATTACGTGTCGCGGTGCAGCAACAAGAGGCGCAGAGGGGGGGAGAAAATGTTAAAGAGAAACGGCTTTAAAATGTAAATGTCAGAGCCAAAACAGCAGCTTTAAGGTTCGCAAGAGCTGAAAGCCAAGGATTAATTCTGTCCCTCTGACGTAGGCGCGATAACCAGTCACGTGACCTCTGCTGTGACTGCGTAAAAATAACTTTAATTGGAAGTAAATAAAAATACGAACGTTAAAATTAGATTAAATTATTATAGTTGATGGCGAATGCAATGTTTTTCAATAAATATGACAAAATAATAATAATAATAATAATAATAATAATAATAATAAAATAAAATATGAATTAATTTTCGTGCCGCGTTATGTTTAAGCTATGCATTTGTTGTCAAAATTGTAAACAGAAATACAAATGCAAAGTTTAAATTATTATAGTCAATGGAAAATGCAATGTTTTTCTATAAATATGATAAACAAATTTTAAAAAAAGGAAATTTTCGTGCCGCGTTAGGGTTCAGCTATGAATTTGCTGTCAAAATTGTAAATAAAAATACGAATACAGAGTAAAAATGATTATAGTCAATGGCAAATCTATAAATCTATAAATATGATACATAAAAAATAGATATATTATAAATTTTCGTGCTGCGTTATGGTTAAGCTATAAATTTGTTGTCAAAATTGTAAAGAGAAATACGAATTCAAAGTTAAAATTATTATAGTAAATACAAATTTTTTGTTGTTGTTGTTTTTTTTTAAATAAATATGATAAATAAATAAAAAATATACATTAATTTTCGCGCCGCGTTATGGTTAAGCTATAAATTTGTTGTCAAAATTTTAAATTAATATAGTCAATGGCAAATGCAATGTTTTTTAATACATATGATAAATAAATACATAAAAATATAAATAAATTTTTGTGCTGCATTATAGTTAAGCTATAAATTTGTTGTCAAAATTGTAAATATAAATACGAATGCAAAGTTAAAATTATTATAGTCGATGGCAAATGCAATGTTTTTCAATAAATATGATAAATAAATAAAAATATAAGTTAATTTTCGTGTTGTGTTATGGTTAAGCTATGCATTTGCAGCCAAAGTTTGTTAACTTTTAACACGCAAAAAGTCGATAAAATACAAACCGATCACTTTGACAGCCTTGTACGTATTTCTTAAGGCGTATATAATTTAGTTTTTGCACTTTTCTTACCGATCATGCTGCCATTTCACGTCTTGGGTCTGGACAACTTTGGCTATAAGCAGTAAGTTCAGTTTCCTGGTGTGTTTTTTAAAGTTACTGAACGTCGTAAACAGCTGCGTAGCGTTACGTAACACTGAACTCATATCGTTTTCTGCTCAGCACCATTCTTTTACAGTCCTTATTCGTGTTAAAAGTTATGTATGGGGTGGTGAGAGGACACAGAAGTTGGTCACATGAAGCAGCAATGAAAGTTTGCAGTGTACTTCCTGTTAGAGGCGTTCAAGTGCAATAGGAAAAAAAAAGCGAGAACTGTCAAAATTGTACAAAACGTCTGTAACATATTTATTACAAAATGTTTAAGTCCAGGCAGGCATGTTTATGTTACAGCAGAATATTACAAATTACTTAAAATTATAAAAAATTTACATAGAAAACTGGGTCTAGAAATAAAAACATTAAACCAAAACGAAGTCAGTGAACAGAACATGTTTGTTATTTAACGATATAACTCCTCTGCATGTCTCAATTGAGAGGTTAAAGCTTTGTCTGGGATGTTCCGTACTACGGCATTAAACATATTTCCATGGAGGTGGCACTTACAAGTCAGGTCTGTGGAGACTGGAGAGGCGAGCTCAGAAATTGGAAAAAATGCACGATAGAAAAGTTTTGCACCGTACCACAGAAACATACCAGGGAAAGCAGCAGCATCTCCATAGAAACGAGCAAAGTTACATCTTTTAACTCATTTAATGTTGAGAGAAAACAGACTTTTCAAGTCCCGGGCCGTCTTTAAAAAGTCAATATTTTTGTTTAAACACAGACATCCCTGTTGCATGATCTGATTTGTTGAGGTTTATTACAGTCAGTGCTCTTTCTGCTCCCCGTCTTCCTCCAGCTTTCGGATTTCAGATTTGAGGTGGTTGATGTTTTCTCGACTGGCCTTGAGTTTGTCTTTCAGCTCGGCGATCTCCTGACTCGTTCTCTTCTTTGCAGCTTCTACCTTTTCTTTCGTTTTCTGCTCCAGTTCACCAACTAAAAAAAAAAAAAAAAAAGAACCTGAGTAACAACATATGAAGCGTTTATACCAATAGTAGTGACCGTAATTAATAAGTTTGACCAGATTTTGGATTTGGAGTTACCAAATTTAATGGTACTTGATGAGTTTTGGTAATATGCATATGAAGAATGATCTATGAGATGTAGGGTTCAAAAATATTGAAATATCGATATATTGTATCGCTTAATGTGATGATACAGTATCGATATTGTGGGCTGCTGTATCGATATATCACCAAGAGTATTTTTTGGTATATTTTACTAAATTATTTTGTTACAGAGCTACAGTTTTGTTGTTTGTTTAGAGGAAGGAAACTTATGCAACACATTTGACATTTTCACTGTGTTGATGGTTAAAATGTGTTTCATATGAAGTTTACACAAGAAGTGGTTTAACACAACCATGATTTAGCCTTTATTTTTTATTGAACTGTATCAAAAAGTTTTGAAATATATCGTATCGAAAGCTCACTGTATCGAGGTATGTATCATATCAGCAACTTCTTAATGATACCCAGCCCTTTTGAGGAGTAATTTAAAATTTCAAAAAGATAGAGGAACATTGGGTGACATTTTCCAGAATTTACAGGGTGTCATCTTCAAATTTATGACAAATAATTTTATTGGTGAGCATTGGTGTGTATTTGTTGAATACAGAAACTATTGACGAGTCAAATCTATCAGTACAGATTCCACTTTGAGTCCTGTATTTTTCGGACTACAAGTCGCACTTTTTTCATGGTTTGGGCGTTTCCTGTGACTTATACACTGGTGCAACTTATACGTTAAAATGTTCACACTAAACCCACGAGAGGTTCTAGGCTTGTGTGCTCCTGTCCACTGTCACTTCACACAAGAAAGAGAAAAAGCCACTGTGCTGCCTAGTACCATGTCAGTCAATCGCATCATTACTTCTGTATCACTGACAATTTAAAATTTAAACAAACAATAAAGACAACAGAAACCATCCTGTCGGGATTCAGAAAGGCCGGAATAATTCTAACTAGAACTGATGCTGAGTCTGACGACAGCGACACAGAAGAGGAAGCGGCGCTCTGTTTACCTCCGGAGGTCGTGGAGTTGCTCAGAAGTGACACCGAGGATGAAGAACTGAATGGATTTAGTGATTTGGAGTGAGATGGAGAGTTTGTTAAACTTGTTCTGTTCTGTTGTTTATGTTATAGTTTATCTGAAGAACTGTTCATATGTGACGTTAACAGGCTGTTGTTCTCTGTTCTATTGTTTTTACTGTAACTTGACTTTTAAGATGAAATGTCGGTTCCTGGTCTCTGCTTTTATAAATAAATTTCCCCCAAAAAGCATGACTTATAGTCCGAAAAATACAGTAATAAGGTGGATTAAGGTTAGGGATGTAGAGTATTAGTTTATATTATAGTTCAGTGTTTGTTTGTTTATCTATCTGGACAATATAAGGTTTAATAGAGAGAAAAAAAGAGACGATTTGTGTTCATACATACATTCAGTCTCATGTTTGTACGCCCCCAAAGTGAGTTGCCTCGATGTGGTCAAAAGCTGCTGCATCATGGCTGTAGGATCCTGGAAAATCTGAAGTAAAAAATACACAGATTCAAGCCTAGTTCTTCTCATAGTTATCCAGTGTGTTAAATTATTACAGCTATAACACTAAAACATAAATATTCACTTTACCATTTCATCATAAAACTCTGAAACCACAGTCTTTTTGGGCATTGCACTCGAGTCAGACTGGAAAAGCTTCAGTAGATGGTACAGTGTGACCTACAGGGGAAATTAGCACAAATAAATAAGATGATAATAGTAGAAGTGGATGCATTTTTCTGTATAAAACCACACGGCTCTTACAGGTCTCTCATTGGGGTCAATAAAGAAGATCTTGATGATTATTTCAAACTCTCCCCATCCAGTCTCTGTGATCTCGTATGGGGGATTGGTCACCACTGAAAGTTCAAAAATGATTTAAACATTCCTTGCAAAGACAGGCAGAAATAATAATAATACATAAATAATAATAATAATAATAGTAAACAGGTCAGCTAACCTCTCAAAGGGTTCCCGTAGCTTTCGTGTAGTTTAAACTGAATCTTCTTTACGTAGGCAGACATATCCTGAAAATACAAAAAGTTAAATCAGTGTTAATTAGTGGTGTAACGATATCCAAGTCTCACGATACGATATCCTCATGGTATGAACCTCACAGTACAATATTTATTGCGATATCATGAGAAAGCTCACGATATGGTGGGGAGGTTCATGATTAGGGATGTAACAATATCCAAATCTCTCAGTACGATATTTTCACGATATGATATTTATTGTGATATTTTGTGTACCATGAGCTTCATACCGTGATGATATCGTATCGTGAGATTTGGTTATCATTACACCACTACAGATTATGCAGAAAAAAGCTACTTATCCTTGATGTTTTCTTCTAGATCAACAACTGTTTAAATATGACACCTACTCATAATATTGAAATTATAATTATTCATATCCACAACATTTTTAAACTGTCAGTAACTTTAATAATTATCGTGATATAATCGTTAATCGCAATTTTGTTATGCCATGACAATCGTGACACCAAATTTCAATATCGTCCCATATTTACTGCACAGCCCTGTTTATACCATTTAATTAGTTAATGTGTACTTGATGAGTTACATATAATACGAGTTATTGAACGTCATCGTCTATGGTCATGAGCTCTGGGTAATGACCGAAAGGACAAGATCGCGGATACAAGCAGTCGAAATGAGTTTCCTCCGCAGGGTGTCTGGGCGCTCCCTTAGAGATACGGTGAGGAGCTCAGTCACACGGGAGGAGCTCGGAGTAGAGCCGCTGCTCCTCCACGTTGAGAGGAGACCAGCTGATGTGGCTCGGGCATCTGTTCCGGATGCCTCCTGGACGCCTCCCTTGGGAGGTGTTCCGGGCATGTCCCACCGGGAGGAGGCCCTGAGGAAGACCCAGGACACGCTGGAGGGACTATGTCTCTCTACTGGCCTGGGAACGTCTCAGGATCCCCCTGGAAGAGCTGGAGGACGTGTGTGTGGAGAAGGAAGTCTGGGAGGCCCTCCTCAGACTGTTGCCCCCGCGACCCAACCCCGGATAAGCGGAAGAAAATGGATGGATGAATGTCATACTTAATATAAAACCATTATAGATTACTAAGTGATAGAGTCTTTTTTTTTTTTATTGATTGATTCATTGGTAAAGCGTATTACGTTTTCTTTCTGACACCTTAGCAAATAACACACACACACACACAAAAAAAATTCTTCAAAGAGAGTGTAGGAGTGTATTGTGTTTTTTTTTTTTTCCACAGACTGTATATATATTCTTTAAACAGTCTATGTGTTTTTTGTAGTTTTTTGTTTTGTTTTTGTACCTCGTTCCTGTAAGGCTTCACGTAAACAGACCACTGGTGCGTGTGTCCATCCTCCTCTCGCTTCTTTCCAAAATAGCGGGCAACATTTCCAAACACAATTGGTTTAACAATCGTGATCCCCTGTCAGTCAAAGAATACAAACAAAACAGTAAAAAATACAAATTGTACAACCAATATCTCATAAATACAACAAAGACATGAAACTAAAGGCGAAATACCTTAACTCTCCCTCCGGAATCTGGGCCAAATTCACTCATCTTTTTGAACATATTATAGAAAAATGCGTGAAATTAAAAACCTTAGATTATTGTCGCTCCGCGGAAATAATCTATTCCCAAATTTACGTCCATTTAGAAGCCAAAAATGAGAACTTATAAAGCTCTCGGTCTCAATTCAAACTACCAGCCAAAACAAGAGCCGGAAGTGCAACTGCCCGCATCATCCGGGTGGAAAGCAGTGTTTGACAATGGTTCCGCTCCGCTCGAGGCCAATGTTTTTATTGTTTTGTTTTATTTTTTTCGGGGGTGGTTTGCAATTTATCATACAGGAGAGCAGAAGGAATTAAATCAAAACTAAACAAAATAAAAAAAATAATTAATGTCATAAATTAAATAAAGCTATACTATACTTCTTATAGATATTGTAAGATTTAACAGCTTTTTTGTTTTGGACCCGTTTTATTGTTTGAAAATATTGTTGTATTCTTATACGTGGGCCTTTCTTTTTATTATAGATCTATATGCTTTGTTACTAAACTAGTTCTGATCACTTTGAATTGATTACTTAAGCATCTTGGATCTTTGCTGCAAATGTTTTACACTCTGAATTTTGTCTGTTGAATTTGAGGGCTTTAAAATATTTGCCTTGGGTCTTGTTCACGAGTGAGGGGAGGACGGAACGTGAGATTGATAGGCGGATCGGTGCAGCGTTGCTGTATCGGACCGTTGTGGTGAAGCAGGACCTGAGCCGAAAGGCGAAGCTCTCGATTTACCGGTCAGTCTTCGTTCCTACTCTCACCAATGGTCATGAGCTCTGGGTAGTGACCGAAAGGACGAGATCATGGATACAAGCGCTCGAAATGAGTTTCCTTCGCAGGGTGGCGGGGCGCTCCCTTAGAGATAGGGTGAGGAGCTCAGTCACACAGGAGGAGCTCGGAGTAGAGCCGCTGCTCCTCCACGTCGAGAAGAGCCAGTTGATGTGGCTTGGGCATCTGTTTCGGATGCTTCCTGGGCACCTCCCTCAGGAGGTGTTCCTTGCATGTCCCACCGGGAGGACGCCCCGGGGAAGACCCAGGACACGCTGGAGGGACTATGTCTCTCAGCTGGCCTGGGAACGCCTCAGGGTCCCCCAGAGGAGCTGGAGGACGTGTCTGGGGTGAAGGAAGTCTGGGAGTCCCTGCTTAGGCTGCTGCCCCTGCGACCCGGCCCCGGATAAGCGGACGAAAATGGATGGATGGAAAATATTTGCGCTCAATATTTATTAAAAGGTTATTTTGTATATTGAATTTGAACACTACACTTAAAATTTAAGCAACTAAAATTCAGAACATGCTATTTCAGAATTTAAAAATTCAACGTGTGAAATTCAGCAACATTTGAAATTCAAAATCTGATTATCTTCCATATATCCTCCTGAGACTCGGCCCCATTCATTTCTGTCCTTATGTCATAGTGGACACTGAGTTAACCAGTTTATCTTTTAAGTGTTTTGAGATTTGACACTCTTAATGGGGGGACTAGGTTCCTCTGCCTAAATTGGGCTAGGGGATTATAGGGTACTCTCATGTCCAGCTGGCCTGGGAACGCCTTTGGGTCCCCCCTGGAGGAGCTGGAGGAAGTGTCCAGGGTGAAGGAAGTCTGGGAGTCCCTGCTTAGACTGCTGCCTCCAAGAGTGGAAGAAAATGGATGGATGGATCATGTCCAGGATAAAAAAATAAAAACTGTAGGAGTTAGTTTGTGGCTGCACTATGATTTAAAAAAAAGAAATTAAAAGGGAGTCTAAAAACGTTTTGAGGTGACTGTAGAAGCTTGTCAGAGATGTTTGTCATCAAAAAAGTTTTGTTAGGGTGGATTTAACACCAAAACGTCCCCGGTGTCTATTATTGAGGACATGTTCCAAAATTATAAATAAAATGAACAAAATTTAAATGCTAAAGTGTTCATTTACTTCCAAATTGATAGAAAAATCACAAAAAATATATACTGCAATACACTTTTTCTTCAGGTCCCAGGAGCATATAAATGGCACAATCTTTAAACCTCAAACTGTGCATTTGTTCTACAATATATTAAATAATTTGCCAAAACTGATTTATATTATACCCTTTGTATACCTATAGACCAAGTAATTCCAATTTATAATTTCACATGGTCACATTACTCATTACCCAATTTATATCATCCACTCTTCAGCACTAACCCAACTACATTATCATTAGACCAAAAATAATGCAATGTCTAGAATCAGTTTTCTATTGACACTGCTTATTCACTTATATTATTATGTACATTAAATTAGTAACGTAAGAACTGAAAGAAAAACAAAAACAAAAAGACCCATCAGTTTTGGATTTCAGTTTTATTTGATCGTCAGACTGAACAGATTCACCATTTCTGGCAAAAAACAATCTCTCAAAGTAATTTCAGAAAAAAGGTTATCAGTATAGAAAATATATTTAGGTAATGTTTCTAGCTGGTCAATAATTGTAAGTTTACACGACCTGTAAGCATTAAGTTATACCATGGACTCCAGCTGGGTCGGCTGCAGTCGCTCCCACAGGCACAGAGCTGAAAACACTTACCTGAACAGCTGCAGGAGGAAACGTTAAACAGGCAGAAATAAACAAGACAATTTGGTGAACCCAGATATTTTCTCCAAAAGAAACACTATTTATAAAGCAATAAAATGTTGGTGCCATTGACAGCAGAACCACATGATATGAAATTGTTTTGTTTTCAGAAGCAGGATGAACGGCTGATCTACAATTTAGAGAAATATGGGAACATTGAAGGGACAATAATGTCTTGCACTTTAACAGTGGCCTAGTTAAACTTCAAATGGCAAAAGCATTTAACACTGGTCCCACACAAACAGAACACACTCTGAAGGTTTGTACACAAAAATTACTGGACCAAATTCATAAAAGGCCCTTAATGCATGTGAACTGTACAACCAGTGCACACATACGTGGAAACTGTAGCAAAATTTACATTTGCGTCAAAAACAGTTACCACTGGGAAAACTAAAGCAGAGAAAGAAATATCAACGAATGTACAAACATTATACTACATAGAACAACTTAAAAGATGTGTTTTAGGAGCAATAGCTACACCGTATTAGGACTTACAATTTAAAAATAGCCATTTTTCACACAGTTCCTACAAACCCGCTTTGATATGAAAACATCCTTAAGGCCAAATTCACATTTAATATAAACGCAGCTACAGTGTAGAAGCAGGAGTCTCCAACCTGTAGCTCAGGAGCCACCAGCAGCTCTCCACCCCTTTCAATTAGCTCACCAAGGGATTTCTGAAATACACATATTTTCCCAAATAACTCAAATTTGATGAATTAAATACCTATTATTGTAAATCTATCATTTTGATGCCCGACTTTGTGCACTCAAATAATGGTTTATGTTTTATCTAACTGTACCCCATCTAAGCCATGCCATGGCTCTTCTGTATACTTTATTTCCTGCGACAGCTAAAATGAGAAGCTCTCTGGAATTTTTGTTTTGTAAAGGTAGCTCACCTGAGGAAAAAGGTTAGAGACCCCTGGTGTAGAGGAAATCGCCAAAAGCACAGTCTACCTCAGTAAACATTTTATTACAACACCATCAGATTTATTCAAAAGCAGAGACATTTACAAACATTCTAACCATGGAAAGAGTAAATGAGAATGAGGGAGGGGAGGAGAACAACATCAAATATGTACTCTATAAAAACTAATGTCTAAACTGAATGTACACAGTACAAGAGGCAACGTAAAATAAAGCAAGAGAATATATCTGCATTGTCCATTAGAGGGAGCTGTGGGCTGTTTCTAGTTTTATGCAAAGAGCATCACACTTTATCACTTTCATTGTGAAATAAAACGTCATAAAAATAAAAGAGCAATTTGGAAAGTTTCTTTCATCTTTAGTCAACCATGAGTATAGTGTGTTTATAACAGGCTTACAGCGTGAAGGCTCCACAGCGGTCAGAGGAGGTGAGGAAGAGGAGCAGAGGAAGAGGAGTCCGTCAGGCGCCGTCCGTCCTGATCCTTCCTCGTCCTGATCCTCGTGAGCTGAAATGTGTCAGAATGAAGGGTGGAGTTTGGTTGGAGGCTTCCCAATAACATTTCCCCTAAACACCAGTAAAGTCTACACTAGTCCACAGTGCAGCCAGGGCTGGGCACAACGCAATCACCAGAGAAGAGGCCAGTTTTGGTTAAAATAATAAATAAACATCCAGTTCATTTAAAACATTTGACAGATTCAGAAAGAAAAGGACTTCCTGTTGAAGAGTGTTGACCCAACCCTCGCAGACACAAAGATCATGCACAATAACAGCATATAAACATATGATTGTCAATCATTAAAATTCATTCTCTTCACAACACCCTCCCCAAACCATGGTAACCCACAGTAGCCCACGATAAACTATAAACATATTTAAAAGTATACATTAAATTTGCCCTTCTACAAACATTAGCCCTCTGTAGCAGAGTACACAGTACTCAGTACACAGTACTGTAATCCTCCCACTGTGGGACACATAAAGGCTAATCTCATTTTACAAACATTTAAATTTGACTTTGTTTATACTGATGTTTAATGGCCTGTGGCCAGTGCATCCACGTGGGTAAGAACATGTACATTAGGCTTCAGTTTGCACAAGCCATTGTGAAATTCAGATATTCAACTTTAATCAAGCCACTTGGCGACTGGTTTGAATATTACTGTATAAAATCGACAAACATTTAGGGCGAATATTAGCAGTGAAACTTGAGTTGGAAACTAAACATAAATGAACAGATAAAAACTACTTCATTTGAGACAGAAACAAAAGGACAAAAGACAGATCACAAAACTACAAAGAGAAAGAAAGGTCAAAGCAGTTACGCTGTAGGACTCTGACGCTGTTCAGAGTCAATATTATATATAAATAATATTAAGTTATTCTGATTTTAAACCAGTGTCTATTTAACATACACAGAAAGGTACATGCAGGACAATGGTATCGCACATGTGGCAAATGTTTACTTAAGTGAACAACATGAGTTTAAATGTAATAAACTGTATCTAATAATAAATGATAAATCAGTGAAATATTTTTAAGGCCATTCTTTTCCATGTACCAGGGATGGTGCATGCAGACTATTATGCACATTTGTAGCAAAACATTACCAAAGTTTTACACTTACAAATATTGTAATCCACACGAATAACCAAACCAGGGTCAAACAGGTGCACAACAACTCAGAATATTGTGGAAAAGAGGCATTATTTTAGGATTTAAACATGTAAAACGGGTCACATGTTCAACACTTAATGATGAAGCTTGGAGATTTATTATCATTATTACAATAATTAGACTGTAATGTTTAAAGTGTATGAATCAAAATTCACTTGAACTACTGAAATAAAACCCTTTCCCACAATATTTTAATGTACTGATGTATCATGTACTCAACTCTTGTCCCACAGATACAAGTGATCAATGACAAATACAGTTTTTTATGTCAGTTACTGCTTACCTTGGAGAGGCTGGTTTTCATCTATTCAGGAGTGTCCAAACTGTGGCCAGGGGGCCAAATGCAGACAATCAAAATTGGGATACTTTGGATTCAAACAGCAACTTAATAAAAATGCTTGTGACTATGTGATTTTAACTCCATTAAGAGCAAAGACGGACTTATCATAGTTGAAACTATGACAAGTTATTGAGCGAGTCACTGAATTAAAGGGAGGTGACCGCACCAGTCTGTGGCCCTCTGATAAACGTGTGGACACCCCTGATCACTTTATATTTCAGACTCAACTATATAAACATTCGGGCATCAATGTTAAAGTTACATTGGAACATCTTGTTTACATGCAAAGCCTGGTTGATCCTGGTTTGACAAACTCCTTCAGTATAAAAACTGCCCACTACAATCATAAAACCCTAAAGATAGCTTTGTTTTAAATATCTGTAAAAACATTATTCACCACCTACAATTCCCACACAAACCTGACACATCCATGTTCAAACACTTAAATTACTGTGTTCTAAAAGGACAAAAGACAAGTAGAAGTCCTACCCTTTAGTAAAACAATGAACAAATTGGGTTAATTATCAAATTAATGACTCCACTGTACATACACCATTTCAAATCAAACTATCATGTAACTTTAGCAGCATAATAATAGTAGCAATCTCCCCTATGCTCTTATACACGTTAGCAGACATTTCAAAACTCTTGACAATAACAACTTGGCACAGAAACTATAAACTTGTATTTCATTTCAAAAGGTTCAATAACCACAGACAAGCCTCTGATACAACACTTCTGTTACAAACATGTTTCTAATTCAGGTTGGTTTTTTGGATTTTGTGTTTCAGGGATTGGTATAAGACTCAAAAGTCACAATTTGTCAGACAGAAACATCTTTGGCAAAACCAGGGCATGGGAAATATCATGTACAACATCAAAAACATGGTCAACAAAGGCTGTTTGCAAAGGACCACATACCACAATACAACAGCATTAGTTTCAGTGGAACCTGCTCTGTGCTCAGTGCATCAATTCATTTCAGCTTTTAGTGACATTCACAGATCGTCTGTCATAAAGACAGGGTCAAAACCACCCTTTAAACAATTATAAATGCTCCTTTATCACTTAGAGACAATACACATTTACAAAAGGAGTTTAATCAATTACCAGTTTAAGTTTCTTTTAATTTTAGTTTTAATTGTGGATTCTAACTTCTTACAAATTCAACTGCATTGCACATTTAAAATGTCTAAATATTTTTAGCAAATACGCAGTGAAATATTCAGAGACCTCAAACATACAGTTCATTAAAACACTCACAGTACGGTCATTTCCAATCACTTATTTTATATGATGTGCAGTATTTTAGCAAAAACAATGAACAATCGGTAACAGCACATTCATACTGAAAATTTAAAATATTAAAAATACTTTTGTTTTTAACTGTATCTATATGGAGACCCAGCAAATTCAAGTTACATTTACAGTTATATTAACTTGTTCCCAGACTCTCACATTTAGTTTAAATTTGTTATTCATTTGGGCAGTTCAATATAAATACAACACAAGTTTACAGGATGAGTAATACACACAGGTCTGATCTGTGATCAGGTCATAAACTGCACTCAGTCACAATAGTATTAATACTTATAGTATTTAGTACACAAATAAAATAGAAATAAGGAAATCACAAAAGTACATGAATGTCATGAGACTTACCTTATACTCACCTGTACTCCTGCAGTTTGACCCACTCTCCTCTGAACACAGATGCCCTTTAAACACACAGTATAAACACAGAGGTACTGACCTGTTAGCGGTGCCTGTACTCCCTCTCACGCTCCCTGTCTCTGTCCCGGTCTCTCTCGCGATGCCGGTCCCTTTCTCGGCTCCTCTCTCTGTAATAATCCTCGTGACGATCTCGTTCACGGCTCCGAGACTTGTGGCGCCGGCTCTTTTCTCTCGACCGACTGTGATCGCGTTCTCTGGAGCGCTCTCTTCTAGTGGCACAGACAGCCCGGTTAAACCACAGTGTGGGGTGTTTGGGGCAAGGGGGTGAAGGAGCGGGTTTACCTGGCTGAGCCGTAACTCTTGGACTCAATGCCGTGGAGACAGTCCTGCAGGGAGCTGATGAGCACTTTACAGCGGTCGTCTGCAGAGACCTTCGACTGTTTGATCAGAGAGATGGCCGTCACCAGGGTCTCGATGGCACTGCCGTAGTCCGCTGGATTCACAACACACCAGCATTAGAGAAGATGCTTTTAAAGGATCAGGTGGAGTTATATAAAAACAGTGTTTACCTGCGCTGGCGTCAGACACTGCCCTGGAGATGGCACTAGAGGAGATGGCTCTGTTTCTGTTCATGATCTCCTCAAACTCTGCCTCGCTTAGAGGGGCCCGAGAGGAATCCATGTCCCTAAAGAGAGAACAGAGAACTCAGACTCTGCTGGAGTCCACACACGGTTCACACTACACACACAAGAGTCTAGCCTCACCGTCCTCCGTGTCCAAAGTCTCGTTCATACGGCGGCGGACGCCCATACGGGTCATTAGGTCCCGGGGGGCCTCTGTCGTTGGGGGGCATGCTGTTGCCGGGCGGGGGGAAGAAGGCCGGGTTCACGTGTGGGGCAGGTGGGGGTCCTCCTGGAGGGGGTCCGGGCATGTGCGGAGGGGGTCCTAAAGCCATGGGAGGGCCGATGGGACCAGGGGGACGTGGGGGGAATGGGCCCGGAGGTGGGGGTCCCTGCTGAGGAGGAGGGGGTCCAGGCGGAGGGCCGTATCCTGGAGGAGGGGGTCCAGGAGGCAGAGGCCCCAGAGGAGGCTGCCCAAACTGACCAGGGAAAAGCACTGGCGGAGGAGGTCTGTCCCCACGGCCTGGGGGTCCGGCGAGGGGAGGGGGCAGACCTTGACCTGGAGGAGGGGGGCCAGGGGGCCCAGGATGAACAGGGGGTCCAGGAGGAGGCCGTGGAGGACCCTGCATTCCACCTGAAAGATAGAAAACAATAAATAAACATGATACATTGAAAACCAGCACTGGTAGACTGTGCATAATTTGTCTCTGCATTATGTACCTGGGAAGTGTGGTGGTGGTCCCCCGGGGCCAGGAGGGCCAGGGAAGCGATCCCCAGGTCCGGGGGGTCCAGGGTATCTGCCCCTGCCTCCTCTCCCGCCCATTGGGAATCCTCCACGAGAGCCGCCGGGAGGGCCGGCCTTACCTTCTCCAGACATCTGTCCTGAAGATGTGCCTGAGCCAGAAATTCATACAAAACATTTTACATATAGTCAACATGTACACAGGGAGACAGATCCAGGTCGCTCCACTATAACATTTTGCTAATTACTTTTACGAGACTGCATCTCAAACTGGCTCAGGGACTGCTTGTTGCACGGCGTGACGATAGGATTCTGACCATGAAGCTCACGCTTTGCCAATAAGTCCATCAACTTCCTGGAGGACCCCTCAGAGCCGACACAAACCAAAGCAAACCTAAACACAATTCAATAAATATATTAAAATAACAAGAAAATAAAATACTTATTTATATTAAAAACCTAAAACATTAGAGCATGGTGCTCACCCTTTGGACTGGCCATTTGCTCTGTTTTCAAAAAACTTTATTTCCAGCACATCTGTGATGCCAATCGACCGGATTGCTTCAGTGAGGTCTTCATCTGTGGTCCACTGCACACAGGCACCACGTGTTACAAAGTTAACATTGTTTTAATATACTTTTTTCTTTTGCATAAACAGAGTTGATTCATACCCATGTGAGGTTTCCTATGTACAGAGCGATCCTTTTGCCGGAGTAGTTGTACGCTGCATTGGCTGGGGCACTTTTCCCTCCCTCAGTGCCCCCTGGTGCCGAGTCCAGGTAATCCCGGTCTTCTGGGGCGTCTCCATTATTGGCCGATGGAGAAATAACATCATCGTACAGGTCTATCTGCTCATGCACCGGGTATTCAGCCTCCTGTCAAACACGTTAGACTAGGGTTAAAAATACGGAAATATTTATTCCACAAAGTAAGATTAAGTTTCATTGTGGGCACTGGCACATCACTGAGCAGGAAGGGGTGCACAATAAATAAACAATGAGCGCACGTGAAAAGTGAATATTACTGTGATTATTAATGAGCAAAAGGACATATAATTTAATATATATTTTACGTAACACATCGCAATACTATTTTGACTTTTTATCCTTAAACGCAGCACGGAGAAAGCAAAAGGGCGGAAATAAAGAGCAAAAACAAGATGCCAATGCAAAACAGTCCGCCTCATAAACATTACACACTCCCACAGTACAATGACAAACGATTTGAATTTGTTAACCGTGTTTATTTGCACAGAAGAAATGAAAACTTTGCGCAAATCTGCAGTCTAAAGTCATTTACAAAAGGCAAGAGCATCAGGCTAACAGCGCAGCTAACAATACAGAGTTTGGCCGCCATCAGAGGCCCGACGAAGCGCGCACTTTACTTCACTATGAACACAAAACTGAACAACAAACGCGAAAATACACGTGTTTTGGTCTGTGCGCTGGAATAAATACTGATAACGAAACATCTAAGCAAATAAAAACGGAGAGAAGCTAATGGGGCTAAAGGTTGCAGCGTGGTGGCCCGGGCCTGTGCGCAGACGGACACGGGGACTGCGCCATTTCTCAATATTAAATACATAAAACAACTGCGCACACCGACAGAAGACGCGCCAGTGGAGGTGAATCCGAAATAGATCGCGTTTACCTGGTTAAATTCCTCCTCCTCTACATCGGCGTAGATGTCGATGTGATCCACACCGTCCGCCATTTTCATCCGCTCTCTCTCCGCCCGCTGCGCAGAGCAACACGGAGCCGCAAAACAATGGCGCACAGAACCACGGGAGCGCCTCTAGCGGATAAGAGATAACATGCAGCCTGCAGCCAGCATTTTTTTTTTTTTTTTTTTTTTAAATACATGCAGTGTTGGGGAGTAACGGATTACATGTACCGCCGTTACGTAATCAGAGTACAAATTATGAGTAACTGTATTCCGTTACAGTTACTGTTTCAGTGAGTGGTAATTGGATTACAGTTACTTTGCTGAAATAAGTGGATTACAAGGCGGTATTTTCCTGTTTTCACATTTTGTGCTACATCCCATTTATTTATTTTTTTTATTTCGGTAATTTCACTCATTGCCTGAAGCCCAAACAGAACGCGCGCAATAAGAGCGATGGAAACGTCATGTAAAAGTTGGCGGTGTCAGTCACACAGTGACAGCAGTGCATTGGTAAAAACGCTTTTGTGTCTTGGAAATTCTTCTCCCGATGTGAGATATATATATAAAAAAAAAAACAAATATAAAATCGCCAACAACTTAAATGTGAAACCGGAGCTACTGGCACTGGTGAAAACAACCTGCATAGACTCATAATATCTGCACTCCGAGGGGACACACACACACAACACAAACACACACAAACACCTTCATCATCGTCATCACCTGAGAACGCGGACCACGTCTCCTTCCGTAGTTACAGCGCGCACCGCCGTCTCGTGCGCCGCGTGTGGACCGTGTTTTCTCGCGTAAACCGCGCTTCCTCCTGTGCGCCTCTAAACCAGAACTAACACACCAGGACTAAACCAGGACTAAAGCAGGACTAAAGCAGGACTGAACCAGGTTTAAACTAGGACTAAACCACGACTAAACCAGAACTAAAGACCTGGTCTAGACCAGGTCTAAAAATCAGGATAAAACCAGGACTAAACCAGGACTAAACCAGGTCTAAACAACATGACACCTAACAGTAGGTTGACATAATTTAAGGTGATCTCATATAATTTCTCTATCAATAATATTTTTTAATCTGGTGAAGGAAAGGCTTATCTTGTTACTGTCTTTTAACAGACAAAACCTCTTATATTAAGATCTCGTGGTCTTTGTTTCTCTACAGTAAACAGTCGCTTATTCATGGAGACTTGGGCTCAGACAATTTGAAGACAACAAACAAGAATTTTGAGGATGTGGTTGCTACATTTCATGTCGTTTAAAAAAAACATGACAATATCAAGTAATCCAAAGTAATCAGATTACGTTACTCACTTTAAGTAATTTAATGGATTACGTTACAAATTACATTTTGGGGTGTGTAATCTGTAATCTGTAGGGGATTACATTTTAAAAGTAACCTTCCCAACACTGAATACATATACATTCATGCGACTAAGACGGAGTATAAGGGTCAGATAAAAAAAAAATTAAAAATGCTGGCGCTACGAGAATAAAGTCGTAACATTTCGACATTAAAGTCGTAATATTATGAGAATAAAGTTATAATATTACGAGAATGAAGTCGTAATAAAACCAAAGTCAAAGTGAAAAATGCGGCAGAAGAAGAACCTTGTTTTTCAATATAAAACCAAAAATAAGAAAACAAACAACAATTTTCTTAATTATTTGCGCCTCCGGACTGAACCAGGACTAAACCAGGACTAAACGAGGTCCGAGACCAGACCGGGACTGAGACCAGGACTTAGACAAGGACTGAGACCGGGATCAGACAAGAACTGAGACCAGGATTGAGACCGGGAACAGGAACAGGACTGAGACTGGGTTTAATCTGGTTTTTATCTGGTTCACCCGTAGTACATACTCGCGTCGTAAACCAGGACTTTTTTTCAGTAGTCACATAAAGTCATACATAAAAACTCTACATACATTCGTCTTTTTTTTCTACTTTATGGGGGTAGTTTGCAAATTATCATACAGGGAAGCAGAAGGAATAAAACCAAAACTAAACAAAAAAATAATAATAATGTCATAAATTAAATAAAGCTATACTATACTTTCTATAGATATTGTAAGTTTTAACTGCTTTTTTGTTTTGGACCTGTTTAATCGTTTGAAAGTATTGTTATATTTCGATATTATATTGATGAATATTTGGTTTATTTTGAGACCATTTGGTTTTGTGTATATGATATTTTGCCAGCATAATGAGAGTCTGAATGAGGAATCCGAGATCTTTGAGGACGGAGGGACTGGTGAAAAAGAACAGGACGTCGCTTTCCTGGAGGCTGATCGCGTGTTTGGTTTTTCAGTGCGACAGAAGTCACAGTTGTAATCAATCTTTAATTTGGACCTTTCTAACGTTTTTTTGGCTGGGTAAATATTATGAAGAATTTTGAAATTGACTTCTTTAATTTTGTTATAAATGCAGAGCCTCTCGCCAACCAGCCAAGTCCCTGCTCCAAGTCAATCTCCCCGTGCAATGAGTTCCAGTATGAAGTTACTGGGGGGTCTGTTTGGAGGTTGAATAATATTTCTAATGTATTTATTCAAACATGTTTTAATTTTAATATTGACCTCTCCCAAATATAGATTGTTATTAAGTTTCTGGAGCTGAAAATTGAGTTGAAGTTGTTTACTTGGAAAGTGATAGATAGCTTTAAATTCATTGTATGAAAACATTTGTCTTTGTGCATTGATCACTTGATTAACCCACACTATCCCATTGTCAAACCAGGATCTAAAAAATAATGATTTATCGCGGTGCTTGTTCATTATTCCAAATGTAACAGCTGGTTGGCGAGAAGCACCAGCAGCCAGCATGCAACAGGAAGGAAAGGACCTCAGTGTTTATAGACAGAGCTCATAGATAAAGTCATGGCAGGACCCTTCAATTATTATTATTTATTTTTTCAGGACCCTCCAATCCAATTCAGTCCACTTTACTTCTGACGTTTTAGCACATTTCATAACAAAGACTGTTTCCAAAGTGCTGCACATTAAAAAAAAATAAAAATAAATAAATAAATCTACAATTTAATTCAATAGATGTGTGATAAAGTGGGCCTTTGTCTCATTTTAAATTCATGTTAGTTTATGTTAAATATTTTTATTTTGAAAGGGGTCTTGCTTTGCTTTGGGAGTTACCTGGATACTCACCTGGGGGGGGGGGGGGGGGGGGGGGGTACTTCCTGCTGGGTGGAGTATAAAGGCAAGCAGGTGTCATCAAGGAGAGACTTCTGTGCAGATGTTTGGTGTTTTGCTTTGAGTTACTTATTTTTTTGTGTCTATTTGTACTTTTGATGGTGAACTCCAGAAGGCTGTTATAAAATAAATGTTGTCTGGGTTTAGGACACTTTTTTTTTTTGATGCATCTGCCTTCTACTTTGACCACTTTGGCCAGATTCCTCACAAGATGCATCAAGAATCCTCGGTGTGAGCGTCAAACCGCCATGTTTGATTTCCCAGTGGGATGCGTCTATTGACAAAGCCGATCTTTTCTAGTCTTTTGAACCATATCGCTTTTGTTTCTGGTTCTGATATTGTCATATTTTAGTTTTGGGATTCGGACATCGTTAATTGTGTGGTTGTTGGATCCTAACAGTGGAAAACGGCTTGAGAAATTTCTTTGCGAACTCCATAAATGCAAAAGGGAATCAGATCTGTGTGACTGCAAACCTCTGTTCAAACTGTTTCCCTTCCCATCGGAATTGAAAAATAGCGAAAGGCGATGGGCAGGATTGATCCACGGGAAGGACGACAAAGGAAACCTTTGGCTGCCTAAGAAATCATCCCGAGTTTGCAGCGAACATTTTGTATGTGGAGCTCCATCAAAGCAGGATCCCGTTTGTTAAGCGAGAGGTACAGAAGACAAACAGACTGCGCTCGCACTTTCTTGTTCAACTTTACAGCAGCATCACGTCTTGGTCTCTTTGCAGTGGAAGGTGTTTCTTGGTGAACAGGTGGTTCCTTTCGCTTTGGTGTTGACTTTTGAAATTCGTAACCGAGGTTGAGTGAGGGATCGGGAATTTGCTTTGTTGGGGCTCCACATACAAAATGTTCACCGCAAACTCGGGATGATATACGCGGTCAAAGGTTTCCTTTTTTGTCTTTCCAGTGTATCAGGACTGCCCATCACATTTCTCAAGCCGTTTTCTGCTGTTAGGATCCAACAACGACACAATTACGATGTCTGAATCCCAAAATTAAAATATGACAATATCAGAACCAGAAACAAAAGCGATATGTTTCAAAAGACTTGAAAAGATCGGCTTTGTCAACAGACACATCCCACTGGGAAAACAAACATGGTGGTTTGATGCTCACTTTTTCAGAAAATCCTTCCCAGTATGTATTGCACAATGACCGGAAGTCCAAGATTCATGAAATGATGCATGTATGGAGCACTCACCGGAGCACAGGTAGGAGGATCTGGCACTGGGTAGCGGTCGGCTACTCATACGTCTTTGGCAGCTGCACTTGGGTGTTATTCACTCTTGTGCATGGTTACATCGTCTCTCTGTGATAAAAGCTGCTCTTTATTTCTTCTAAAACGAGGCAGAAAAGTTTTGAGAAAGCAGCTCCATCAGCAAAGCGAAAGGTACAGAACCTGTATTTCCTCTTTCTATTTAGCGACTTAAGATCTGAGTCAATACATTTTAGCAACAAAGAAAACAATTTGTTCGAAAGCCGTGATTCTTGCAAAGATATTTGTGTGTCTTCGTTTGAAACTGTTTGATGAATGAATGCTTGTGAATGTGCGTAAAGTTGCTCCGCGCTCTGATGACAGTTATGCAATGTGGATTGAATAACGCAATGTTGTGATGTGGTTTCAAATGACAATGCTGCAATGCTTTTGTTGAAAGGAAATGCTCAGTTTATTTCACACTGTGGATGTGTTTAGATGCAACGTGTCACTTAAAAACATGGAATATAAAAGGAAAAATGAGTCAAAGGAATGACCCGGCCTCGTGTCCTGAAATGGTTTGGTCAAAGGGAATGGCCTTTTTGAAGAAAGTTCAAAACAAATTCAAACAAAAAAGGTTTTATAAAAGAAATTAAATGATACCGACAATGAAACAAATGCAAAATGTGTCTCAAATATAAGAATCTTTTGGCGCTTTGAATAAAATGTGTTCAATGAGTCACTGCCACTTTATAACAATGGATCAAACTGTGGAACAAAATGAACGGGTTTTCAAATATAATGAAATACAATGAAAGATTTAAAAATGCACACAGAGCATGAGTCAACGAAATGGAGCACAATGACCCACAGGAACAACACTTTCCAAACAATAAATAATGATATAAGAGGATGATGTAGGCCGAGTCATAAAAGCTCACACTCCGAGCACTCTACCTTTTTCTTCTGCACATTTAAATGCTGGAAACTGAAAATGCACAAAACACGACAAATTCAAACCAAAAAGTACAAAAAGTAAATTGATCAAAAATGGGGACAACTGGGACAAATCAGTGGTTTTGTATAAATTTGCTGGGACAGGGGACACAGGGGTCAAAACTGGGACTGTCCCGGGTAAATAGGGACGTCTGATCACCTTGTTCAGCACCCATATTTCCTTCTTTTGTTTAGCAACTCAAGGTCATAGTCTCTACATTTGCCTATATGTTTATTGTTAATATCACTGCACAGAATTCAGGAAAATGCCACAAAAGTTTGTCTGAAGTTCATGAAGGATCATGTCATCAGCAGCTTTACCCCAAAGACCCAGAGGTGTTAAAACGGTTTTGTTATTTTGAAATATATCCTCTACTCCTCATACTCAAATGCTAAGCTAAAATATAGTGAAACCATTAAGATAAACCATGCTACATTTATTGGTGTGTACTGCTAGGCTAAAATACACCTGAACATGGATTTTCTGACTAGAGGGCCTTCTGATGATAAGGCTGACCCCGTTTTATTATTGCCATTTTGTTTTGCTTGTAGATAAACTTTGCTAATTAGTTCACCTGTCCACAATTTAAGCTAAAGCTAAATCTATTTCATGTCGTGTGTAGTAGATGTAGGGTGACCAAACGTCCGTTTTTCCCCGGACATGTCCGTATTTTGTCCTGGGCTTCTGTTTTTTTTTTTTTATAAAGTGATGCAAATGTCCGGGTTTTCATTGCCGTTCATTGGGGGCATTAAACTGAGCGTCTCTCGTAGCGTCTGTGACTCACAAGGAGCAAGACACAAACAGTCGGTCAGTCTGCAACATACCGAAGCACAAATGCGCATTAACAATGACTTGTACAAAAAAATTCTCCGTTTTCCATCCCAGTCGGGACAAGTGGGAGGACATGTGCACAGGTTGCGAGTGAGAGTACAGTGGTCCCTCGTTTATCACGGGGGTTACGTTCTAAAAATAACCCACGATAGTTGAAATCTGTGAAGTAGTCAACTTTATATTTTACAATTATTCGATCTGTGTTAAGGCTGTAAAACCCCTCACCACAAACTTTACACACTTTTCTCAGACAGGACAGATGCAACCCTTTTTACTTCCTTCTTAAAACTTATTGCTGCTGTCGTCCTTTTGTTATTTTCCTCCTTCTTTATGTAACGAACTGAAGATGAATTTATTCCGTAATGGAGCCCAACAGCGCAGAGTCCTGCACGGCTCCATTTTTGAAGACCCCCGTTACAACACCTCACCCGCGCAGTACAACACCGCACCTGCCCGTTAACCCGAGATTATATCAAACTTTTACGCTGCATACGCCACAGACTGAACTAAGACCAAACCAGGACTAACCCAGGACTAAGCCAGAACTGAAACAGGACTCACTGTCGGGATGGGCTCGGAGGTGACCGCAGGAGAAAGGACCGGCTCAGCTCCGCACTTCACGGAGGTAAATGCGACAATTGCCCGATCGCGTGTTGCCCGTGTGTAATTACTACCCGCCTATAATACACAATACGTGTTTATACCCGTGTCCGGGTTTTCACAAACGGAAATATGGTCACCTTAAGTAGATGTTAGTTAATGTTATCTGAATACAGCTGAAGCTAAAACATGTCGATTGTCATGGTACTAACCTGAGTTTTCAGATTGTTCAACACTGCTAACTTAAACCATGCTGACACTAGTTGTATACTGTTATGCAAAACACTACTGTAATAATAATTGAATACAGCTAAAGATAAAATATGTTTATTATCATGTCACTAAAAATTTTGTTTCCAGGTTTTAGGATGGCATCTAACTAGACTGTTTAATTTTGTAATATTTATTTAACACTGCTAAGCTAAACCATGCTAATGCTAGTTGTGTACTGCTAAGATAAAACACCACCATAATAGCCATATGCAATAGGAGGGTTTCAGTCACGTGATCACGATGATGTGCGAATTTCAGGTGGAGGGCAGGAAGTGAAGACAAACACAACAAACACGGCTCTGGAGAACACAGATATGGAGAAGAGTTCTTATTGTCAGGATTTAGAGCCAGTAGCGAGGCAAAAGTACGAGCAGTTAGTCGACAAATATATTGGGCGTGACCCCGATCTTATTGAAAATGAGAGAATTTTCAATCGAAGTAAAAGATTTGCCGACAATCGAGGCAGAGGATATCACGAACTCTCTAGCTCTTCACACATCGTTCTACAACAGACAACAGATGAAGGCGTACAAAAGTTTGGAGGCATATCACGGTTTTTTGTCAGTGGATGGGTCCTCAACCTTGGTGCAAAACGCCTAAATGATGATTATCGTTTGGTCTTCGCCGGGGTGAGTGTTTCTCTTATTTTATGTGTATAGACGTTATGGGAAAAACTGCAGTGTATCGGCAGTAACCGAACTATCCCAACTATTTAATGTCAACAAATGTCGTTAGCCGTTAGTCGTTAATGATTCGTTTATGTTTAGGTAAACCACAAAAAACAATTTAGCTTTGTAACAAACCTTTGATGAAGTGGTCACTGCAGACACGAGCATTAGCGAATTCTGCTCCTCCCGACCGCAAACAGGTTTGTAATCCACTTTTTACGGCGTTGTCCTGTCCGCTTTTCCCATTTCTGACCTTTGTGGACGACTATATTCGATACTCAAAAAAAATCACTTTTCCTTCTCTCGGTTAGAATGACTGGCACAGCCGTAAACTACACAACACATCTGCATTTTCCTCCAGTCAGTTCACTTCCTGCCCTCCATCTGATTTTGCGCTGACAAACGTAGCCCTGTGACGTCACGTGAAACCCGGCTATTGACTAACCCTTGAGTTTTCAGGTGCTGGATGGTGTCAAGTCTTAACATGCTATTGGAACTGTTTTACAGGTAGTTCTGCAATTATTTAGTAGCCTAGTGCTGACAAGTGAAAAATGGACCTCCATCTATTTGAAGTAAAAAAATCCATAAAAGGACCCAGGAACGTAAAAAATCTGCAGGATATGCCCAAAAATATGGACTGATAGAGCGAGACATTGCTACAACTTTGGTATGGGTCCAAAAACTCACTCAGCGAAAGTCATAGCAACAAAACACTAAATCAAGACCAGCTTTTGAGAAAGGAATCAATCACTATGATGTATTTACCACTGGAACAGAGTGCTGTGAAATCTTGTATATCCTCCTCTGTTAATGCACAACGCTTTATACACCGTCCACATATTAAACAACAAAGTAAGCAAGCAAAGTGCAAAAGATGGACAGAGACCACAAAGAACAATTAAACCATAATATATTTGAAAACATCTTTGCATCATGAAAGCCCACAACCAAGCCTGTCAAGTCCTGTATGCCCTCCTTTGGATCCTGACAGAAATGTACTGAAAAAAACTTGCAGAGTGTTTCCCCTTAAATCTGTAATGAGACGTGGGCCAGTTCTGCCACTGCAGCAAAAAAATACCAAGTGCACCAACAGCCAGACGACTGAACATAGAAAAATGTTGTGAATAAGATGCACAGAGGAAACCAAACAAAAAAGTCCCACCAAAAATAGGATGTCAAATTCATTCATGCAAAGAAAGTGAATTTTATGGTACTTGTGCACAAAGCGAAATCTTACACTAAACCAAAAACGATAGTGGAGGCTGAGAAAATTACACAAGATGGAACCAAATGTAGAAACCCCATGTCTGTTCAAACCTGATCATGATACAGAAAGTAAATCCCTTGTGAGGGGAAATTCACTCTCTGCACTTGACCTCATCCATCACCCAAGTGCTGCTCGGGCGTCAGGAGCAGTGACCAATTTCTGCACAGAGAGGAACCTCGCTGTGAGTGTGGGTGCTTGACACTCAGCCGCTGTATGTGAAAATACTCATATACGCACACGCTTTGAATATTCTGACTTGAGTTTTTATCCTTTTTAAGTTTTTTTTATCCTTTACGTTAAGTTAATTACATTACACATAATTTAATTCCTTTATTTAGACTTATATTCTAATTTGAGTGCACACATTTTAGTTAACATAAGTCTAATTTACTTACACTTGTTGTTTTTGTTTTTTTGAGCACCGGACGGAGGACCCTGGGAGAAACCATCAGGACTCAGCAAACGGGGGGAGCACTATTTAGTTTGTTTTACTAAGTTAGATTGTTTAGTTTGTGTTGAGGTCACTTTATTATCACTTATTATTTTCTGTGTTATAATTATTTGCCTTTTTGTTACTTTGATTAAGTTATTGGTTTAGTTAATTAATTAGTGATTAATTCCTCCCTCTTGTGTTTAGCTTTAGTTGGTCCTTAGGTATTTAAACAGCCCTGTTCCTTTGTCTGGTTGGGGTTAGTTTTGTTCTGTTCAGTTTGATTTTGAGTTACCCCAGTTTTTTGTTAGTAATTTGCCTAATTTGAGCCTTTGTTAAATTTTCTTTTTTGACTTTATTAAATTTAATCTTATTTTTATACCTTGTCTTTGCCTTTCTGTTTGGTCCCCTACAGACTGGTTGTATTGGTTTCACTCTGGTAGGTATCTGTGACATGACCATGAAATGGGTTCTAAATGTTGGTCCAAATAAAAATAAATATATAAATACATACATTTTTTTCTCTGTTCGTGTCTCGGTTTTTTTTTTAAGTGTTTTGCGTTTGGTCTGAACTGGTCTAAATGTGGCCAGACCATTTTTTTTTAATGTGATGGTTCTGGTCCTAACACATACACCAAGTGAAATACAGTTTATCCTAATCTAACTCGTTCCACAGGTTTGCACTGGTTTTCTCATGTGTGTATGTTTGTTTTTGAGCCTGAAGTGGTTCAAATTTGAATCGAATTATTGTCTTGTGGAATATGATGTTTAAATCTTTTGAAATGTCTTCTCGTTGCTGATTTGTTTTACATACTGTAACCTTTAAACTAGTCTTCACAGGTTTTCAAGGCTGCTGTTTGTCGTGAGTATAACTACACGCACTTACTAATGTACTAACCCTACAAAAGCATGGGCGGTGGGTCTAATCCTGCCACAGACGGCGCTGTGTGCCCCTTTGTGCCAGTCCCCAGCCTGGATAAATTCAGCGGGTTACTTCGTCGTAAAACCTGCCGCATATAGCCTGATATTAAAGTACTTAATTTGAGAAAAAAAAATATAAAAATCTTGTTTTGGGGATACTATACCTGTGGTAAATATGTATATTTAATAGATATTTTACTTGGACATATACATCAGTCTCTTGCTATTTTTGCTACTTATTTAGAAATGATTATTACCATTTATATTGTTGCTTTTTGTCATTCAAATATATCGTGATGTGTGAACTACTGTGTCCAAATAATGTCCCTCAAATCTCTCAAATGCAGGGACAATTTAACCTGACTATTACAGTACTTAACAGTATGGGTGTTAGGTAAAAGTTCTGAAACTCCATCTGTCTATGTCACATCTGTAAGTAAAATTTGTAGAAATTTATGGAGTAAGAAAGCTGTCAAAAATATTTGTGCGCATAAAATAGAAATCCGTGCGTATTTGGGAAATCCGTGCATATTTGGCTGTAGTTGCGCATAAAATAAATATTTGTAAACTCTCAAATGAGTCCAGTCGTACATAAAATATATTGTGTGTATTTTATCCATCAGAATACGAATTGAAAAATTACGACGTCATGAAATACAATCACGAAATGAAAATTTACGATTACGCTTTCATCAGTACGAATACGAATTCACAGACGGAACTTTACTGTCAAAAATACGTCATCACTTCACAGACATTATTCATCGAGCAGAAGAAACATCGATCAAGATCAAGACTGCACAGCTCAAGTTTGTAGCAGAGTAAAAACAGAGTAATAGCACAAGAAGCTACAACAGCGACCAACAAGTGGGTTAATTAAAATCTATTGTAAAAATGTCTTGAATTCGGGAACCGAACGCTGCTGTATAATATTGTGTAGAAACACCTCCTTTGAACGGGAAATTGCACCTATATGTTAGATAACATAGTGGTAGCCAGTTGGCTAACATCCGACGTAACGTTATCCCAGGGCTAATTAGCAAATATCAGGTTCTCTGTAGGTTTAGATTAAAACATTCACGACTACAGCCACAGCGAGCATCAGTCAGTCTTCATCTCAGCTGCATTTCAGACAATGGGTTTTTCATGAGTTATAATGGGTTATAATGAGCAAATCCATCCACGTCACGGGTGACGTTCTACTTACTGGTAAATACTGTAAACATACCAAGGTGTTGCCTGTAAACACGAACATTAATTGATGCTGGAAGCTGCATTAAACTGTAATGTGTAACATTTCATTAGCTGTGACGTCTGTAACCAGGACAGGACCGAGGAACTTTTGGTGGCATTTCATGCGAGAAATGCAGCTGAAGTGAAGACTGACTGATGCTCGCTGTGGCTGTAGTCGTGAATGTTTTAATCTAAACATACAGAGAACCTGATATTTGCTAATTAGCCCTGGGATAACGTTACGTCTGATGTTCACCAACTGGCTCCACTATGTTATCTAACATATAGGTGCAATTTCCCGTTCAAAGGAGGTGTTTCATTTCTCGCATGAAATGCCACCAAAAGTTCCTCGGGACGCTGAAATGTCCCAGTTTACACCAAACACTACCAAACTGTCCTGGTTACAGACGTCAGCCAAATTTATGCACGGATTTCCCAAATACGTACGGATTTCTATTTTATGCGCACGAATATTTTTGACAGCTTTCTTACTCCATAGAAATTTCAATATAATTCTGTTAACTTTTTTTTTAAACTAAAGTGAGTAGTCTAACCTGTCACATGCACTTTTATGTGAATCAGATTTGAATCATGTCTGGTGAATATTGACTGTACGGATACTGGAATATGTTCTATGTGTGTAAAGTGTGTCGTAATGTGTGTAGAATTGTGGAAAAAAATATAAATAATTCATTAAAGTTAAGTGACAGATGAGAACCCGTAGGCCTAGTTATTTCAGCATTGACAATTTGAGCAAACACTTTGACTCGGCTCCTTTTTATCTCTGCAGAATTTCAAGGCTCGAGGCTGGAGAATGCTTGAATAATCACCAATTCCACCAAAGTCAGAGAATCCAATTTTATCCTATTGATCGAAGCAATAATGTGATGTGTATGAAAAGCACTTAAGTGATTCCCAACAAGCAACCACACAAATGTTACAGAGCATTTAAATAAAGGCTGTTTTTTTTTAATGACATACAAGTCAGTGATTTTAAATAAACATGGATTTCTAATGACAAGACAACATGAGGAAAGTGCTGTAGGAGCAGAAGAGTGAAAAAGTTCCTGAATATGAACAAAATAAAATAAAGTTTACACAGAAAATACATTTTAAAGGTGGACAATAAGTCAAATTATCAATATCAAGGGTGTTTTAAAATGGTAACTACCTCAAGATAAAATGAAACTAACTTGTATTGTATTCTTGTACCGTATTTTCCGGGCTATTAGGCGCACTCTTAAGCCTCCAACCCCATCAAAAAACGACGCCCCACAATCCAGAGCACCCCATACACGAATCCACTCGAGTTTCCCAGCACGACTTCAGTAAACTACAAAGTCGCAAACACACACGGGGCAGACAGCGACCGCACAGCGAAAAACACCCACAGACACACTCATCACTCCACGCCGACGAGGAATGGAACGAAGGAACGAACTGAAAAAGCGAGTGCAATGTGCCACTTCTAGACACGACTGAACAACTGAGTCACTGCGAACACGCCGACAATCCGTTGGTCCCAGACAGCACCTCCCTACACGCCACAACTGAACAAAGCCCAGAGTCACCGTGAACGAACAAACAAACAAAACCACTCACCCATCCAACTGTTGTGTTTCCTTTAAAGTCCAGTGCGGATTATTTGTGAATAAAGTTCGAAAATAGACCATTTAATGACAGTGCGCCTTATAACCCAGAGCGCCCTATAGTGCGGAAAATACGGTAAATAAAAGTTATTGTTGCCTGCAAATCCAGACTAATATCTCTGTATTTTTTTTTAATTCAGATCAGTCTGGTCCCCATGATTTCTGTTCTGCCTCAAGCCAGAACCAAGCACGATCGTCCAACCAGATTTTTTTTTTTAATTACAACTCATTGGTCGCCCGTCATTTACAAGTAATAAAATCTAATTTCATAATGCTTTTATTCATTGCTTCTGCAGAAATCCGCAATGTTTCTCAGCCCCCTGTGATGTTTTTTTCTTAATTTTTTTCTCATATGGGCAGACCATGTGCGTCCCTGATTGGCTAATCCACCTGACAATCATGCCCATCGGAATTCTGGGAGATTTGTAAAATTACTCAATAATATTTGCCTGGGATCCAAAATACGCACTTTTTCAATACATGCATTACGAATTTCGGACTTCCGGTCATCGCGCAATGCATACTGGGAAGGATTTTCTGAAAAAGTGAGCCATGTTTGATTTTCCAGTGGGACGCGTCTATTGACAAAGCCGATCTTTTCAAGTCTTTTGAACCATTTCACTTTTGTTTCTGGTTCTGATATTGTCATATTTTAGTTAGTTAGTTAGTGTGGTTGTTGGATCGGCTCTAGAAATGGGCTTTGGAAGTTTGCGAACTTCATAAATGCAAAAGGGAATCAGGGAACATCAGGTGCCTTTCGCTTTGGCGTTGACTTTTTGAATTCATAACCAAGGTTGAGCGAGGGATCGGGATTTTGCTTTGTTGACGCTCCACATACAAAATGTTCATTGCAAACTCAGGATGATTTCTTAGGCAGCCAAAGGTTTAATTTTTCATCCTTCCTGTGTATCAGTCCTGCCCATCGCCTTCATCTTTCACAATTTTTCAATTCCGCTGGGAAGGGAAACAGTTTGAACAGAGGTTTGCAGTCACACACATCTGATTCACTTTTGTATTTATGGAGTTCGCAAACTTTCTTTCTCGAGCCGTTTTCCGGTGTTAGGATCCAACAGCCACACAATTAACGATGTCCGAATCCCAAAACTAAAATATGACAATATCAGAACCAGAAACAAAGTTCAAAAGACTCGACTTTGACAATAGACGCATCCCACTGGGAAAACAAACATGGCGGTTTTATGCTCACTTTTTTGGAAGTCCGAAATTCGTGATGCATGTATTCTTTTGGCTAAAACGCAACAAATATTTTTATTTCTTTTCAAGATTTTTAAAGAGGTTTTAGCATGTGTGACGGATTGACATATAATATTTTCAAATTTTGCACAATACCAAAAACAAAAAAAAAATCACCCTTTGTCTCATGATCACATACAGCAGGAAAATATAAAACACAAAATAATTACACAGGCAAAATCAGACATGAAAAAATGTATAAAAAGTACATAACATAAATAATTTTTAAATATCTCTTTACGGACTCCATGACACCAGAAAGTCTGATCCATTCACACAAATAAACGTGCATTTTTCATGAATTAAAAGTCCATAATACTGTATTTTAGATGCAAGCATTACACACGAGTTCTTCCCTTTTTTGCATTTGCAGTGGTGAGTTCAAAGTCCTTCCACATTTGAATCATCTTCTGAGTCTGATCCAGCGATTTGGCAATTTTGTAGTTAAATAAAAACTTTCACCAGCTACAAAAAAGTCCACGACGAGCAGTGTGATTTTGTGGATGCTGTTCTGAACCTCATGCGGGGTCCTTGAAGGAGTTTTTCGGAACATTTCTCAAAAGTCTGAAGAAATGTGAAGCAATCCTTTATCAGGAGTCGAGGGCCGATGTGACGAGACAAAGCAAAAAGAGGAATGCAGATAGAGACACGGATGAAGCTCCTCCACAGTCGTTTGCGTTCTCCTGTAAGAAAGAAAGATGATGGAAGTTTATTGAATGTGAATGTGCATCGGGATTTATTTTTATAGGGAAACACTCGGGATGGGACGAGGCACAACACGAGATTGGGTCCACAAGAACGGGACAAGACGAGATTTTGACATATATTTGCAATAAATAATAATAACAACATAGTGCAATCATTTCACAATTTTGGAGTCACTGTTTTTACTTAGTAGCAGTAGTAGTAGTTACTTGTAGTACCGCTTTTTGGAACTACAGCTTCTCAAATTGTATAACTCAATGTTTTTTTTTTTTTGTTTTTGTTTTTTTGTCCAAGCTAGCGGTAAATTCAGGAAAAAATCTCACAAGATCATGTCTCATGTATGCACCATCTTGTGTCAATTTGTATCGTGTGATCTTGTCCCGTCCTTATTCAACATCTGCATGAATATTGTTCTGTAAGTGTAGTTTTAGTTTTTACTTAAATATTACAATAACATTTTTATAAATACTTGAGTGATCTGGCAGCTACAGTACTGAAAAAAAGTAAAATATAAAGCACAAGTGTTTAAATTTATGTATATACATATTACACAACCGGTCAAATGTTTTAGAACACTGCATTTTTTCCATTTTTTTATTGTTTACTGTTGACCAAAACATATTCTAAACATTTGATTTATCAGTGTAGCCATCTTTTGGCAGATATAACAGCTGAACACACTCGTGGCTTGTTCTTTTTACAAGATAGAAATCAAATATTCTTCAGAAAGTTCTTCCCAAGTCTGTGGCAGAAGTTTCCATAAATGTGTGGCACTTGTAGGTCGCTTCACTCTTCTGTCCAGTTCATCTCAAACCAGCTCAATGGGGTTTAAGTCTGGACACTGTGCTGCTGGATGCTCCATGTTTTCAAGTTTTACCATCTTGTTCTTTTTTCCTGAGGTAGTTTTGGCAGAACTTGGACTTGTGTTTTGTTCTTTTATCTTTTTTTTTTAACCTCTGGCCGTTCAGTTCTTACCTTTGTACCATTTCACGATATTCATTGGACTTGCACAACTTGAATTGCAATAAATAACTGGAAAAATCAGGGTGTTCTAAAACCTTTGATCAGAGGTGTATTTTTTTTTACTAACTGAGTGAATACAGTAAAATTTTACTCAGCAAAATACTAAGCTATATGTAGCAAAATATTAACATTGTTCCATTAACTGAACCCAGTCGTGATCAAAGGGGACAGATATTATAAGTCTCAACTTCTTTCTGCTCTTTTTGTTCACATTAATGTATGAAACATAACTATTGTATATTCATCTTACATGAATGAAACAAATGAAAAAAATAAATGAAAATAATCTAAATTACTGCTCCTGTCAATTACAAAACAAAAATTTGGATACACTTTCACATCAAGTGTTATCTAAGAAAATGATTTGGCTGTTACTCAAAAGGCCTAACATTCTTTGGTGTGATCTAAACCAGTTTTAAAAGAGGACTGCGCCCAAATAATTGTGATGCATATATGAGTGTAAAATAAGAGTCAGACCTGAGGGTGATAGGCGTGGCATGACTCGGGGCGCCTGCGAATCTTCTGAGATCTCATTCTGTCGCATTTAGACGAGGAGTTATGTGCAGCGGCGTTAAGAAAATCAACAACAAAAACTCACAGAATTGACTGAGAGTATCTACAGAAGGATGCAAGTGAATTAGAAACAAATTTATCAAACTTTGCAAGATAGATATATAAGATAATTACTTTTATTTAACCAATTCTAACTCTCAAAAATATGTGGAACATATTTTTTGGCGAACCCTCCACCAGAAAAGTTACACAGTTCACCCTTAAATTCTGTTCATTAAAGTGCACTATCTAACTTTTGTGTTGGAGGGATTAGACCTGCTTGCTACCATGGATATATTATTGCTTTGATTAAAATGTTCCACAATATGCAATTAATTAAACGTATTTATTCTATCAATTCTTGTTGCCCAATATACCTAGAAAAACAGACATTTTAGAGACAAAGCCGCATTGGACATTTTCTAATCTGCTAATTACGACGGAGTGTGAAAATGGCTTTACATCTTTTGAACAAATTTTTTAATGATTAGTCATGTTGTTTTGCTTGTGTATTTAACTATGAATACAGTCAATACAACTATTCAGTGTTTATGTAGGTAGGTAGTTTATTCATTTAATGTTACGTGTTCATATAAAGGATATATTTGACTTCCTGAGGGTTGAGGGTGATGGGCGAGTACTGTCTGGAGCAGTCGCAGTCGGCCTGAACCACCAGCATCAGCAGGTTTGTGTCTGGGACCTGCTGTACCACAAACATCCTGCAGGGGGAAGCAAAGACAGTACAGTTAGATAGATCTATAGACAAACAAACAAACAGTGTTGTAGTCAAGACTGCGCTAAACAAGACCAAGACCAGGACAAGACCAAGATCTCTGAGAGTCGAAGTCAAGACCAGACCGAGGCCAAATCAAGACCAGCTTTGTCATTTCCTACATTTATTTGTATTTTACAGTTATTTTAGCACATGTGTTTTTATAAATCTAGCTCCATTCTATCTGATTAATGTTCATTTAAGATTAAAATAAGACAAGCAACCACTCTGCACCCCTTTTTTGGACCCTCACCCACAGTTTGAGATGCTCTTCTTTAGTCCCACTTCCACTGGCGCTTTACAGAAAACAACTTCAAAGTGAATCAAATGCTTTTTTTTCCAAGTTCATAACATTTACAGTTACATTTTCTTACTGGTTTTGCAGTGATTTTGAGCAGCCTCTGCACATTTAGCAGCTCTAAAGAAATATGATTGCACTCGTCAAGTGTCAGACCCTCAAGTCCGAGAAAATCTGAGACAAGAGCCATCGAGACCAAGACAAGACTGAATCAAAATGAGCTCGAGCCCGAGACAAGACCAAGAAGGTAAAAAACAGTCTTGCGGCCGCTCTCGAGACTACGACACGGGTAAATAGTATTGATTAATCCTGATGTGTCCCTTGATAAATGTGTAGGCTACTACTAGAATTAACCGGCTGAACAGATTCAGTACAGTTTATTTAAGCCAAACAATACTGAAACTCTTCACTAGATGGAAGCAAAAGACAGGAAACGATATCTGCATAAATATAAAACATGGTGGAAGGAGACAATTCATTTTCTTGAAAAAAAGCAAACAAAACATAAAAAAAAAAATAAAAAATAGAACATGTGACGGTGAGTGGATGGACCAAAATGTTGTAAATGTAATGTGGTTTCCTTAAAATAAAATATAACCCATTACTTTATTAATATATATTCTCCTTTAAAACTGTTAAAAATGTTCTGGAAATAGTAGAAAACACAGATGAATGATTGATTCCTTTCATTCTTTGGTACCAAACTTAAACTATACATTTTTCTGTACCTACCATTTACCATTTACCTACTTTTACATTTCATTATAATGACAAAATGACAAAATAGAATAATAATGTTCAGAAATTCTATTAATTGATTTATTCTTAAAAAATGCGTGTGTTTTTAATCATTCATTTTTGGGGACAAAGTAAATTTCTATATACTCTAGTCCAGGGGTGTCAAACTCAGATTCACAGAGGCCAAAATTAAAAACTGGGACTATGTCGTGGGCCAAACTAAATATTTACTGAAAAATTTCAACAACATCTGCATGTTTTCTCTTCTTTTGAGATATGTAATGTTAAACCTTTTCCTATTAAAATAAATGTTTAATAATAGTTTTGCTTAAACACTGAATCCAAAACAAGCATAATATAAAATAATAACAACATTTTAAATAAATAATGTCTCTATAGTCTATCTATAGCCGGTGGGTAGCTCTAATACGTATTTGATATGATCTCATGGGCCAGATATAATTATATCACGGGCCAAATTTGGCACCTGGGCCTGAGTCTGATATGTCTGGGATCAAATATTGTTATATACTATCAATTAATAATATACATTTTTGGTAGAACCTTAACTTTTTTGGTATCATACAGTGGTAGCTTTTAAATAGTATGAAGCCCTGTACTGATACCTGCTCTAAAACCTTAATAAAAGCTCTTGAACTTGGCCACACCTCAGAGAATAAAGTGTAGAAAAATGGTATCGTGCTTTTTTCCATCTCTCCTCCTCTCTGTCTCTCCTCCCTGTCACAGCTTTAAGATTCTCCCTCCATCCCGGTCCCGTTCACAGCAGCAGACGCCTCTCGCCCCGAGAAGCCAGAGCTCTGTCCCTGTGCGCTGATTTCCACTCCTAAAATAAACACGCATCTGTCTCTGTATAAAAAAAAAACAGAGCTGTACCAGAGCACGCAGAGGGGCTCCGGTCTGCACGGAGAGAGGGCACGGCCAATGTAAATAATCAAACACCTGCTTGTTCCCCTGTGACCTGTAATGTTCCACTGTATGGCATTAAAGGTGCACTGTGTAACTTTTTGGATAGGGGTCCGTCACCTGCTTGTTTATATGGATATGTCAATGAGGTGGTTTTATAGCTCAAAAAAACAGGCATTCTGAGTGAGCGGGGTCGCCTCTCCACAGATCTGACCTGTAACTTGATCTGGTTTGGTCTCCATGAAGATAAAAAGGTTTAATGCCACACTGTGAAACATTCCAGACGAAGAAATAACTCCACGGAGAAAAGCATTTGACGGATCCTTCACCAGAAAAGTTACACAATGCACCTTGAAACTTCTCCTTGTTACCTGTATTCAGTAATAGGGCTTTTATTGCTCAAAAAATAAAAAAAACATGCTTTCTCTACAGATCTGAGCTGCTTGTCTCCATGGAGATAGATAAGTTGAATCTCATACTGTGGAACATTACCGACAAATAGAAACAAGCAAGTGGCAGCCTCCCGATCAGGTAAGTTATATAGTGGACCTTTTTTAATTCGTATTACCGTATTTTTCGCTCTATAAGTCGCACTTTTTTTCATGGTTTGGGTGTTTCCTGTGACTTATACTCAGGTGCGACTTATATATTAACATTTTCACACTGGCAGCTGTGAGAGGGCACTGTGGGCTTGTGTGTCAGTATCTGCTGCTCCTGTTCCTCCTGTACCACTGTCACTTCACTCTACTGCGCATGTCTCCTGCAAAGAGAGCCTCTGTCCTGTCTGTATCATGTCAGTCGATTGCACCATTACTTCTGTACCACTGAAAATGTAGAATTTAAACAAACTTATAAAGACGAGTAAAAAGACTGAACACAAATGCCCCAAAAAAGAAAATCATATTTTGCAGATGACAAGTTGAAAGTAGTGAAATTTGCAGCTGAAAACAGTAATCGAGCAGCAGAAAAAAAGTTTGGAGTGAGAAAGAAACTTGTGAGGCACTGGGGAAAAGCGGGGATGGAGAACACATCTCCACGGGAAACGGTAGAGTGCGCCATTCAACTTTCCTGGAAGTCACTGGATGGATCGACAAAGCCTGGACTTCAGTGACACCGAAACCATCCTGTCTGGATTCAAAAAGGCCAGAATAATTCTAACTGGAACTGATTCTGAGTCTGATGACAGCGACACAGAAGAGGAAGCGGCGCTCTGTTTACCTCCAGAGGTCGCGGAGTTGCTCAGAAGTGACACCGAGGATGAAGAATTGAATGGATTTAGTGATTTGGAGTGAGATGGAGAGTTTGTTAAACTTGTTCTGTTCTGTTTATGTTTTAGTTTATCTGAAGAACTGTTCATATGTGACGTTAACAGTCTGTTGTTCTCTGTTTTATTGTTTTTACTAGAACTTGACTTTCAACAGTAAATGTCGGTTCCTGGTCTCAGATTTTATAAAATAAATTTCCCCCAAAAAGTGTGACTTATAGTCTGGTGCGACTTGTATGTTTTTTCTTCTTCAGTATGCCATTTTTGATTGGTGCGACTGATAGTCCGAAAAATACAATAGTAGAATTTTAGTAGCACTTTACTACTTTTACTTTGTTACGTTCCACCACTGAAAATGAGTGCATGTCTGTGTATAAAGTGTAGGGGGCGCTCACTTCTGGCAGCGTCCACACTTGATGATGCTGTTGGTCTCTTTGACGGAGGGTTCGTACACAAAGCTCGGGTACTCCGTCTCGCACGGCTGCAGGATCTCCCCTTTTTTCTTATGGACCGAAGCTAAGAAACAAAACACACAAGGATTAGTCAAATGAGCTGGATTAAGTTTAATTAATGCAACACGATCCTTCTCTCTCTCTGTTAATTATTTTCTAAGAAGTATTTAAATAGGAAATCCACAAATCCACTTAATCGTCATCATTAATCTTACCCAAACACTGTGAAATTTTGTATTGTACATCAAAAGTTTATTTTTTACCTAAGCATTGAACGAGGAGCCGTAATTTATGCCGTTTTAACGCATGAAAGTTAGACACTGGAATTCTCACTGACCCTGGTATAACTTTTTCAATGCATGCCCTTATTTTTATCTTTATTTTGTCATCGTTTTTTATATTATTATTTGTTTTATGTCTCCAAGTAAAACCAAAGCCAGTCCCTCGTCTGTGAATTGTGCTCACTGACAATGGCAATAAAACTTATTCTGATTCTAATCTCCATATATTTATCCAACCACACCACGAAATCAACACATCGACAACGGGAATGTTTCATTTTTATGGGTGTTTCACAGACAAATATACGTATCTATATAGAGAGAGATGCAGAGATAAATTATAATCCTGTGTATCCACCAGGGAAGTTTATTTGTTAGAGGCATGCGTACCTGACCAGAAAAATAAACTGCTTTTGAATCTAAATTAGGGTTGTCAAAAAATCAGATACTAAATCAATACTAAGACTTGCTCTGAAACTAGATAAACATTTGAGCAGGTAAGGAATTAGACAAAAAGCCCGTTAACTAACACTAATGTAGAATACTTGACAGATACAACACAATCAAATATGCAGGTTTAATTTTGGTATACAAAGTAATCTAATCCTCTAAAGGAGTTTGTGAAAAGAAATTCAGATTCTAGAGGTGACTGCTCTGTGCCGTTTAGGAAAAGTGCTTTTGGACAAACTCTTTTGCTTCTGGAGTGGGTCAAACATGGAACACAGAGCTGCTCATGTACGAGAACTTTCAACACTGGCAGCATTTTCTGAAGCTTTAAAACTGTGATTGTTCAAAGGTCAAATATGTCACAAGGTTTAACAAAATGAATCGTTTATATTGAGGGGTTGTTGGGTCGAACTTCAAATGAACTGTCTGAGGCCACGTTTGTATGATGACGGTCTGAACAGAAGATGCAAAAAGTGATGTCGCGTCTTCACTTTTTATTCTTCGTTTAGCCGAGTGTTTTCAGGAGGAAATCTGCGTGCATACGGTGACGCAAAAGTGTGTGGAATTCGGTTGAGTGTGCATGGTTCTGTGTACTGTATATCTGTGACGTGAAACATATACGCAACGTGAGCAGATCTGACCAGAGTTTTGCGTCTTGGGCAGTGTAGACGGAAACACTACGGCGAAGCGTATTCAACTTTTCCACTCTGGAGGGTGGTTTCAGATTTTTACATTTTTCAGCCCCAAAAACGTCATCACCGTCTAAACCACAGGTGTCAAACATAAGGCCCAGGGGTCAGATCCGGCCCCCCAAGACCTTTAATGTGGCCCTTGGGTGATTTTCTACTAAAATACTTTAATTATATTTTCTATTAAAATATTGGTAATTTTCTGCGGTGCTGAGCATAGCAGCGTCTCCAGCGTCTCTGTACGTGGCCCCTCCCACCAGAGCAGCACAAATGAAGACTTGTCTCTTTCCAAACGCTCTTAAAGGACGATCGTTTTGACTGTTGACCGTGACACCCTCATCAGAAAAATGTCAAAAATGAGAAAAGTGGAGCCGAGTGCAGGATTTTCCAAGAAAAATTGTACTTATTCCTATTTGCAAACAAGTTCATGTTAAAACATTGTGTTGAAATTGAATTTTTCTTAAAGTTTCAGATTGTTCATAATATTATAATATTATAATAAGAAAGAGTTCATCAATTAAAAAAGATTTCTGTAATAGATTTGTGTTTCTCTGCACAAATATTTGAACTTATTGTTATTTTTGGGGTTTATATGACATGAGTTTTCTGATCCAGCCCCTTTGGGATCAAAGTCGGTTGGATACGGCCCCCGGACCAAAATGAGTTTGACACCCCTGGTCTAAACGAAAAGCACTTCTGATAAAATATTTTGTAATTTTTACCCACAAGTGTTCTCGTGTAAACAGGCCCATAAATGAATTGTACAGTATGTATAGTAAGTGTGCTGGTTTTATGTACTTTTTGTGTGATTGTTGCTGTACTTTTTCCTGTCCTGTAGATTAATTAACATCAACCTGCCGAGGGACTGAAAATGGAAATGAGCCACGTTGGCTATAATCTTTACATATTTACATTTTAAATGTTCATCAATATGTGCTGTCCCTTTACACATAAATAAATGAGAAACAATGGGAATGGGACTAAAAAAGTGCCATTCCTAGGACAGAAATGAACCTTTCCTGAAGCTTTAGAATGATCTTGAGCTGTATCAGGACAAGCATAAGAGCACCTAGATGAGTATGCGCCCATGGACCTGGTTTAGACCTGGTTTAGATTTAGACTAGACCTGGACCACTGAGGGATTACACAGATATAAAACCACATGGGAATATAAAAGAAAGTACTATGATTTAATGTTTAAAATCATATTGTCTAAATAAAGAGTGTTTTTTTATTATCATTGTGGTATCAAGTCTATTCCTTAGTATGGAAATCCAGTTTGGAATTTTCATATCGTGAAAAAAGAGGCTTTAAACATGATTGTGCAGTTATTCTGAGTGTGACATTAAGTTGAAACGGTGTTTATTTTTGAGTCAGAGTGAGTCAGAGTGAAGGACGCGCAGAGACAAACCACAGAGGACAGGTACGTTTAAGGATCAGCTCACCTTCAGCAAAGTGCTCCGAGTGCCACAGGCCGCAGATATTAAACTCCAGAAGAAACCTACCGAGAAAAAAGAGAAGGAGGGAGAGAGAGAGAAGGAGGGAGGGAGGGAGGGAAAAGATAGAAAAGAAGAGGAGAGATGGAGAGGGAAGGGGGAGGGAGAAACAGAGAGGAGAGAGGGGGATAGAGAAGGGAAAGACAGAAAAGATGAGAGAGAGGGAAGGGAGAAAGGGGAACAGGAGTGGCGAGAGAAAGAGGGAAGGGAGAGATAGAGAGAGAGAGAAAAGAAAAGACAGAAAAGTAAAAGAGAGAGAGAGGGAAGGGTGAGAGAAAGGGATAGAGAAAGAGAGGGGAAAGGGGGAGAGGGGATAGAGAAGGGAATGACAGCAAAGAAGACGAGAGAGAGAGATGGGAGAAAAGGGGATAGGGATGGAGAAAGTGAGAGAAAGAGTGAGAGAGAGAGAAAGAGAGAGAAGGGTGAGGGAAAGGGATAGAGAAAGAGGTGAGAGAGGGATAGCGAAAGAGAGAAAGTGGTGAGAGAGAGAGGAGGGAAGGGGGAGGGAGAAATAGAGAAAAGACAGAAGGATAGAGAAGGGAATGACAGAAAAGAAGATGTGAGAGAGGGAAGGGAGAAAGGGGGATAGGGATGGAGGGTGGGAGAGAGAGAGAGAGGGACAGGAATGGCGAGAAAGAGGAATGGGAGAGACAGAGGAGAGACGGAGAGAGGGAAGGGCAAGAGAAAGGGATAGGGAAAGAGAGAGAGGGAAGAGAGGGAGGGGGGGATAGAGATGAGGGAGAGGGAAGAAAAGTAGAGAAAGAGAGATGAGAGAGAGATAGAGAAGGGAATGACAGAAAAGACAAAGAGAGAGAGGGAATGGAGAAAGAGGGATAGGGATGGAGAGAGTGAGAAAAAGAGATAAGAGAAAAGACAGAAAAGTAGAGAGAGAGGGACAGAGAAAGAGAAAGGGGGGAGAAATAGAGAGGAGGGAGGGATAGAGAAGGGAATGACAGAAAAGAAGATGAGAGAGTGGGAATGGAGAAAGAGGGATAGGGATGGAGAGAGTGAGAGAAGAGAAAATACAGAAGAGTAGAGAGAGAGAGAGGCACAAAGAGAAGGGGGAGAGATAGAGATGAGAGAGTAAAGTAAAGAGAGAGGGATGAGAGAGAGGGATAGAGAAGGGAAAGACAGAAAAGAAGAGATGAAAGAGGGAAGGCAAAAGAGGAACAAGGGAGAGAGAGAGAGAGAGAGAAGGACCAAAAATATGAGAAAAGCAGACAGAAGCAAAAAGATAAGAGGATAAGAATGGAGGGAAAGAGACAGCGGGAAGTGAACGGATGGAGAGAAAGGAGAGAGCGTGAGTGAGAGAGAAAAGAGGAGAGAGATAGAGGAGGAGGAAGAGGAGGAGGAGAGTGGTTTAAGTGACCATCAGAGCCTGAGCAGATTGTGAACAGACTGTCTTCACTCTGGGCCCGGCCCCAGCCTCGTGTCGGGGGAATATTTTAATGGGCCCAGCAGTTATTAAACAGTTTTATCTGAGGATCCAAAGGAGTGGACCAACCATTCAAACTGCAGAAAGTTTTCAAAAACGTCACTAACTTTTTGAGTTGATTCTACTGTATCCACTACTACTGTGTACCAATCTTATAGGGGGAAAGAATATAATGTATAGGCGAGTTTCATTGTTGACAAAAGCGCGCGTTGCATGCTGGGAATTATTTTGGTCGGCGGCAAGAAACACTAATTCAACATGACGGACGGAGCGAGAAAACACGTAAAGGGTATTGATCCCGGTTATTTATCCACTCTAACGGCAGAGGACCCAAGACCATTTGACCAGAAATTGGTCATAAGCATCGACGGAGCCAAATCACCCTTTTCAACCCCGACAAAAGGTGGAACAAACCAAATTTCTGGTCAGAATCGCCAACTACCTGGACAAATATTCACTTGAGCGATATCCACAATGACTTGGTGGAAACTCCTGGGCCATTCACAGCAGAAAAGATGAAAACCTCCAAGAGTCTCGATGTGTTGTTGAACTTGTTGGAGTCCACGGTTTGTTAGGATCTTCTACGTTTGCTCTGCGGATGTTTGAAAGCCGTTTAATTCACCGTTAGTGGTTGTTTTCACTCAGAATACGAAAAAGACATTTTCCTTCTTCCGTGCTTCTATTTGTGCATCCGATAATGCAGCAGGAATTTACCATTATCGGGGATAAATACGCGAGGTTACGCACTGTGTTTGACGCTATCCTGTTTCTTGCCTCCGACCAAAATATTTCCCAGCATGCAACGCGGGCTTTTAATAACAATGACGTCAGCTGAAACTCGCCTATATAATCCTTCAGTATCATTCCTTTTGTTCTATTAATAAGAAATTATCAAATAGAAAATCCACAAATGTTGGATCATTAAAGGGTTTGTATTACACTATTTTAAAGGTTAAAGAGTCCATATTTTTGTGCAATATAGAACCTTTCATCTTTTAATGACCTGATAGTCGTGTATTTTTCAACTGCAGAATTAAATAATCTAATCAAAATCACACGTGTACTTGCCCATCATCTGATTTAAACACAGTAGGAATACAAATATTAAAGGTGCATTGTGTAATTTTCATAGTGAAGTGTCAGTCACCTCCTTGTTGCTATGGAGATTTGAGTTTTATTCGTTTTTATGTATGTCTTATTGGGTAAATCGCTTTCCGTTAAAATTGCACAACTCATGCAATACGAATAAACTTGCCTTGCTTATTGCTGCACCTGAAATATTCCACAGTATGGCATTTTCTATCTATTTATCAATATGAACACAAACAGATGACGGACACTCCACCGGAAAAGTGACATAGAGTAACTGTAAATGGGATTTGGTGATGGCGAGTAGTAAACTCATACTAATTAATGTTTTTATTATAATATATTTTAGGAATGCTACAGTAAGTTTTGGTTTCCGGGGGCAACACTCACAGAATGAAGTTGGACAGGAACCATTTTAGGGCAGAGGCCAAACCGTAGAGCGGCTGTGCAAACAAAGAGAAAACATTTGTCAATATAATACATTTAAAAAAAAAAAAAAAAATACAGATAACCAAAACTGGAAAACTGGGAAGAGGTGATGCATTATATTTATATTATGGAGAAACTGAATTATATTTTAAGATTAGAAACAGAGAATTTGGGAGGATTTAGAAAGGCTGGCTAGACATTGTAAAGGCAATAAGATCAGATTTTACCTAAAAACTTTCTTTATTCCTCATTTTTTGTTCTGCTTCTTAGTTGTGTTACTGTGTTTATTATTATTTTCCTTTACAAGAAAATCTAAATACTTCTGATTGTAAACTGTGTATATATTGTCTTGTAAAAATCTATTAAAAATCTAATAAAAAATATAAATAATACAGATAAATTACAGATATTACTTACACTGATGAGGTGACGCCCACTGCTGACTGAGTGTGAGTGCATCTTACACATGGCCTGGTAGTCAAACAGAGAGACCCTGTGGAAAGAAAAAAAAAAACAGCAATGAGTATTGTTCATGCATCATCTCACTGAGCACATTACTGATTTAAAACTCGGGGAGACTGTGGCTCCAAAAGTTAGTCCTATTATCCTATTTTACTACGTTATTTTATCATGTGCCTGCTTAAAGTACTTTAAGTAGGACGACAGCGCCATCTGCAGTCCGACTTCCTCAGGACAGTATCCCAGGTGTGTGAGAGTAAAAAAGCCCCCTTGTCCCTCGTCGTCGTGCGATTCTGTCCTGAGGAAGTCGGACTGCAGATGGCGCTGTCCTACCTCCACCGGTAGGAAGACGGCACCAAAACCTGTTTAAATCAGCTGACCAACACGTCACAGCAACATCACATGACTCTGAGGAAGACAGCGAGTGAGCAGTCAAAACTGTCAGGTATGAAAACAAACTCTTGGTCTGAAAAAAGAACCTAATAACATAGGGACTATTTTCTCATATATCAGTCCGCTGCAGCCAAGCTTTCTATCAGGAAGTACAACTCGCTGCTGCTCAGACATAAATCCTTCAAATGCAAGGTTGGTTTTACTTCTAAAATTATTCTATCGACACAGACATTTATATCGACAGTCTGGTGTAATAATAGATTTTCTTCATGTGTTTTGTGGAGTGGGTAAGACTGTTTTTAGTGGCAGGATAACTATGACCATTGACATGCACTAGTCTAGCACCAGCGACCTCTGCAAATACAAGGACTGGATGGAATATTTTTAAAAGTGTCTCCACACGTCTCCAACACTGGAGGAAATGAGCTCCTATGTCCAAAATTCCAAACTGTCCCTTGTCATTAACAGCTACTTTTTACTTTTAGTTCATTAGAGATTGGCAACTCCAGAGCTGAAATGATCCAAATGATTTTAGGGAAAGAGTGTGGAGTGTGAATGAAACAAAACACAACTCCAGGTCTGTTTTTAATGAAGAAACATTACAACATAGATCAGAAAACAGCTCTGAACTATCATTACTTACCTTTAAAGTAAACGTACATATATGCAAAAGCTACACTTTACAACAACTTGCCGTTTTGATGATTTTAAATACTTTAAGACCTTTGACAACAACAGCCAAGAAATTTACATATGGCGTTATATTAATATACATGACTGCCTTTTCTCCCCGATGTTGTTGGTCCTTGGAGAGACAGAAATCCGATAAACATGCTAATGGGATATGGCAACACACACACACAAGCGCTGAAGTTCACGCAGGCAAAGGCAGTTACATAATACCCCGTGTGTCAAATGAAGCATGGAGAAATCTTTTAGCTGTGTTAAAAATAGCACATCACTCACGAGGCTCCCGACATTAAAGTCAAGTCGAGGCACTCAAAGAAGTTAATGCTAAAGCTACGGAGACAAGGGAAGTCCGACTCAACTAATCCGGGCTCAGATACAGCGCGCGGGGGAAAGCCTGTACGGATACACAACAGAGAAACTAATCCAGACAGGTTTATGAAGCCTTTTAAAATCTGTCTGCTGTAATAATGAAAGCAGGAGTCTATTAAGAAGAGTACTTGTAGTGATATGGTGTGTGTATGAATCTAACTGAAGGTACTACTCAGTCTAAAGCTCTGTTTCCCAAGTTAGACTTTTGTTTTAACACAATTTGATCAGAAAAAGCCGACTTAGGCTACGTTCAGACTGCAGGGCTTAATGCTCAATCCCAATTTTTTTGTGAAATCCGATTTTTTTGCGAGGTCGTTCACATTTCCAATTAAATGCGACTTGTATGTGATCTCCAGTGTGAACAGTAAACGGCCCAAAAAAAGTGTCCCGCATGAGCACTGGAGACACGACGACGTCAACCACAGCGAGCGTGCTCTGTGTTTACGGAAGTTGTCCAAACATGGACATGAGCATTGAGCACCTGGAGATTTTACAGTTTCTCTTGTACCAGAGCCAGAACATGAACAACTTACTTGTTTTAAGGAGGAGATTGAGAAGGAGAAGGACGAGGTTTTTGACAGTGATACAGAGTTCATTAACAATTTTCGCCTACTTCAGTGCAGAATAGTGACGTTTGTGGCTTGTTGATAACGTGTAGGTGGATGAATGCGCTTTGGCCGTTCAGACTGAAGTCACATGTCAAAAGATCAGATATGTATCAGTTTCAGGAGCACATATCCAAGTGTCCTGGGTCACATTTGAAAAAATCTGATCTGTGTCGTTCAGACTGTCATTAAAAGATCAGATACAGGTCACATAGGGGCAAAAAAATCAGATTTGGGTCACTTCAGGCTGCAGTCTGAATGTAGCCCTAGAGGTGAGATGGTTCATGCTCTTACACAAGTTCTTCGCTTACCCTTACCTTGTGATGTCATGTAGTGGTGTAGTAGTTTTCAAGTTAACAGCTACCTTTTACTAGCCTGATTCATCGGCCGGTTTTACTTCGTGGAAACTGTCTGACCTCGCAGCATTAGGATTCGTCCGCTCGACGGTAGGCGGGTACTTTTTTTATTTAACCATTTGCTGCTATTTGGTCGTGACATATGTAATGTGCCAAATCCTGTAGGAGGAAGGGCAATAACGTCTTTCCCCTTGAAAAAATTAATCAAACATTCTCTTTGTTCCGGCTTTAAATCCTCGATCTCGGGAATCGTTGCCAACACAGAATGTATGGCTTTGTCTACGTCCATCTCGACCGTTTTTTTTTACTGTTGTGCTGTTCCACAAAAGGGCCCCAGACAGGCGCTTGAGTTTGACGTCATGGCTTCACAGCTCTTCGCTGATTGGCCAGTGCGCGGTCTACAACTTCCAGGGTTCTTGCAAACCGCCTAGTGCAGGGATCTCCAACCTTTTGCGTCCGGTGAGCTACCTTTACAAAATGAAAATGCCGGAGAGCCACTCATTTTAGCAGTCACAAGAAATTGAGTACAGTCAGATGCCTTTAAAACCTAAAACCATTATCTATTCATAAACAAAGTTCAAAATAACACATTTACAGTGGTAATTAATCAAAATCTGAGTTATTCAGTACAATACACAGAAATCAGAAATCCTTTGGCGAGCTACTTGGAAGGGGGTGGTGAACTACTAGTAGCTCCCGAGCTACAGGTTGGAGACCCCTGGTCTAGTGTATTCAGATTCCTGACCTAGTCGCTGGAGAGAAATTAAATTAAGTGGAGGCACTATGTTGCGCCAGGTTGGTTTACCATGTGTTCAGAAGAAACTGGCAATTCCAGAGCTGAAATCATCCAAGTGATTCTAGTGAAAGTGTATGGATTTTAAAAACACAGTGGAACACTTCCTGTATTACCACATGACATCACAAGGTAGAACAGAGTGTTTTCTGTTTGAGAGAAGAACTTAGAGAAGAGCTTAAATACGCAGGGTTTTTGTGTTACACGTGTGAAAAATAGTGAAAATAGTTTAATATGATATGATGATAATATGAAGACCTAGTACTCATTTTATTTATGTATTTAGTTGTAAGTAGTAATAATAATATAATATTATTAATCTAACTTGCCTTTTGAACATGCCCATTCGAATCAACGTGGTCATGACTGAACCATCCAGCTCACCCAAAAATCTGCCAGCCTGAAAAAAAAGCACATAAAAAATAATCACTACAATTTCAGAATTTTATAACAAACAGTCTTCAAGGTGGGCTGTGCAACTTTTTGGCTTAGTGGTCCATCACCTGCTTGTTCGTATGGACATGTCATTGCTCTGCCTGGAATGTTCCACAGTATGGCATTAAACGCAAACAAATTAGCTCTACTTTACATTTATTTATTCAATTACAAATGGTTTTACAGCTCAAAAATACAGAGAAAAACAGACACTCTGATCGTGAGTCTGGTTTGGTCTCAGTGAAGATAGAAAGGTTTAATGCCATACTGTGAAACATTCCAGACAAAGCAATCTGAACAAATATCTGAATGGAGAAAAGCATTTGACTGAGCCTCCACCAGAAAAGTTACACAATGCACCTTTAACGTCAGAGGTACTTGAGCTTTGAGAAGAAGAACATGACTACAACCACTATAAAATCAAGGTTAATTTCAGGCGGTGTGGTTGTGTGTGTGTGTGTGTCTGTGTGTGTATGTGTGTGTGTCTGTGTGTGTGTGTGTGTGTGTGTGTGTGTGTGTGTGCGTGTGTGTGTGTAGTGTACTTACATCATTGCGTTGTTTTGAAATGAGGACAAACCCATTATTGTCAATCACGTAGCACTGAATATCCTGCAGAGAAGAGAGGCTCAGAGTGAAAGAGACGAGGCAGCTGCTGTGAATACTGAACTAAAGTTACACTAATCAGGTAATACTTCTGACTTTAGAACAAAGTCGACTAAATCTGGAGAAAGAATTATAACACAGAATTATAACACAGAATTATAACACAGAATTATAACACAGCAGTGCAGACAGTAAATGTCTGAGAAGAAGTTGATTAGAAGCAGTAGTTTTAGTAGTAGCATAGGAAGAAGAAGTACAGGCATTAGTATAACAACACCTGTAGTAGTAGTAGTAGTAGTTAGTAAAGGTATAAGTAGTAGTAGTAAAGGTAGTATTAGTAGTAGTAAAGGTATAAGTAGTAGTAGTAAAGGTAGTATAGTAGTAGTAGTAGTAGTAAAGTATAGTAGTAGTAGTAGGTAGTAGTAGTAGTAGTAGTAAAGGTAGTAGTAGTAGTAGTAGTAGTAGTAGTAGTAGTAGTAGTAAAGGTATAAGTAGTAGTAGTAAAGGTAGTAGTAGTAGTAGTAAAGGTAGTAGTATAAGTAGTAGTAGTAAAGGTAGTAGTAGTAGTAGTAGTAAAGGTAAAGTAGTAGTAGTAGGTAGTAGTAAGTAGTTAGTAGTAGTAGTAGTAGTAGTAGTAGTAATAGTAGTAGTAAAGTAGTAGTAAAGTAGTAGTAGTAGTAGTAAGTAGGTAGTAGTAGTAGTAGTAAAGGTATAAGTAGTAGTAGTAGTAAAGTAGTAGTAGTAGTAGTAGTAAAGGTATAAGTAAAGTAGTAGTAGTAGTAGCAGTTGTTGTAGTAGCTGTAATAGTAGTAGTAGTAAAGGTAGTAGTGGTAATAGTAGTAGAAAAAGGTATAAGTAGTAGTCGTAGTAATAGTAGTAGTTGTTGTTGTAAAGGTGTAAGTAGTAGTAGTAGTAAAGTAGTAGTAGTAAAAGTATTAGTAGTAGTAGTTGTTGTAGTAGCAGTAAAGGTAGTCGTCGTCGTAGTAGTAGAAAAGGTATAAGTAGTAGTAGTAAAAGTAGTAGTAAAGGTAGTAGTAGTAGTAGTAGTAGTAGTTAGTAGTAGTAGTGTAGCTTTAGTAGTAGTAGTAAAGGTAGTAGTGGTAATAGTAGTAGTAAAGGTATAAGTTGTAGTAGTAGTAATAGTAGTAGTTATTGTTGTAAAGGTGTAAGTAGTAGTAGTAGTAGTAGTAAAGATAGTAGTAGTAAAAGTATTAGTAGTAGTAGTTGTTGTAGTAGCAGTAAAGGTAGTTGTAGTAGTAGTAAAGGTAGTAGTAATAGTGGTAGTAGTAAAAGTAGTAGTAAAGGTATAAGTTGTAGTAGTAGGAGTAGTAGTAGTAGTAGTAGTAAAGGCATAAGTAGTAGTAGTAAAGGTAGTAGTAGTAGTAGTAGTAGTAAAGGTATAAGTAGTAGTAGTAAAGGTAGTAGTAATAATAGCATTTGTTGTAGTAGCTGTAATAGTAGTAGTAGTAAAGGTAGTAGTGGTAATAGTAGTAGTAAAGGTATAAGTAGTAGTAGTAGTAGCAATAGTAGTAGTTGTTGTTGTAAAGGTGTAAGTAGTAGTAGAAGTAAAAGTATTAGTAGTAGTAGTTGTTGTAGTAGCAGTAAAGGTCTTAGTAGTAGTAAACTTAGTAGTAATAGTGGTAGTACTAAAGGTATAAGTAGTAGTAGTAGTAGTAGTAGTAAAGGTAGTAGTAAAAGTATTAGGTATTAAGTTAGTACTTCACTGGGAAAATCAGGAGCCACAGGGGGGCGCCAGTCACAAAAACTGTCATTGTGTCCTTAGGCAAGACACTTCACCCACATTGCCTAATATGAAAGTGGTGTGTGTGTGGAGGGGCCGATGGTGCAGATTGGCAGCCTCACTCCTGTCAGTCTGTCCCAGGGCAGCTGTGGCTACAGTAGTAGTTTATCACCACCGAGTGTGGAGTGAATGAATAATGATCTTATTATTATTATTATTAACACTAGTACTATTAGTAGTTGTACTAGAGGTTTTAATTGTAGTAGCATAGGTAATGGAGGTAAGGGTGGTAGTAGTAATAGTCGTAGTATTTAGTAATAGTAGAAGCAGAAGGAGTCTATTAGTAAGAGTACTAGTAGTGGTAGTAATAGTACTTAAAAAAAATAGTACTACAAGACGATTTTGCACAACTACTAGTACTATTAGTAGTGGTAGCAGTAGTATTAGTAGTACTATGAGTAGTAGTAGTACTTACCACACTATCACAGCGTAGTGGACAAAGCCCATCTGCATCCGAGCACTAGAATCACACATCATATTCATTTTTACAAACAAGGAAAAGAACAAAACCAAACCAGGTTCACGTCAGGACTAAACTCAGGCTTAAACCAAAACCAAACATTCACCCAAAGAGGATGTTCGCGCAGACTGAGTGCAGAAAGCGCCGCTGTCTGTGCCGTTAACAGGAAGCTTCAGCGTTAGGTAGCACTGTTGTCAGCACTAAAACAGTTTATCGCTGTGTGATAAAATAAGTTATGATGCTAAATTAGTGAGAGTGATACGTCTTAATGACCCATATGCTTTAAATCAGGTGACTGCGTAAATGACGAGAAGAAATGTCTCAAACTTCAGTAGCCGAACATCCACTCATACCTGATCGATACAACTATCCCCGCCCCCGAGAGAACCTGAAATCTGCTGAAATTAAACAAGACACTGGCATGATACAGACAGGACGGTGGTTCTTTTGGCAGGAGACATGTGCAGTAGAGCGAGAAGTGATGTTGTCTGATAATCCCTCTATATTATGTAAAATGTATGACTTGTTATAATCCTGTTACCTCCTTAAAAACAGACCTGAAGTTGTGTTTTGTTTCATTCACACATCTTTGAGTAACTTTTTATTATTAGTCTGTCTGCATCTCCAAAACTCAAAATGCTCTGTTCCACTTTGTGCGCCAGCTTCCAAATTAAAGGGTGCACTATGTAACTTTTGGTCATTGCTCTACCTGAAATGTTCCACAGTATGACATTAAACACCTCTATCTGACATTTATTAAATGACTGGTTGTTATATAGCTCAAAATTACTTAGAAATACAGGTTACACAAAGCACCTTTAACAGGTTTCTTCAGAAGAGATTGGAATTTCCAGGCCTGAAATTGTTCATATGCTCTCAGTGAAGGTGTATGGAGTTTAAAAACACAGTGGAGCACTTCCTGTATTACCACATGACATCACAAGGTGGAAGTATTTTCAGTTTGAGCACTGCATTTTGTGTTTTAAACATGTGTGAATGAGAAAAAAACACAACTCCAGGTCTGTTTGTGACAGCGAAACAACATCATAACAGATCAGAAATGAACCCTTTAATCACAGTTGTCAAATTTGTCAGAAAAATTGCAAATTCCAACAGATTTTTACATAACTGTTCTGCCCGGAATGAGACTGATCCACCGAGCACATGTCGTCTCTTTGTCAAAGTCTCGCCGTGTTTGTAGGTGGATGTCTGGAGGCATATGTTCTGCTCGGTGTTAGTACAAAGGTGTCAAACTGAAGTGAGAAGTCGTTAGTATCGTTTTGACTTGTGAATGGCACGGTACCTGTTAGTGCAGTGTTAGCATGCTATTTATGTATTTAATTGACGTCTCTAACTGTGTCAAGAGTCTGCGGTGAGCGTTTTCCGTGGTGAGAATTTGCCTTCGCGCGATTCAGCAGGTGTTAGGCTCGGTGTGTTTGGAAACAGAAAATCAAAGAGGAATTATGGGTACTTACATCTGTGTCGTTTGGCTGAAGGACGAAGCAGAGAAGAGGAAAAAGAGAGACAGATTTTAGTCATAAACAAACTCAATTTTTCAGTTTCTAGACTTGAATCTGCCAAAAATGAACATGTTAATTAAAGCCCAACTGTACAAACACAGACTTTGTTGCAGTGAAAGTAAAATTCTAATAAATATTTGTATAAATAGAATTTAGTATTTAGTAGTAGTAGTGCTAGAAGGAGTAGCAGTAGCAGTACCAGCAGTAGAAGTATTAGTACTATAAGTAGTAGCTGAAATGTAGTCGTTGAACTAGCAGCAATATTAGTAGTAGTAATTGAAATGAAATGTAGTAGTAGAAGTAATAGCAGTAGTAGATGCAGTAGGAGCAGCAGTAGTAGTATTAGTATTAGTAGTATTATTAGTAGTAGTTGAAATAAAGTTGTAGAAATAGTATCAGTAGTAAACGTAATAGTAGCAGTAGCAGTAGTAGTAGTAGTATTAGTGGAAATGTAGTCATAGAAGTAGCAGTAACAACAGTAGTAGTATTAGTACTATAAGCAGTAGTTGAAATGTAGTTGTAGAAGTAGTAGCAGTAGCAGATTTAGTAGTAGCAGTAGCAGTAGCAGTAGCAGTAGTAGTAGCAGGAGTAACAGCAGCAGCAGTAGCAGTATTAGTACTATAAGTAGTAGCTGAAATGTAGTTGTAGAAGTAGCAGCAGTATTAGGAGTAGTAATTGAATGTAGTCATAGAAATAATATCAGCAGTAAATGTAGTAGTAGTAGTAGTAGTAGCAGTAACAGCAGCAGTATTATTAGTGGAAGTGTAGTCATAGAAGTGGCAGTAACAGCAGTAGTAGTATTAGTACTATAAGTAGTAGCTGAAATGTAGTCATAGAAGTAGTAGCAGTAGTAGATGTAGTAGTAGCAGTAATAGCAGCAGCAGTATAGTAGTATTAGTTGAAATGTAGTCGTAGAAGTAGTAGCAGTAGTAGATGTAGTAGTAACAGCAGCAGCAGCAGTAGTAGTATTAGTTGAAATGTAGTCATAGAAGTAGTAGTTGTAGTAGTAGTAGTAGTAGTAGTAGTAGGAGTAGTAGCAGAAGCAGCATTGAGTTTAGTAGGAATAGATCTGTTTTTTCCACAGCTGTTCCCCCGTTCATCAAATATTTTACAGCTGAAATGTAGTAGTAGTAATATAAGAAAGTAGACGTAGTCGTTGTAGTTCTTGTTCTTGTAGTAGTACTAGTAGTAGTAGAAGTAGTAGTAGTAGCAGCAGCAGCACCAGCAGTATCTATCATAATAGTAGCAGATTCCCACCTCTGCTTCCCCCGTTCATCAAATATTTTACAGTTGTAGCAGTAGCAGTAGTAATATCAGTAAGTAGTCATAGTCATAGTTGTTGTTGTAGCTGTAGTTGTTGTTCTTGTAGTAGTAGTGGTTGTTGTAATTGTTGTAGTAGTAGTAGTAGTTGTTGTTCTTGTAGTAGTAGTAGTAGTAATTGTTGTAGTAGTAGTAGTTGTTGTTGTTCTTGTAGTAGTAGTAGTTGTTGTAGTTGTACTTGTTGTTCTTGTAGTAGTAGTAGTAGTTGTTGTAGTTGTACTTGTTGTTGTTCTTGTAGTAGTTGTTGTTGTAGTTGTACTTGTTGTTCTTGTAGTAGTAGTAGTTGTTGTTCTTGTAGTAGTAGTAGTAGTAGTAGTTGTTCTTGTAGTAGTAGTAGTTGTAGTTGTACTTGTTGTTGTTCTTGTAGTAGTAGTAGTTGTAGTTGTACTTGTTGTTGTTCTTGTAGTAGTAGTAGTTGTTGTTCTTGTAGTAGTAGTAGTTGTTGTTCTTGTTGTTGTTCTTGTAGTAGTTGTTGTAGTTTTACTTGTTGTTCTTGTAGTAGTAGTAGTAGTTGTTGTAGTTGTACTTGTTGTTTTTCTTGTTGTAGTAGTAGTTGTTGTTCTTGTTGTTGTTCTTGTAGTAGTAGTAGTTGTTGTAGTTGTTCTTGTAGTAGTAGTAGTTGTAATTGTTCTTGTTCATGTTGTTCTTGTTGTTGTTCTAGTTGTAGTTGTAGCTGTAGTAGCAGTAGTAGCAGTAGTAGTAGTAGTAGTAGTAGTAGCAGTAGTAGTAGTAGCAGAAGCAGCATTGATTTTATCAGTAGTAGATCTTTTTCCCACCTCTGTTCCTCTGTTCATCAAATATTTTACAGTTGAAATGTAGCAGTAGTAGCAATATTAGTAAGTAGTAGTAGCAGCAGCACCTTTAGTATCTCTTAGAGTCGTAGCAGATTTTGTTTTCCCACCTCTTCTCCTCCGTTCATCGCACCTCTGCCGGTCCTCACACCTCTGCCCTCTGTGTTAATAGTTATGACCTCTGCGTTACCAAAATGACACTTCTCTTTACGACTCCGCGGCTGCTCCCGATCCCCACACGCTCGCCTCAACTGCTTTTATGGACAATACGTCTCTGAAACCTGCTGTGGCGATATAGAGCGTGTCCAATCTTGAATGGGCCGATCTATCATGGTTTTCCAGCCTATTACAGCTAAACGTCAGTCTTCTTCTACGGCTCCCCATCACCGCCTTCTCCCATAATGCTCCACAATCTGTTTGCGCCGACAGCTCCGTGATGTTTTGCCGTTTTTGTGCGGGAAAAATTGCACGGTCGGATGAAAGACTAAATGTTTCGGGAACGGATCCATACTTTGTTTTTTTTTTTATAAAGCTTGTGGTTGGTTAGGGGCTCGGCTAATGAAGTTTTAAAGGTCAGGAAATCGCTCAGGAAATGTCAAATTAAAAGCAAAGTTGTGGTGTTTAATTTTTAATAATTTGTGGAGCGGTGAGAGCTCTGAGTCATGCAGCCCTTTAGCCCTGAGGGTACAGAAGCAGGTTTTTAATTTAAAACCGGCCGAAACAGATGTGTGTGTGTGTATTTGTGTGTGTTTGTGTTTGTGTGTGTGTGTGTGTGTGTGTGAGGATGCCCCTGCAGGTTTAAGTACCACTCTGTATATGAGGTTTCAAAATAGTGAAAAGGTGTTTCTGCGATTGATGATTTAAAACAAAATATTAACTTAGCTTTGAAACTCCCAAGATTGGTTATAAATTAGGGTTAACAAACAAAAAAGAAAAAGAAAAAGGAAAGAAAAACAAATCTGAATTTAAAGGATGATCGGGGTTATTATTACTGTTATTATCTTTTTGTATTTTTATTTACTTTTTATTTTTTGTATAGACCTTTTAACGACGGTCGAAAGTGTAGCGATGTAGGGTAAACGTCACTTGTGTTAATGCTTTTCTATGGCAAAATATTTGTGGAAATGTCTTGCGTATTTTCCACCAGCTTCATAAATCTGCCCCATCACCAAATCTTCAACCAACAAGGTCGACAAAGGACATATTCTGTCCATGAAGAATTTATCCACAACTATCAAGGTAAGAAAGATGAAAACGTAAAGGGTGAACTACGACGAGCATTAGTGAACTACTCCTGAGCAAAACTAACATTAACTTGTAACTTGTGAACTCAGACTGATTCTAAAATTAAAATTAAAAATCTATTTCAAGATGTAGATATTGGTATAAACAGAGATTTGTGCAGTTAAAAAAAAAAAAAAAATTTAGAAATTAATTAATTATGATCTGTAATGAATTAATCTAATTAATCTCTTTTTAAATCTCACCAAAAAATTGCTGAGAAAAGCCTTCAACTTGAGGTATTTTCATTTGAATTCATTATTACATTATTTTCATACTATCATTAATGTTTTTATATAAGTATCATCATTATTATTACTGTTACTAATCTGCATAAATAAACTTAACTTTACAACATATAAACCATCACCGCTCTAGAGCCACATCAGCCGTTTGACATTATAATGTGTTTAATGTAGATTTGTGCAAGTCTCACAGAAACGAAACTAAAAACCGCATGGCTAATTTGCATAAACTAAGTGAAGAAAAGAAAAGAAAAAAAAAAGCTCTTTTGCACTGATGCGGTTCAACTTCTGTTGGACTAAAGGACATGACTCAGTGGAATATGAGTGTTCTCTCTGTGACAGAGGATGTTGATGATGAAGGTGAGTCTGTTCTGTGTCTGTGTCGTGATGTTTTCAGAGATCAGACATGTGCAGGTTTATCGCAAATGCGGCGGGAACAGGAATGAAAATTACAATTCTTTGCAGGAGCGAGCGGAGCAGGACTGCACAGTGCGGGAGTGAGACTGTGTCCCAACAACACATAAAAATTGATTTTATAATAAGGCAACTCGCATATAGAAACAGTAAAGTTAGAGATTATAAATAAGATTAACGCAATTAAAAAACATAACACGCTAAATATGACTGTAATTAATTAATCGCAATTAACGCGATAATTTTGACACCCCTAGTTTAAATGTTAGACATGTAATCTGTGAACGTCTGTAGCATTCAACCTGCACAAATCTCTCAAATCTTTTACTTTATTTATTTTATTTCATTGTGCGTATATGGTTTATTCTAAGATTATGATTTGTACAGTAAATGTTATCTTGAAGCTTAAAAACTAAAGTCTAAAAATAGTTAAATATATTACATCTTTTTGAATGTTCAGTACTTTTTGACAGTGTTTGTTTGTTAATGCTTGTATTGTGTCACCATGGGAACTCCTAAACATTTCATCATTAGAGGTACATGTAGAACACCCCCAGCGTGATGCCATGGCAAAGTATAGAAGAAATGTCTGTTAATGCGGTTGATGTTAGAAATACAGCTTGATATTATTATTATATTATTATATAATCAGGCCTTTATCTTTGAACGCACTGACAGGATTGATCCATATTGAGACTTTTTACATTTTAATAGATTTTCAGGAGCCTGTGATCAATAAGAGTGTTCGTGGTGCTGTTTAGGTGTTTGATTTTCGTCAATAAGGTGGTAGTAACTAACTAAAAAAAACTGTTGGCTAATGGTAAGATAGTTTGACTGTAATTTTATTTGTAAGAGACTAGTTGAACAGCACAAATCACTCTTTCAGTTCAGAAAAGTCAGCTCTTTTTGGTCAGACTGTGTTAAAGGTTGTATAGAGGATTTTTTTAAGGGAAGAGAAATACAGCGACTGTCCTTGTGCGCATTCAGAATTACTGTTGAAGTTTCCTGTCTAGAAGTAATTCAGCGACTGACGCGTCAGTTTTTAGACCCTTCGTCTGCTTCGGTCGCACCATCGCTGGACGAGATCTCCAAGAATCACCTCAGTTTGGCTTTGCTCCTTTTTCTCTTCTCTTCTTCTTTCAGCGACCTCAAAAACGGACTTTCTTTTGCGGCGAACCGGTCGTGGATTCTCGTCCGCCGTCGCGACAAACTTTGTGCGAAATGCGAGGAAGCGACAGTTCGAAAAAGCCTCTAACGAGTCAGTTACACTAGGGAGTTTGACTGACAACCTAACAGCCAATAAAAAATGAGGGAGCCTCGTTTTCTATTGGCTGATGTTTATCTGGCCTCAACATGTCCACAGTTGATAGATTTTCGTTCTTTTTTTTTTTGGTCATCATAATTACAAAGCTGCTGCGTCTCTGTAATGGTATTTTAATCTTTCACTGACAGTTTGAAACAAAAAAAAAATCCTCCATACAACCTTTAAAATAAAACTCAGATTAAGTCTAAATTGAGTAGAGTGACCAGATGTCCCTATTTATCCGGGACAGTCCAAGTTTTGAGCTCTGTGTCCCCTGTGTCCCATCAGATTTATACAAACCAATGATTTGTTCCAGTTTTATACAAGAAATGTCCCAGGTGTCCCTATTTTTGAGCCAATCTCATTCCTGCCAACAAGTAAAGAGACACATAAATTGTCATTGTTTGTGGTAAAATACAGAAAAGCTGCTTAAAAATGACCAAAACACAAAGAAAATATGACTATACTGTCTCACATTAGGGCTGAGTGCATAGCAATTTCCCTTAATTACGGACTCGTGTTTTATTATTACTAGGGATGTAACGATATCCAAATCTCACGATACAATATTTTCACGATATACATCTCACGGTACGATATTTATTGCAATATTTGTGGAGGTAAACAAAATTGTGAATATGCTACTTACTCTGTTAACAATGGTTCTGTTGTAATATGAAGAATTACGATTTAAAAGTGTTATTAATGTTAAGACACCAAAGGATCATGGTCTATGTAGTTCCCTCAGTTTTTCTTTTGTTTGGCTATTGCTGCACCATAAAAATTAATTTAAGTAGAGACTTGTAGTTCGATATATTGTGACAGTCCACGATATTATTTTGAGACTTTTGACCAGACTTGAGTCACTATTTTTAGGACTTGAGACTTGATAAAATGGACTAAGACTTGGGCCTCGACTTGGACTTGAAGGTCAGTGACTTGGGACTTGACTTGGACTTGAGAAGCACTTTTAAATCTGAAGTCTTTCTATTTTGACCATAATAATTCACACTAAGATCTTGTCAAAACATAATATACTATGATTTTTTAAGTACAATTTATCTTAAAAATCATATAGGTTTAAAACTTGAAATGACTTGAAGCTCAAAGCAGATGACTTGGACTTGACTTGGACTTACGGGCCAGTGACTCAAGACTCAACTTGGATTTGCCTCTTTTTGACGTGGGACTTGACTTGAACTTGACTTGGACTCTTGGAAGACTCAAGACTTTGATTTGCTCTTTTTGACGTGGGACTTGACTTGAACTTGAGGTCAAAGACTTGAGACTTACTTGCAAAACAACGACTTGGTCCCACCTCTGCTTTTGACAATATAACATCACGATATTTCGGTTATTTTTACATCCCTAAGTATTACCAACCAACCCAAACCAACCACCAATGTCCCAGTTTTTTATTTTGAAAATCTGGTCACCCTAAAGCTGAGTAATAGATATCAGAGACGTGCTTTCATTTAGCGTCAGGCCCCCAGGAATATTGATGACACGAGCCGGAAAGTATCAATATTATAAAAGCAGCTGTACGTTGGCCCTGAGTCAAAAACATGGCGGTTTGTAAACACCTCTTTATCTTGTGAATCTTCGGTTCAGCTCAGCGCTCCTCTCGGCTCCTCGGCTCCTCAGGCAGAGACAGACTCACGCCATATTTTTACACCGGCGCGTCTCCAGAAGATTTAACAGCACATTTAACAGTGAAAACACCTGTCTCTGAGTCTAACACCTCACCGGGCTTTTTATACTCTCTTCCACTACCTCATGTTTTAATACAACTGTAAAACTAACAGGCTCCAAATAGACACGCCGTCATATCAGGTTTCAGTGTTACGGGTGTAGTGAGAAGAAATTGTTTAAAATTATTCACAGTGTAAAAAAAAAAATGTATAAAGGCCAAGCTGATCTGTTTTTAAAGCTCCTTCATTATGTAAAATTGACTCATGTGAAGCTTTAGTCATCAAAAACAGACCAGGAGTTGTATTTTGTTTCATTTACTCATATTTGGGTAACTCTTTCTTATTAGTTTGTCTACATCGCCAAAGCTCAAAATGCTCTGTTCATGAAGTGGTAGTTTTCAAGTTAACAGCTACCTTTTACTTTTAGTTTAGTAGAGAACGGCTAAAATCATCCAAATGATTCTACTGAAGGTGTATCAATCCCCAGAGTCGAGCTCAAGATTCTCCTTTAGCCCGGTGAAGTACTTCTGGTGGCTCTGGGCCGATTGAGCGTGTGCAGTAGTGTCTTTTCTCCCACGGGCACACGCCAATGCACACGAGCGCAAACACGAAGTGCGGACTTGTGTATCCTTGCTTTGACCAATCAGAGCGAGAGGAGCAGAACAGAGCTGGATCGATTATAAAGCGTTTTTTAAGACAACTGAAGGATTTTGAGCTGAGAAAAAGTTTATGATCGAAAAATAGGTAAAAATCGCCACAAAATTCAACATTTTTGAAAGCTGTAGGTGCCCTGTCAGACGAACACGAGCAATTTGTGATTACATTTCACTCTATGAGAAAAATCCTTTCTCAGCCCAGGGGATTTTTTTCGCTGAAGGACCAAGGAGTGTCACTACGTCAAATGGAGGCAGCAAGAAGCAGCAAAACCCTCCAGTTATTTTAATAGATCCATGAGATTTATGGAGTTCAAAACACAGTGGAGCACTTCCTGTATTACCGCATGACATCACAAGGTGGAACAGAGCGTTTTTAATTTAAGAGCTCAGCCTAAATATTCAGGGTTTGTGTGTTAAACATGTGAATGAAACAAAACGCAACTCCAGGTCTGTTTGTGATGAGGAAACAACATTATAACATAACATAATATAGATCAGAAAATAGTGTAATATGGGTGTTTTAAAAAAAATAATAATAATACTAATAATGTGCTTGTTAGCAATACAAAATGCTTTCCAGAGGCATAATAAAAACAAAATTTAAATATTAGAACAATAAAAAATATACAGTGCAATACAGAAGACAATTATACTGTAGGAACACAGTAGCCTATTTAGTGTAAATAAGTTAGAATCATCAATAAAATTAGTTGAATGCTAATTTATAAAAATGGGTCTTAAGTTTGGTTAGTGGGGCGGCAGTAGCTCAGTTGGTAAGAGCGTTTGTCCACTGATCTGGAGGTCGGCGGTAGAGCCCTGCACTCCTGCGGGCCTGACGCAGCGCAGGACACATTTTGAATACTTATTGTGTTCGCGGGTGGGAGCAGGACTGCACAATGTGGGAGCAGGCAGGTGGGATGATAAACTAAATATGAGTGTAAAGTAAAATATACAATTGGTTAATGTATGCCTATTATACATAATTTGTGCTGGATATTTTATTTGGCATTAATAAAAACATTTTAAGACCTTGCGGACATGGTCTAATCTCGCGCAAATTTTAACCTTCTTGGTGTTTGAAAGAGCTTAAGAAAACGAACATCCACATCTTGCGGGATTTGCGGGCGGGAGCGGGACAAAATACTACAAATTTGGGTGGGAGCAGGAATGAAAATTACAATCCTTTGTGGGCACAGGCGGGAGCGGGACTCAAAATTCTGTCCCCCGCAAATCTGTAGTTGGAGGTTCAGATCCCACTTTCGACATAAACATCACTGGTTGAGCAGTAACATCCACTTGACCCACAGGTTAGCGGTGCGAATCCAGCTCCCACAGATGAATGCTGTTGTGTACTTGGGCAAAACACTTAACCAACCTCGTCCCTAGTGTCTGTGTGAGTGAATGTGTGAGTGTTTCCTTGTTGAAAAGTGCTCTTGAGTGCCTTGAAGGTGGAAAAGCGCTGTATAAAAATGAGACCATTTACCGTTTACCAATAGTTACCTCCGCCAAGGAGGTTATGTTTTTGCCGGCGTTTGTCTGTCTGTTTGTTTGTTTGTTTGTCTGTTTGTTTGTTTGTTTGTCTTTTAGCAACATAACTCAAAAAGTTATGGACCGATTTTGATGAAATTTTCAGGATTTGTTGGAAATGTAAAAAGGAAGAACTGATTTCATTTTGGGGGTGATCCGGAAGAAATCCTGGATTCTGGATCACTTTGAAATTTTAGTTAACATTGTGGTAAATGGGGCCAAAAATTTTGTTTCTCAATATCTGGGTTAATTATTGACCAAACCCCATGAAATTTGACTCAGGGATGGACAATGGGATCCTCTTTCATATTCCAAAGGCTGATCCGGATCTGATCCAGAAGACTGATTTTATCGCAATTTATATAAAAAATGGGGGTAGTCCTACTTTTCTAGTTTTGAACTATTCCAGAGAGCTGAATTCTGCTGAGGTGTAAATTATAAAAGCAGCATCCCCAACCTTTAAATGTCTTTAATATTTTCAATGTACTTGTCTTAATTGTGACACCTTACTATTTTTTTATTTTGTTATAATTCTGTAGTGTTTTTTAGTTTAACATTGACCAAACATAGAAATATTTCACTTATATAAGAAAAAACACGAGGTAATCTAATAAGCTCGTCACCCAGAACAACATGTCCTGGTGCAGAGGATGCATTAGTTCGTGTTAGACAGTTGGGAGGTTGCTCATGTCTTTCCTTGCTGTATAATTCATCCGCTAATAACATTTTAACGCTGAACTCTGGGGCCAGTTTTCCACAGCTGTAGGCGTGTGTACACTTAAGCCTTAAAAGATGTTTCCTTGGAAAAGTATTTAAAAACTCGACTAGTGACGGGTTGATTTGCGGATTGAGTAAACAGAGCATTTTTTTTCTTTTACAAGTATATTAAAGAGGTGCGCAAAGATACAGTATTTACAGGTTCTACATTACACAAAATGTACCCTTGTGAGCTTTTAGTCGAGTTGTAATGTTGTTACCTCCACAAACACAGACCTGGAGTTGGGTTTTGTTTCATTCACGCATTCAAGATAACAGCTCCTTTTACATTTAGTTCAGTAAAGATCGGCGATACCAAAGCTGAAATTATCCAAATGATTCTAGTGAAGGTGTATGCAGTTTAAAAACACAGTGGAGCACTTCCTGTATAAGTGTTTTTAGTTGTGTCAAACATGTGTGAATGAAACAAAACACAACTCCAGGTCTGTTTGTGATGAGGAAACAACATTATAACAGAGCAGGGCTGAACGATTTTAAGAAAAAAATTGAATTGCGATTTTTCTGGAAGATATTGCGATTTTGATTTCATCCATGATTTTTTTCAAATAAAGTTTTAGCGCACATGAACATTTGGAAACATCACAGAAACTTACATCATACCGACGATTTGACGTTGGACCATTTATTTACGTTTTACAGAAACAAAACTTAAAACCACATGGCTCATTTGCATAAACTATAAGCGCTGATAAAAACAGCTCATTCCTTGTGCCCTGATGCGGTTCAGCTTCAGTCGGACTAAAGGACACGACTCAGTGGAATATGAGTGTTCTTTCTGTGACAGAGGATGTGCTGCTGATGGTGAGTCTGTTCTTGTTCTGTGCTTCTGTTAGGGTTAGGTTTAGTCTGTTAAAATTCACACGAACGCCAGGTTTAAATCCTCGCCTCCTCGTGTTGTGGTGGTGAATTACTTCGCGGCGCATAAACCTCGATGCAAATCCACAAATCAAAAACAACGGCAACAAGGCGACAGCGGCAGTGTTTGCTGAGTCGACGCAGAACTAAACTTCGCTCTTAAATTGGGTTTTAGGAGCACTGCAAAAAAAAAAAAGCAGCATTGGGAACGTCTAGTGGGTGTTCTTGTATCATGATGGAAACACCCAGAAACTAACATTATTTTGACCATCATCATGTCCTTTCATCATCTTTTATTTTAACATAACGACATCTTATAGGGACAGTCAGATGTTGGACCATAGTTACATATAGTGAGTGCACTTATAAGTTAATCTATTGTATAATATTAACTCTGGTGAGATGTTTAAGAGGAGATGAAGAGGCTGAGGGGGCTGATGGTTCTGCTGCTGTGGTAGAGATGAGAAGAGAGAGAGTGTATTTATATGAATGCATTTACAAGCTTTTATAGTGTAGGCAACTAATCTGCTTAATTACATCTCTGTTTGTATTAAGCACTTTTGTTCTAATTGATGTTTTTTTTTGTCCAAGAATAGACTTTACATAATTATTCCGCCGTTAACTCTCATAAGAAGTGTTCATTAGCATTATTAGCAATAGGTCCATTTGTACACAACGTTTTATCAAAACCACAAACAAGCATACAAATGATCACTTAGACGTTCATTTGAGGCGCCAAAAGTTTAAAGGTGCATTGTGTAACTTTTCTGGTGGAGGGAGAGGTTATTGCTTTGTCTGGAATGTTTCACAGTGCGGCATTAAACTTTTCCAGACCAAGTTACAGGTCAGACCTGTGGAAAAGCGACCTCAATCCGTGTATCATTCGTTCATTCGTTTTTCAGTATAAAACCAAAAATAAGAAAATGAAAAAACAACAGTTTTCTTCATTATTTGTCTCCAAAACCAAAATGAAAAAACAGATAATGATTTGTTTTTTCAGTTTTCGATTTTGTGTTTAAATGAAGAATGGAAAAAAAAACAGATAACGACCCGTTTCCCGTTTACGTGACTTCTGTTCACTGAGATGTGAACTTTTGCGCCGCATACGGACTGAACCAGGACTGATCCAGGTCCGGGACCAGAGCGGGACCAGGGAGGACTCCGAGGGGTCCGAGCCTCAGCTTCGAGCTCCGGCCCTGCCTTAGGCTCTGAGCCTCTGGTCTGGTCTCGGTCTGGTCCGGGCCTGGTCTCGGTCTCAGTCCCAGCCTCAGTCTCAGTCTCGGTCTGATCCCGGTCTGGTCCCGGTCTGGTCTTGGCTTAGTCTCGGTCTGGTCTTGGTCTCAGTCCCGCTCTGGTCCCGGTCTGGTCTCAGTCTCGGTCTGGTCCCGGTTTCAGTTCTGATCTCAGTCTCGGTCTGGTCCTGGTCTGGTCCCGGTCTCTGTCCCGCTCTGGTTCCGGACCTGGATCAGTCCTGGTTCAGTTCGTATGCAGTGCAAAAGTTCGGCATCTCAGTCATGGAAGTCACGTAAAAGGGAAAAGGCCGTTATTCGTTTTTTCCATTTTTCATTTAAACACAAAATAGAAAACTGAAAAAATGAATCGTTATCTGTTTTTTCATTTTGGTTTTGGAGACAAATAATAAACACAATGCATTTGTATAACTTTTCTGGTGGAGGGTCTGTCAAATGCTTTTCGCCGTGGAGATGTTATTGCTTTGCCCGAAATGTTTCACAATATGGTATTAAACCTTTCTATCTTCATGGAGACCAAACCAGACCAAGTTACAGGTCAGATCTATGGAGAGGCGACCTCATTCACAGTCAGAATGCTTGTTTTTCTAGGTATTTTTCATGGATAACTGGATAGAGAGTTGCTGCTGTTGCACCCCCGAAATGAACGACAAGACTCGCGTTCATTTCAGCTTTTTGGCAACTTTTAATTTCAGATCTCGGTTCGTGTGTTAACAAGTATTTTTCATCTTTCTGCCTCTTTTTCGACAGCAACAAAAACAATGTGCTTTTCCCACAAGCCTTTGAGTCTCACATTCTTAACGTAACAGTAAAGTAAAGACCGTGTTATTATATAGGTACAATGAAAGAATATTATCAATGAAGTATGTATTTATATCAAATGAAAATGATTTTAGCAATTTATATGAAACATTAATTTAGTCTTATGAATTTTATAACAGAAATATTGCATTTTAATTTTCAGGGCACTACACTGCTTGTAGCTGCCTCCAGTTGATGTAGTGGACACTCACTGGTCCTTCAGCAGAAAATGTATGGAAAAAGTACTGTGAAGAAGTTTTTTTTTAATAATATATATGTCAAATGCGTGCACATGTTTATATATATGTATAAAGTGTGCCTTGTGGGATTATAATTTAAAATTGTGGAAAAAATAAAATTGAATTGAAGTGAAAAAATCCCCTGTGCTGAGAAAGGATTTTTCTCATAGAGCACAATGTAATCACAAACCGCTCATGTTCATCTGACAGGGACCTACAACTTTCAAAAATGTTAGATTTTGTGGCGATTTTTACCGATTTTTAGATCATAATTTTATATCACATTTTATATCATCAGCACAAAATCCTTCAGTTGTTTTAAAAATCACTTTATAATTGTTCGCTCTGGGTTCGCTCTACCTCCTCTCGCTCTGATTGGTCAAAGCGATCACGTGTGATGGCATGTTTTTTTTATGTTAGTTAAAGCACAAACAAGCTTCATGTAAGGAACAGGAGAAGAAGTCTGTTATTTCCTAAAATTACGTTAAGGAATGTTTATGGACCCCAGTAGACCATTTGTTGTTGCTAAAGTTAACTTGTCCCAGTGCACCTTTATGACTACAGTTGTTGCTTGACCATGTGCTGATCAATCTGTTTGACATGAGCCTCACACCTGTTGTCCACCACAGTGTATAAAAACTCTCCTTTCCTGAGACTCACTCTCTCTGTCGTTGCATGTCGGCAGTAGAGCCAGAGCTCTGTGTGTTTGTATTAAACCTTCAGAAAACGCTCTTGTGGTCCTCACCTCTTTTCTTATACAGCAACCAGAAAATCCTGATATCAGCGTGACACAGGAGAGCACACTCCTTGCACACGCTCGTTGCATTCATGTGTGCCTGCGGGAGAAAAGAGCACTACTGCACATGCTCGACCAGCCCAGAGCCACTGGAAGAACCTTGCCGGGCTAAAGACGACTCTGGGGGATTTGGTATTTTTGAGTTATAAAACCACCTGTGAGTGAATAAATGTAACGCAGAGCTATTTAATGTCATACTGTGGAAAATTCCAGGCAGAACAATGACGTATCCATGGAAACAAGCAGGTGACGGACCCTCCACCAGACAAAAATGCGTTGTGTAACTTTTTTGGTGGAGGCCCTGAAATGTTTTACAATATGGTATTAAACCTTTCTGTCTTCATGGAGACCAAACTAGACCAAGTTACAGGACAGATCTGCGGAGAGGCGACTCCGCTCAGAGTCAGAATGTCTGTTTTTCTAGATATTTTTCATGGATCTATTAAAATAACTGGATAGGGTGTTGCTGCTTGTAGTTGCCTCCAGTTGACGTAGTGACACTCACTGGTGTTTCAGCGGAAAAAAATCCCGTGGGCTGAGAAAGGATTTTTCTCATAGAGGCAATGTAATCACAAACTGCTCATGTTCATCTTACACGGCACCTACAACTTTCAAAAATGTTGGATTTTGTGGCGATTTTTACCTATTTTTAGATCATAAACTTTTTCTCAGCTCAAAATCCTTCAGTTATCTTAAATAAAAATCACTTTATAATCGTTCGCTCCAGCTCCGCTCTGGCTCCTCTCGCTCTGATTGGTCAAAGTGATCACGTGATACACAAGACCTCACTCCTTGCACACGCTCGTTGCATTGGTGTGCGCCCGCGGGAGAAAAGAGCACTACTGCACATGTTGCTCAACCGGCCCAGAGCCACCGGAAGTAACTCGCCTCGTTATTTTTGAGCTATAAAACCAGCTGTAATTGAATAAATGTAAAGTAGAGCTGTTTAAAGGTTGTATAGAGGATTTTTTAAGGGAAGTGAAATACAGCGACAGTCCTTTTTCAAATATTGCGCATGCGTGACACCACCTCCCTCCTCCACAGCTCCCTCAGTAGAAACACCTCCTCCCGCCTCTTTACTCTAGAAATCACGCTTGTTTACAGCCAGTGCATGCTTTGACAATTACTGTTGAAGTGACCTGGCTAGAAATAATTTAGCGACAGACGCGTCAGTTTTTAGACCCTTCGTCTGCTTCAGTCGCGCCATCGCTGGAAAAAAATCACCTCAGTTTGGCTTTGCTCCTTTTCCCCTTCTCTTCTTCTTTCAGCGACCTCAAAAACGGACTTTCTTTTGCGCCGAAATAATCGTGGATTTTCTTCGGCCATCGCAACAAACTTTGTGTGAATTGCGAGGAAGCTACAGTTTGAAAAAGCCTCTGAGAAGCCGCTGCATAAACCACATAATCCCCACACGCCGGCGAGTCAATTACATTAGAAACATAGGGATTTTGACTGACGACCTAACAGCCAATAGAAAATCAGGCAGCCTCGTTGTCTATTGGCTGATGTTTATCTGGTCTCACTACGTCCACAGTTGATAGATTTTCATTCTTTTTTCTTTTTGGTCATCAAAATTACAAGGCTGCTGCGTCTCTGTAATGGTATTTTAAACTTTCATTGACAATTTGAAACCTCCATACAACCTTTAATGTCACACTGTGGAACATTCCAGGCAGAGCAATGACGTATCCATAGAAAGCAGCTGAAGGACCGCCAACCATAAAGTTACATAGTGCGTCTTTAAGTGTTATGGAAAGTATGTAGGAAACATGGTGTCTCAGTTCATGCAAGTGGCTTTATTAGTCGGGGTTCCATCTTTCACTGATGCATTCGTACATTTCATTCATGATTTCCGAAGCATGCATGTGTTTTTCTCCCTGGAGGCACTTAAAATAGAAAGTACCACACACACACACACACACACACACAGAGGCGCGCACACACACACACACACACACACACACACTCTGCTGCGCGTTTGCCTAAGCACCAGCCCCATGAAATAAGGATGCCAGCCAGTGAAAACATGACAAGAAGATAAGATGATTATGTAAGCTGTCCGCGGAGAGGCGGAGAGATGGAGCGAGGGAAGGGAAGAGGGAGGGAGGGAGAGAGAGAGAGCGAGAGGGGCAGGGGGATGAGGAAAGAAAGAGGAAGAGGAATAGGAGGGAGAAAAAGAGAGGGGAGAGAAGAAGGGAGAGGAAGAGAGCAGGAAGGGGATAGAGAGAGGGAGAGAGAAGGAGAAAGTGAGGGGGGTAGAGAGATAAGGAGAGAGCAAGAGAGGGAGAAAGATAGATAGGGAGAGAGAAAGAGACGACAAGAGAGGAAGGGGGAGAGAGAAAAACAGAGGGAGATAGAGAGAGGGAGAAGGAGAGGAAGAGACAGCAAGAGAGGATGAGAGAGCAGGAGGAGAATAGAGAGGAAAGGAAATAAAGAGAGAATGAGAGAGCAGGAGGAGGATAGAGAGAGGGAGAAAGATAGGTAGGGAGAGAGAGCAAAGGAGAGGAAGAGACAGCAAGAGAGGAATGGGGAGAGAGAGAGAAAGAGAGAGGGACATAGAGAGAGGGAGGGAGAGAGGAAGGGAAATAAAGAGAGGAAGAGAAAGCAGGAGGAGGATAGAAAGAGAAAGAGGATAGGAAGAGAGGAAGAGAGAGGAAGGTAAATAAAGAGAGAAAGAGAGAGCAGGAGAAGGATAGAGAGAGGGAGAAAGATAGGTAGGGAGAGAGAGAAAGAGACAGCAAGAGAGGAATGGGGAGAGAGAAAGAGAAAAGGAGATAGAGAGCAGGAAAGAGGGGAGGAAGGGAAATAAAGAGAGGAAGAGAGAGCAGGAGAGGGTGACGAAAGAGGGAGGAAGAAAGAGGGGCTAGAGAGAGAAGGGAGAGAAGGAGGGAGAGAAAGAGGGAGGGAGAGACAGAGAGGGACGGAAGACGGGGGCGAGAAAGGACATGACGGAAGCTGTGAGGAAATGGAAGACGGTTACAGGACAGTGAGTGCGGAGCTGTGCAAAATGACAAGAAATGAATAACAATTTTACCCCCTCATATTCAATAATGATTTTGAAAGATTTGATTTTTTTTCTTGTTGGTCAGTGCGCAGAGATCAGAACCAGAGCCACAGAGAGAAGAAACGACTATACCCCATTTTTCCAAGTACAGTACAGATCTATTGTATAAGCAGCTCTTGAGGTCAAAATAAGTCCACTGTGTACTGTCTGAATTTAATTATAAAGCCCTTGACTGTCCAAGAATCAGTATTATCGACATGGAAAAACACAGCTCTGGTCTCTGAAAGTTGTGAAAAGTGCTTATAAACTCATCACAGTGAATAATTATGATGCTGTGAATGCATTAACTAAGTGAGAGATAACTTTGGACCACTTAAAACTATTTGAAATTAACTAGTTCTGTTTTACACATTTTAAGACAGTAAAAATAAAAAAGAACAGCGTCATTAACTCCAAAACAAGTATTGTTATAATTACAACTATGACTTAAAGGCAGACAGGCTGGCGCCACCTAGTGCCTCCGCTCAATTTCATTTCTCTCCAGTGACTAGGTCAGGAATCAGAATACACCAGACGGTTTGCAAGAACCCCGGAAGTGCGAGTTCGGGCACCAGCCAATCAGTGAAGAGAGAGACATTCTGTGTTGGCAACGATTCCCGAGATCGAGGATTTAAAGGCGGAACAAAGAGAATGTTTGGGATGTCAAGGGGAAAGACATTATTGTCCTTCATCCTACGGGATTTGGGAAAATCTTAATATACCAGTTAACCCCGTTAGTGGCACATTACATACGTCACGACCAAACAGCAGCGACTGTTTAAAAGGAAAAAGTACTCGCCTACGGATAAGCAAATGAATTCTAACACTGTGAAGTCAGACAGTTTCTATGAAGTGAAACCAGCTGATGAAACAGGCAACGTGCTCTGTGTAACTTTTTGCTTGGGGGTCCATCACCTGCTTGTTTCCATGGATATGTCATTGCTGTGCTTGGAATGTTTCACAGTGTGACATTAAACGGCTGTGTCTTACATTTATCCAATTACTGGTGGTTTTATAGCTCAAAAATACAGAGAAAAACAAACATTCTGACTGTGAGCAGGGTCACCTCTCCACAGATCTGACCTGTAACTTGGTCTGGTTTGGCCTCCATGAAGATAAAAAGGTTTAATGCCATATTGTGAGACATTCCAGACAAAGCAATAATAAAAATCTCCATGGAGAAAAGCATTTGACGGACCCTCCACCAGAAAAGTTACACAATGCACTAGAGATGTAAAAATAACCGAAATATCGTGATATCGTATCATCAATAGTCTCACAATAATATCGTGGGGCATCACAACTTTCGCTTAAATGCATTGTTTTTTTGTAGCAACAGCTTATAAACATCAGGAACTACATATCCCATGATTCATTTCAGCGCAGACAACATGAAGAAATATGTTTTTTACTTGAATTCTTGGGATTATGACAGTAATAATTAGGGATGTCGATATCCAAATTTCACGGTACGATATTACCACGATTTACAATTCACAGTACAATATTTATTACGATATTTTCAAGAGGCTGATATAATTGTAGATAGGACACTTTTTTGCTTTTAAAATACCTTGACAAGATTTTGGTGTGAATTATTTCCATCAAAATCCCAAGAATTTAAGTAAAAAACATATTTCTTCATGTTGTCTGCGCTGAAATGAATCATGGGATATGTAGTTTTCAATGTTCATAAGCTGTTGCTACTATAAAACCATTCATTTAAGCAAAGAAAGTTGTAATTCGATATATTGTGACAGCCCACGATATTATTGTGAGACTTTTGACGATACAATATCACGATATTTTGGTTATTGTTAGATCCCTAGTAATAATTCACACCAAAATCTTCAAGTCAATGTATTTTAAAAGCAAAAAAGTGTCCCATCTACAATTATATCAGCCTCTCCGAAATATCGCAATAAATATCGTACCGTGAGATGAATATCGTGATAATATCGTACCGTGAGATTTGGATATTGTTACATCCCTACATTGCACCTTTAATGGCAGAAATTTTCTACTGTACAATGGGATTTCTTGATTTAATTTACCCCCAATTACAACAAACTGCATCTGTTTTCTAACTGTTTCCCGGTCTCCACTTCCAGCTTTTTCAAAACGACCTGCTACAGACTGCACTCACATTCACAGACCCTTAATTATGATTGGGCTGGTGCCAACAAAGGCCTTGGCAAAAGTACCCGTCATTAGAATATGCATTACCGCGTGTACAGGGGCAGGGGGCGCCATCAGAAATCATGCCAAGAAACCAAAACGTGCTATGTTTTATTTATATTATGCATAATTTCAGAGGGTAAACACACTCCTGCTTTCAGTTTGAACTATTTATTAACTGAGTCTTTGCCTTGGTCATTTCTCTCTGTCATTAGTTTGTAGATAAAATGAGTTCTTACACTGACTTCTTTCGTATAAATAAATAAAAATAGAGACAGTCTTTTGAATCGTACAGATCCAAAACATTAAAATCCCATAAAAGAGCCAAAGACATTAATTGGAATAAAACTACATTCTCTATTAGTGTTGTCGTGATACTAAAATTTTACTCAATTTTGATACTAAAGTATAGATTCAATTCTCAATTCCGATACCAGGATGATGATTAAAAAACGCTCTTTATTTAGACAACAGAATGTGATTTTCAACATTAAAGGTGCTTTGTAGGGATGGGCATTCGATGAAATTTTCTTAATCGATCGTCGGAAGAATTAACGATCGATTATCGATGAATCATTAACGTTTTTATATTTAAATGATCATCATTATTATTACTATCTGCACTACTAATCTGCATAAATAAATTCAACTTTACGACATATAAACCGTAACGACTCTAGAGCCACATCAATCCGTTTGACATTATAATGTGTTTAATTCAGTTTTGCTGCAACTCTCACAGAAACAAAACTTAAAACCGCATCGCTAATTTGCATAAACTAAGTGAAGATAAAACTACAGCTCTTGTGTCGCTGATGCGGTTCAATTTCTGTCGGATTAAAAGACACGACTCAGTGGAATACAGGTTAGTGTGACCAGATTTGCGTTTGTCAAAACCAGGACACCGTACGGGGGGAGGGAGGTGGGGACTCGTCATCGACATTGCGCGACTCTCACCTGGTAAAAACTTTTTCCCACTGGACACAGAAACATATGTGCTGCTTTGTAAACTGTGCACATGGACTCACACTTGTCCCGAATGCAATTTCTTGTACAAATCATCATTAGATACGCATTTGTGCTTCGGTACGTTGCAGACTGACCGAATGTTTGTGTCTCGCTCCTTCTGAGTGCAGAGAGACACATGTACAGACCTGTTTGGTCACATTACGCACAGCAACTTACATTCGGTTTGTCGATTAAAATTAACGTAATCGATGAAATTCTTAATGATCAATTATCGATTAATCGATTAATCATGCCCATCCCTAGTGCTTTGTGCAACTTTTCTAGTGGAGGGTCAAGTATATATGATTTTTTTCCATGGGGATTTTATTGCTTTACCTGAAATATTCCACATTAAGCTTATCTATGTTGCATTTATTCAATTACAGGTGTTTTTATTGGTTAAAAATCATAAGCATGAGTGTAGCTACCCTGGTTTTCTTCACAAATAAACGGATGATACTGATGATCATGTGTGTCAGTATTTATTCTCATCATCTTCGACTCCATTAACACAGTGAACACCATGAAAACGTGTTCGCCGATACATCACCAGAGGTAGTTGAGTAGTGACATATTTTCTTTACACCTTTGCTGTGTTTCTCTCTGTCGTCTTTTTCTGTCTTTCGCAGCTACTATTTCTCACTCTTGTTTACTTCCGAGGCAAAGTAAAAGGTCACATGGCTCAAAGGAAAATATTTTTCCAAATAAAATATAAAATTAATAACTGTCACTGACACAAAATATTTGAACAAATAAAATAATAATTTTCTGACTTATTACCATGAAAACAAATATACTGACATTATCATCAGCTACAATGAGGGTCGCCTCTCCATAGATCTGACGTATAACTTCGCTTGGTGGGGTCACTTTTTGGTCTCCCTGCAGTACTGTGGAACATTCTGGACAAAGCAACAACATCTCATCAGCAATGGAGACATGGAAGTAGCGAACCCTCCAACAAAAAAGGTACACAGTGCACTTTTAATTCACAGTACATATTATATATTACTTTATGTTGTTGTCTTGAATCTGTGTAATCCCTCAGTGGTCCAGGAAGGTTCCATAGTGGTTGTTATAGACTATGTTCTAGTTTTTCTAGTCTGGCCTTGCCTTCACTCACCCAGATTTCCCCCACAAGCCAATTATCCCCACTTCATCAGCCGGTAAGCAGCTGGGGGATAAAAGCCCAGAACTGCCACCAGAACAGTGACCAATGAGTCCACCGCTTATCTAGTTATTTAATTTGTGCAAATTTTGCAATATTTTTTGCTAAGTAAATATTGTTTCTTCTTGAACACCTATCCACGCTCCCGTTTTTGTTCCACATTCGATTTGTAACATCTTTTTAGTCACCGTGCCACGCTCCAAGACCCTGTGGCACGTAACAGTGGTCCATGAGCCTATACTAGTCTATGTGTTCTTATATTTGTTATTCTGATACAGCTCAAGATCATTCTAAAGCTTCAGGAAAGGTTCATTTCTGTCCTGAGAATGTGACTTTTTTAGTTAATAAGTTATTTATTTATTTCAAACCTGCACATACAGTTCACATAACAACATAACAATATGGACGCAGATATAAAGGCTATGTTCAGACTTAATGCTCAATTCAGATTTTTTTTTTGCGAGATCGTTGACATTTTCAATTAAATGCGACTTGTATGTGATCTCCAGTGTGAACTTTAAACGCCCCAAAAGTGTCCCGCATTAGTCCCGCTCTAGTATTATTAGAGTATTGGAGGACAAAACGCCGTCACACGCAGTGAGGGTGCTCCGTATTTTCAGAAGTTGCCTAAACGCTGGGCTTGTCTCCCAAAATACGGCCCAGTTCTTCGTAAAATGTACAGGTTACACATCCATGGCCACTTCGTTTGAATCTTTAGCTTCCTTTTATTTGGCTCGCAGGCTCTTTATTTTTCGTTGACAATGGAGCCAGGACGTCTGTAGCCGCGCTCGGACATTTCTTTGGCAATCATTATATAACACTCCTCCAATTTGGCCTGAATACAGCGATCCCCCCAAATATTAATAAACTCGCTGATCTCGCTTTCCCTCCATTGACTAGACTCTGATTCTGACGTGTAGGTGGCATGAATGTGACCTGACCGTTCAGACTGAAGTCGCATGTCAAAAGGTTGGATATGTATCGGTTTTAGGAGCACATGTCCAAGTGGCCTGAAAAATCAGATCTGTGTCGTTCAGACTGTCATTAAAAGATCAGATACAGGAGCATAGGGGCAAAAAAAATCTGATTTAGGTCACTTCAGGCTGCAGTCTGAACGTAATCAAAAATGCATGGTTTGAACAGGGAATGGACGAAACAAAGCTTATACATTTCCAATCCCCTCCCACACGTCACAGAACAGCACTTCAATTATACATGTACATTATATTATACATGACAAAACCAAACACACATTCACACACTCATCCAGACACACTATAGTATCGATACCTGCTCCAATGTAGTTTCGATACTAGTTTTATTATCGATTAGTATCTGATTTTCTTTACTTCTGACAACACGATTCTCTACAGGACAAACAAACCCAGTGAGTAACAAAACTACTCAGAGAAACAGCGGTAATGACTGTTAGAATGATGAATGGGCAGTAATAGTACTACGGTGGCCCAGATGGCTCATACATATGGGCCCTGTCACGCGCACACACATTTCCGCACATAAACACACATAAACATTGGCAGATACAGCCTCTCTCGCGCGTTCTCACACCTCCTGAAGCTAACAGACAACTCAACAGACAACACATGTGGGGGTGCAGACACATTAGGCGGGCGAGCAGCAGCGTCGCTAATGCTCTTTTAACTGCTGTCATTAGAGCAGAGATGGAGGGTCGGGCTCATCTCTGTTATGGTGACTGTGTGATGCCGCGTTAAGATTGTTTATTATGGAGGGGGGAGAGATCCGGGCTGACGTCATGGTGTTTGGGAGTGAAACAGCGGTGGTCAAAAGGCGGGAATGACCAAATAAGGTTGTTAAAAATATTGACAGACAGATTTGATGCGATATTGAAAATACATATTTAGTTGAACAAGTATCTGTACTGCAAAAAACATAATGTAAAAATGACAAAGCCTGACCTTCAATAGACTCTATTCATGCTTATGTTACAAACCAGGAAGATGTTTGGAAAGATGCAATGACAACTTCCAGCTGGCTCTGTTTGCGATAGTAAAGCCCCATCCACACGAGTGCATATTTGAGTTGTTTTCGTTGTGGATGCAGTATTCGTCCACACTAATCCGATGGAAAACGGCTCCAGAAACAGAATGATCTGGTGCTGCCAGCTCCCATGAGTTCATCTGAGTACAGATCTGATCCGGCACTGTGTGGACGCCTGAAAACGCTGATACGCTGATGTAGGAGCTCTAGTTGCGTTCTTATTGGACCACGTCACTGTGACTTGTGCCTTCCTGATTCGCTGGGTTCGTGACATCGGTCATGTGACGCTATTGTGGAAAACAGTTTAAACAAACCAGAGACAAATGGGAAACAGCGTAAATAGAACTACTTGCTAGTACACAGTCCATGAAAAGATTGTTTTCATGTTTGCCATCTTCCTCGGCTCGAAATTGGCTGCTGCAACTTCGGACACGGTCAGCAGAACACCCCTCTGTCACAGAAAGAACACTCATATTCCACTGAGTCGTGTCCTTTAGTCCGACAGAAGCTGAATCGCATCAACCCACAATAACGAGCTGTTTTTTGAGCGTGTAGTTTATGCAAATTAGCCATTTGATTTTAAATTTTGTTTCTGTAAAACGTAAACAAATATGCTCAAAGCTGTGTGGATAGGGAAGGCTTGCGGACACAGAAAGGACGTGTCTGGACGCAAATCGTTTCCGATACAGTGATAGGGTGATTCGTTCCAGTGTAAACGTAACCTTATAATGTTTTATAAGCTTCACTTTCATTTTTGACGATCTGAGTCTCATTCTCTTTGCTCTCCGTGCTAAGTCACTCCCCCTTCAGGGCGCTATCGCAACACAATCAGCGTGCATCCCGCTAATGAAACTGAGTAGAAGCTAGTTTTGTATATACCACGCGATTATACAGCAAAATTTTAAAAATTCGCCACTTTAAACTAAAAACATCCTTTTGATGGGCCAGAGCCAGATCCAATATTGTATCATTATCAGACAGTAATGCTCTCCGATGAAATGTGACATATTGGAAATTAATATCGGCCACTTAGTATAATTTAATCTATTACTGATCTGAACTGCCTTAAACGCCTCACATCGACACATTCAACATTTAATATAATTTCTCAAATTAATAAAGTGTGTGTGACGGTCTAATAAGAAAGCAAAGGGGTAGGTCCGCTGAAATTATCCTCAAGGTCAAAGCAGGAGGATAATCAAAAGCGGAGGTTGTTAATACTGTAGTCGTGTCCTTTCTCAAGATATTTCACCCACTTTGATTAATGATGAATGAGCGTAGAGATGTGTGAGAAGTTGATGGCGGCATGAGAAGCACAACATGTCACATCTGTAAACCAAAGGGCAGATACGGCTCAAATGACAGTGATTTTAACTCGTGTGTTTGGGGAAATGCAATGGTACAGAAAGCCATATATCTGATGCTGAACTGCGCTGCTTAAACGCTGTAATTGAAAACTAATGAGCCAAAACAAAAGCTATAACTCATTTCATAATGTTGTCACGAGATAAACAGATGGAACAAGAATATAGTGGAGGCAGGAACGTGACCCAAATGAAACTTGTTGCATTGTTCTAGTTTCATATTAAAATAATTTTGTTTTATATAGTGTGTTTCATGATACCATAAGCGGCTGACATTATCGTTGTGAAAAGTATTGAAAATCAGATAATCTAATCGATACTGAAACTACTGTAGTATCGAAATTAGAGCAGGTCCTGATACTGAAAAAGTCACATTTACAGGACAGACATGAAGCTTTCCTGAATAGCTTTAGAATGATCTTGAGCTGTATCAGAACAAGTATAAGAGCACATAAGGACCACTGGGGGATTACACAGATATAAGACCACATGGGAATATAAAAGAAATTACAGTATTTTTTGGACTATAAATCGCACTTTTCTTTCATGGTTTGGGTGTTTCCTGCGACTTATATATTAAAATTTTCACACTGAAGTCGTGAGAGGTTCAAGTCTTGTGTGTCGGTATCTGCTGCTCCTGTTCCTCCTGAACCACTGTCACTTCACTCTACTGCACATGTCTCCTGCAGAAAGAGCCTTTGTCCTGTTTGTATCATGTCAGTCGATCGCAGCACTGAAAATTTTTAATTTAAACAAACTTATAAAGACGACTGAGAAGACTGAACACATATGCCCCCAAAAAGAAAATCATACTTTGCAGATTACAAGCTGCAAGTAGAGAAATCTGCAGCTGAAAACGTAATCAAGCAGCAGAAAGGAAGTTTTGGAGTAAGCGAGAAAAAGACACCAGGAGGATGCACCATGCAACTTTCCAGAAGTCACTGGATGGATGGACAAAGTCCTGGACTTCAGTGACACCGAAACCATCCTGTCGGGATTCAGAAAGGCTGGAATAATTCTAACTGGAACTGATGCTGAGTCTGACGACAGCGACACAGAAGAGGAAGCGGCGTCTGTTTACCTCCGGAGGTCGCGGAGTTGCTCAGAAGTGACACCGAGGATGAAGAATTGAGTGGATTTAGTGATTTGGAGTGAGATGGAGAGTTTAGTAAACTTGTTCTGTTCTGTTGTTTATGTTATAGTTTATCTGAAGAACTGTTCATATGTGATGTTAACAGTCTGTTGTTCTGTCTGTCTGTCTCTTCTGTTGTTGTTACTGGAACTTGACTTTTAAAATGAAATGTCGGGTTTTGGATTCTGATTTTAAAAAATAAATTTCCCCAAAAAAGTGTGACTTATAGTCCGTTGTGACTTATATATGTTTTATTTCTTCTTCATTTTGCATTTTTTGGCTGGTGCGACTTATACTCCAGAGGAACTTTTAGTCCAAAAAGTACGGTACTACGATTTAATACTGAAAATCACATTCTATTGCCTAAATAAAGAGTGTTTTTAATTTTCATTGTGGGATCAGAATCTGTATTAAAGGTACATAACACGTCGAGGCTCCAGCACCTGCTTGTCTCCATGGAAATATTATTGCTTTGTACAGAATGTTCAACAGTACAGATTAAATCTATCAGAAGAAAAACAAGCAGGTTACAGCACTACGCTACATTACAATTCAGATCTGTGGAGAGTTGCCCCTATTCACAGAAGGAATTGTTGTATTTTTGAGCAACAGAAAGACCTCTAATCAATAAATGCGAGATGACTGAGCTTGCAATGTTACATGAATGTGAAATTATTACAAAAGATCACTGGTATTTTGGTATTTTTCTCTTGCAATTTCACTCATTCATTAATAAGATGAGCATTAAATCTGAAAACTACAAGAACTGTTAATACATTAAAACATTAGTAGCTGTTTAGTGCTTAGTGGAGAGAATTTGAGCGCTTACATGAGCAAAAATGAGTCAGCTACTGTTTTTAGAGACAATTTTGGCAAATCTCCCACGCTTAATTACAGCATCGTTAAAAGTTCAGTAAAGTAAGTTGAATGTAGTAATTAGAAGAGTCTTACCTGAGCTGCAATGGCCCAGAATCGTGCCTCAAGGGAATCCAACGTCATCTGAACTCCAACAGCTGTGGAGAGATACAGACACAAAATAAGATTAAGTATAATACAATAGCAACAGAATAAACAACACGCTGAAAATTATGAGAAAAATCTGGACTAAAGGTGCACTGTGTAACTTTTCTGGTGGATGGTCTGCTGTCTGCTTGTCTCCATGGAGATGTTATTGGTTTGGCTAGAATGTTCCACAGTATGGCATTGTGCTAATGTATCTGTCGTAGCAGGACAGGAAGGTGGGCAGACCAAGTTACAGGTCAGATCTGTGGAGATGTGACCCTGCCATAGAGCTGTCAAAAGTATTGAAAATCTACTACAAATCAATGTTTATGAAAAAAGTCACATTTACAGGACAGAAATGAAACTTTCCTGAACAGCTTTAGAATGATCTTGAACTGTGTATCAGAACGAAGTACAAGAGCACATAGACTAGTACCATATTTTTCGGACTATAAGTTGCGCTTTTTTCATGGTTTGAGTGTGTCCTGCAACTTATATATTAGACTAGATACTGTCAGTGTGTCTTGTGTGTCAGTATCTGCTGCTCCTGTTCCTCCTGTACCACTGTCACTTCAGTCTACTGCACATGTCTCCTGCAGAAAGAGCCTCTGTCCTGTCTGTATCATGTCAGTCATTCACACCATTACATCTGTACCACAGAAAATGTTTTATTTAAACAAACTTATAAAGACGACTGGGAAGACTGAACACAAATGCCCCCAAAAAGAAAATCATACTTTGTAGATTACAAGCTGCAAGTAGCAAAATATACAGCAGGAAACGGTAATCGAGCAGCAGAAAGAAAGTTTTGGAGTGAGCGAGAAACTTGTGACACCAGGAGGATGCACCATGAAACTTTTCTGGAAATCACTGGATGGATGGACAAAGTCTGGACTTCAGTGACACCGAAATCATCCTGTCGGGATTCAGAAAGGCCGGAATAATTCTAACTGGAACTGACGCTGAGTCTGACGACAGCGACACAGAAGAGGAAGCGGCGTCTGTTTACCTCTGGAAGTTGTGGAGTTGCTCAGAAGTGACACGAAGGATGAAGAACTGAATGGATTTAGTGATTTGGAGTGAGATGGAGAGTTTGTTAAACTTGTTCTGTTCTGTTGTTTATGTTTTAGTTTATCTGAAGAACTGTTCATATGTGACGTTAACAGTCTGTTGTTCTCTGTTCTATTGTTTTTACTAGAACTTGCCTTTCAAGATGAAATGTCGGTTCCTGGTCTCTGATTTTATAAAATAAATTTCCCCCAAAACATGCGACTTATAGTCCGGTGCGACTTGTATATGTTTTTTTCTTTTTCATTACGCAGTTTTTGACTGATACGACTTATACTCTGGAGCGACTTATAGTCCGAAAAATACTATATACGTCCATGGACACTGTGGAACCTACCTGGACCACTGTGGGATCACACAGATATAAGACCAGATGGGAATATAAAAGAAAGTACTACAATTTAATACTGAAAATCATATTCTATTGTCTACATAAAAAGTGTTTTTTAATGATCATTGTGGTACCAGAATCGGAATTGAGTATCAAGTCTGTTCTTTAGTATTGAAATTTTAGTATAACAACAACACTAACTTGCTCACTGTAAGAATGCATATTTTCAGAGCATTATTGACCAATAAAACCACCCATAATTAAATAGATGATAAATCGATAAGTTTAATGCCATAGTGTTGAACATTCCAGGGAACTCAACGACATCTCCACGGAAACAAGCAGACGGCGTATACACCTTAATAGAAAAGTTACATAAGGCCCATTTAAATCACAGTCAGAAAAATAAAAAGTAATCGAAGAAACTCCTCTGTACAACTTGAACTGTCTGCATTGTAGCTGAACGGACCAATTATGGGTATTTTTCAGGAAGCTGTCAGTAAAAGAAGGTTAGAAAATGAAACTCAGATCTGTATAACTTTTCTGTGGAAGAGAGATTTCATTAGAATGAGTGGTGTTAAATTATGTCGTTATTTATTTCCTTGTGAATGTGAAGTCAGTTCTTGCCGCGCTTGACGCTTTTCTGCAATTTATTGTATCATGAAAAATGGTTTGTCATTATTATAAATCTAGAGTTATTTACACTCAAAAATATTACACTGACTCTACATTAATATATTATGTCACTTTTATTCTATCAATTTAAGCAAACAACAAGGACACAACTGGGTCCAAACATGAATTGCTGAGATTCTTGTTACATTTATTTAAAGTCTAAAGTCCAATATTACACAAAATTGACTCTTGTGAGCTTTAAGCAATGTTATAATGTTGTTAACTCGTCAAAAACAGACCTGGAGTTGTGCGTTGACTTATTTGCACATATATGAAAGTGTAGAGAGCGTTTCTTATTAAATTCATATTGTTTTTTATGTAAATTAAATGTAAATGAGTGTTGTGGTGTTCGTAGCTGGATGTCAGTGAATTAGAATATAACAAATTTGGCTGCTTAAGAATGCTTTGTGAATATGTTTTCTCAGCATATTCAGAAAGTGAAAGTTACAAAAAAACAGTACGAAAACATTTATGAATGACGCCCAATAAATAAAATTTCTTCTTAGTCCTTTTCGAACTTGTCTAATTTGATGTTATGTTACTTACTGGGAAAGGTGGAACCAAGTCGTTGTTTTGCGAGTTTCAAGTCTTTGACCTCAAGTCCAAGTCAAAAACAAGCAAGTCCAAGTCGAGTCTCAAGTCACAGGCCCATAAGTTCAAAGTCAAGTCCAAGTCGTCTGCTTTGAGCTTCAAGTCATTTCAAATCTTTAAACGAAAGTACCAGATTTTTGCAATTTCTATGAATTTTAATCAAAATTGTACTTAAAAAGTCACGGTATATTTATGTTTGAGTATTTATATAGTTGCAGAAAAGCATCTTGGGAAGATTTTTTGTGAATCGTTATGGTCAGAATAGAAAGAATTAAGATTTAAATGTGCTTAGGAACAGTTATTTAGTCATGTAGTCTGCCCTGAAATGGAAGGATAATGTTCTATGTACTTCCCTCTGTTTTACTGTATTGTACTTTATATTACTGTAGAACATTCGAGGGTACCACATCACAGTACTTCAGTTCCATCCAAAGTAACAAATAGAGAAGTGGGACGGACGTGTTCCAGTTTGTTCCTGTAAAACTCAGCACCACATTTATCAAGTGTAAAGAGAAAGTATTTTCTAAAAACATATTTTTTTTTAGGAGAAGCATCAAGTCTTCTCAAGTCACAGGCCTCAAGTCCAAGTCCTGAATCATTGACCTTCAAGTCCAAGTCGAGTCCCAAGTCTTAGGCTGCGTTCAGACTGCAGCCTGAAGTGACCCAAATCCGATTTTTTGGCCTCTATGTGACCTGTATCTGATCTTTTAATGACAGTCTGAACGACACAGATGCGATTTTTTTCAAATGTGACCCAGGACACTTGGATATGTGCTCCTGAAACTGATACATATCTGATCTTTTGACATGCGACTTCAGTCTGAACGGCCAAAGCGCATTCATCCACCTACACGTTATCAACAAGCCACAAACGTCACTATTCTGCGCTGAAGTAGGTGAAAATTGTTAATGAACTCTGTGTCACTGAAGTGAAGCACATCACCACTCACCACTCTTGGCTCCGTCTCCACATCCACACGTTCCACATCAACACGTTCCTTTCAACGTCGCTGCCGCTGTCCCACAAAACACCATGACTAAAAACCTCGTCCTTCTCCTTCTCAATCTCCTCCTTCAAACAAGTAAGTTGTTCATGTTCTGGCTCCGGTACGAGAGGAACTTTAAAATCTCCAGGTGCTCAATGCTCACGTCCATGTTTGAACAACTTCTGTAAACACAGAGCACGCTCGCTGCGGTTGACTTCATCGTGTCTCCAGTGTCACATGCGGGACACTTTCGGGCTGTTTACTGTTCACACTGGAGTCACATACAAGTCGCATTTAATTGGAAATGTGAACGACCTCGCAAAAACATCGGATTTCACAAAAAAATCGGAATTGAGCGTTAAGCCCTGCAGTCTGAACGTAGTCTTAGTCAAGTCTCAAGTCCTAAAAATAGAGACTCAAGCCTGACTCGACTTACAAGTCCTCACCTCTGCATACTGGATGTAGAATTCAGCATGTGCTTAAAAAAATCAATCAATAATTTAACATAATATCACAAAACAGACTTAAAGTTCAAAATGTTACTCAGTAGGTAAGTAGCTGTTTATTTTCTTATTTTTAGTTAGTAACATCTTTTGTCTGTTCTATCCAGCCGTGTCCATATTCTATAAAGCAGTTTTATAGAACAGCTTTAATTCTTCTAATGCAATGTAATCCTGAGGAGTGCTTTGAAACACTGCCGGCAGATTTTGTTTGAGTTGCATTTTGTGGTTCAAGTGGCCATTTTCGTTTTTTCACTCACATAACAATATATTTTTATTCCATAAACCAGACCGGACCGTTACTCGGGACTTAGCAGAAGTTGTTTCTCACCAAATAGTACTTTACATTTACTTAGTTGTATTTTGTCAGCACATTTTTAGAGCTGTTTTATGGGACTAGTTTAATTCTCCTAATACAATGTTACACTGCACAGTGCTTTGAAATACTGGCTGCTGATTTTGTTAGAGAGCATTTTTCAGTTTAAGTGGGCTTCTTTTATAATGCAGTAAAGCAATGGAACAATCTCCAGACTCAACTAAAAAACCCAAACAAACTCTGTCACATTTTTGGTGAAGCTTAAAGGTTTTATATTACACAGAATTGAATCTTGTGAGCTTTAAAACTCAGGTATAATGTTGTTATCGCATCAAAAACACACTTGGGGTTGTTTTAGTCCATTGAGGTTCATTTGGTATTCCGATATTTTGTGTTATTAGGTTCTTTTTTCAGACCAAGAGTTTGTTTTTCATACAGTTTTGATAAATAAATACTGTATTTTCCGGGCTATTAGATGCGTTCTTAAGCTTCCAACCCCATCAAAAAATGAGTGCGCGCCCCACAATCCAGAGCGCCCTTTACACGAATCCACTCGGGTGTCCCAGCACGACTTCAGTAAACTACAAAGCCGCACCACCACGCAAACACACTCGGAGCAGACAGCGAAAAACACCCACAGACACACTCATCACTCCACGCCGACGAGGAACGGAACGGAGGAACGAACCGAAAAAGCGAGTGCAATGTGCCACTTCTAGACACAACTGAACAACTGAGTCACTGCGAACACGCCGACAATCCGTTGGTCCCAGACAGCACCTCCCTACACGCCACAACTGAACAAAGCCCAGAGTCACCGTGAACGCCACAAACAAACAAAACCACTCACCCATCCAACTGTTGTGTTTCCTTTAAAGTCCAGTGCGGTTTATTTGTGAAAAAAGTTCGAAAATAGACCATTTAATGACTTTGTGTCTTATAATCCAGAGCCCCTAATCTAATGTTATATACGAAATACCCAGCATGTCCTGCAATAAAACGTACATCGGGGAAAAAGGGGGGTGTTCAGTAGACAAAAAAAGTAGCATAGAACAGAATGCGAGAAGGAAACAGTGAAGGCAAAACACAAACAAAAATAAAACAAAAAGCAGAACAGGAACAACTTAAATCGTCCATTTCTGACCAGTGTAAAAGACAGAACCACATTATGGATTGGGACGGAGCAAACAAAAATCATCTCTGGATTAAAGAGGCAATCAAAATACAGAAACGTGCCCACGGGACGATAAACCGGGACAAGGGGGCTTTTTGACTCTCACACACCTGGGATACTGTCCTGAGGAAGTCAGACTGCAGATGGCGCTGTCGTCCTGCCTCCACCAGCACCAAAACCTGTTTATATCAGCTGAGCAACACGACACAGCAACATCACATGACCACTTTGAGGAAGAGTGCAAGAAGCAGTCGAAACTGTCAGGTATGAAAACAAACTCTTGATCTGCAAAAAGAATCCGTGTATAATTTTGTTCAATCGTTTTTCAATATAAAACCAAAAATAAGAAAATGAAAAACAACTACTTTCTTCATTATTTAGCTCCAAAACCAAAATGAAAAAAAAAAACAGATAATGATTCATTTCATCAGTTTTCGATTTTGTGTTTAAATTAAAAATGGAAAAAGGGCCATTTTCCCGTTTCTGTGACTTAAACTGCGATGCTGGAATTTTGCGCCACATATAGACTGAACCAGGAATAAAACTAAAACCGTTTTCATTCCTGGTCTGGTCCTAACCTCAGTCCTGGTCTCAGTCCTGGTCTCAGTTCTGGTCTCGGTCCTGGTCTCAGGTCTGGTCTCAGTCCTGGTCTGGTCCCAGTCCTGCTCTCAGTTCCCAGTCCCGGTCTCATTCACAGTCTGGTCCCGGTCTGGTCCTGGTCTCAGTCCCAGTCTCAGTCCTGGTCCCAGACTCAGTCCTGGTCTAGTCCCGGTCTAAGTCCTGGTCTCAGTCTGGTTCCGGTCTGGTCCCGGACTTGGTTTAGTCCTGTTTTAGTCCCGGTTCAGTCCATATGTGGCGCAAAATTCTGTCATGCAAACGGGAAATGACCGTTATCTGTTTTTTTCTTTTTTTTTTCATTATTCATTTAAACAAAAAATCAAAAACTGAAAAAACTAATCATTATCCGATTTTTTCATTTTGGTTTTGGAGACAAATAATGAAGAAAATTGTTGTTTTTTTTGTTTTCCTATTTTTGGTTTTAGTTTGAAAAAAACGAATGAACAAATGATACATAGATTAAAAAGAACCTAATAACATTCACTTGGAGTTTTGTTTTGTTTCATTCACACGTTTGAGTTACTTTTTATTATTAGTCTGTCAACATCTCTAAAGCTCAAAATGCTCTGTTCCACTTTCTGATGTCAGGGCACATAAGCAGCCGTTATGTAACTTCTAAAGTGAAGTTACATAATGCGTCTTTAATATGAAATCATGAAGCAGATGTAAAGTTTAATTCTCCTAATGTCATATAATATTGGAAGAGGCTTTGAAGTGCAAGCTGCTGAGAGGTAATTTACACTTAAAGCCACGACAATTTTGTTTTTATATTACAGTACAAAGTAGTAGTAGTAGTAGTAGTAGCAGTAGTAGTAGTAGTAGTGGTAGTAGTAGTAGTAGTAGTAGTAATAGTGGTGGTAGTAGTAGTAGTAGTAGTGGTGGTAGTAGCAGTAGTAGTAGTAGTGGTGGTAGTAGTAGTAGTAGTAGTAGTAGTAGTAGTAGTAGTAGTAGTAGTAGTAGTAGTAGTAGTAGTAGTAGTAGTAGTAGTAGTAGTAGTAGTCAGTAGTAGTAGTAGTAGTAGTAGTGGTAGTGTAGTAGTAGTAGTAGTAGGTAGTAGTGGTAGTAGTAGTAGTAGTAGTGGTAGTAGTAGTAGTAGTGGTAGTAGTAGTAGTAGTAGTAGTTGTAGTAGTTTTTAATCGCTTTAGTTGTAGTAGTAGTAGTTTTGTTGTAGTAGTTATACTAGTTTTAATAGTAGTAGTAGTAGTTTTAGTGCATATTGGTGTTGTGTCCTGTGGCAAGACACTTCACCCATCCTAGTGGCAGTAGTAGTAGTTGTTGTTGTAGTAGTTGTACTAGTTTTAATAGTAGTAGTAGTAGTAGTTGTAGTCATAGTAGTTGTAGTAGTTTTAATCGCTTTAGTTGTAGTAGTAGTAGTTTTGTTGTAGTAGTTATACTAGTTTTAATAGTAGTAGTAGTTGTAGTCATACTAGTTTTAATAGTAGTAGTAGTAGTTGTAATCATAGTAGTTGTAGTAGTTTTAATAGTTTTAATAGTAGTAGTAGTAATTTGTAGTAGTAAGTAGTTAGTAGTAGTTGCTGTAGTTGTAGTAGTAGTAGTGGTTGTAGTAACAGTGGTTGTAGTAGTTGTTGGTGTAGTAGTAGTTGTAGTAGTAGTTGCAGTAGTAGTTATTGTTGTAGTAGTAGTTGCAGTAGTAGTTATTGTAGTAGTAGTAGTTGTAGTAGTAGTTTTAGTAATAGTAGCAGTGGTTGTAGTAGTTGTAGTAGTAGTTGCAGTAGTAGTTATTGTTGTAGTAGTTGCAGTAGTAGTTATTGTTGTAGTAGTAGTTGTAGTAGTTAGTAGTAGTAGTTTTAACAGTTGTAGTAGTAGTTTTAGTAGTAGTAGTAGTAGTAGTTTTAACAGTTGTAGTAGTAGTTTTAACAGTAGTAGTAGTAGTAGTAGTAGTAGTTTTAACAGTAGTACTAGTAGTAGTTGTTTTTGTTGTTGTAGTAGTTGTTGTAGTAGTTTTAATAGTTTTTGTAGTAGTTGTAGTATTAGTAGCAGTAGTTTTAACAGTAGTAGTAGTTGTTGTTTAATCTTTGTTGTCGTAGCTGTAGTAGTTTTAATAGTAGTTGGTAGTAGTAGCAGTAGCAGCAGCATAGCAGCAGCAGCAGCAGTAGTAGTAGTAGTAGTAGTAGTAGTTTTTCACCAAATACTACTTTGTCTTGAGTATCTTTTCTCTTTCTATTCAATATAACATTATAACTTTCTTTATCCACGAGTTTCCAAATGATAAAAAATTAGGGACATTACCACAGCAATAAACATATTTTTAATGGGTAAATGTCCTTTTTTTTTTTTTTTTTGCAAATAACAGAAAGTTGAATGAATGAATGAACAGTGTCTTTATAACAGCAGCTTTATTAATCCTCCTAATGTCTTGTAATAGTGCGTGGTGCTGTGAAATAGCGGCTGTAGATTTTGCTGTGGTGGTAATTTCCAGTCTAAGTATCCATGACTATTCTCTTAAAGTGTAATGATGATATAAGACTTGATGTTAAATGAGAGGGGCCATTTTCCAGTGTTTAAAGTGGATCTAAATGAGGCGTTTAATGTCCTGGGCGAAAGATCTGAACTTCTCTTACCAGTCCTGAGCTTAAACAGGCCAAACTGAAGAGGTGCTTTCAAAATTCAAATTATGAAAATCCTTTTACTGTAAGTGGCCCTCAACAGCACCTCCGCTGTACCAGAGCCCGACACTGTAAAAATATACAGTATTTTTTAACTAAAATGACTTTAATTTAGAATATATATTTGACTAATTGTAACGACGCTGCTGTGAGATTATTTTTGCTTGTTTAAAATACATTTTCAGCTACAATTTGTGCATTACATGTAACTTTTCTGTTGTTTTTTCTGATGGAGGGGCGTACTGCTTGTATCCATGGAGATGTTTTTGTTTTTTCTGGAATGTTCCACAGTGTATGGCAGTGAGAGTGTTTAGGCAAGGCAAGTTTATTTGTATAGCACAATTCGTACACAAAGTAATTCAAAGTGCTTTACAGAATAAGAAATACATTAAAATCATAATAAAAACAAATAAAAACATATATAATCATAAAGATTAAAATTAAAAAAGAGGGACATAAATTGGAGAGAAGAGTACAGAATGAAAACCTTTCAGTCATATGCACAGTCAAACAGAAATGTTTTGAGCCTGAGTGTTTACATGCACATCAGTGTCCCGGGTATGATCGGGTTTTTTGAGTATCCTGGTTCCATCATGGTGCATGTAAACGCAGTATCACGGTTTCAGTATCCCCCAATAAGCCAGTATCCTAGTTATGAGAAACCGGGATACTGTACGTGGGATATTCTGATAGTAACTGGGATACTGTGGCATGTAAACGCAGTATCCTGAATACTGCAGCATAAAGTTGAGTGTGCATGCGTCCAAAAGACAAACACTTTTCAGTTTTTTCATCACAACAGTGCAACAACAAATGTGGAAAAGCTGCATTATATTATCAAACGGGCTGATGTGGCTCTATAGTGGTTATGGTTTATATGTTGTAAAGTTGAGTTTATTTATGCAGAAGATTTTAATTAAGAATCTGCTGCAGTGTAGAACTTGTAAAATAGTGTTTGGAAACGTCGGGTTTGATCAGTGCAGTGGATCATAGCTCCATATCACTGGTTCAGATCTTCCCGAGTTTCCTCTGCTAAAGGAGCTCATGGTTGTTTGTATTTTTCCTTTTTTTATTAAGTATATAACTTTGTGCTTGCACATTTGTAAGATCATGTCAAGAAACTACATTTGATCATGTACACAGAGATATGAGTATCCCGGTTTCTCAGCACACATGTATACACAGTATCCTGAATCGCGCCATAACCGGGACACTGATGTGCATGTAAACACACTCATTAATCCAAATCCACTTTATTTCTATAGCACATTTTACAAACAAAGCAGTTTCCAAAGTGCTGCAATGAGATCATAAAGTGAAGACAACAAAAAGAAAAATAGCTAAAATTTGATCATACCAGTCCTAAAACAATAAAACCAGTAAAATCCAAACCATCAAAATCATAAAATAACAGTAAAAAAGTAAATTAAATAAACACCCACTTTTATTCTTTGATGTTTAACACTGTGTGAGTTGTGTGGTCCTGTGTCTTTTATTTATTTTACATTTATTTTATTGGTTTTATTTATTTATTGCTGTTCTGTGGTTTTGCTTTTATTTTATTTTACTGGTTTTATTTTTTTTAAGACTAGTATGATTAAATCTGAGTGCTCATTTTATCATTATATTATTATTGTTGTTATTAGTATGTATTTGTGCAGCACTTTGTTTATGAAATGTGTTATATAAATAAAGCAAAGCAAATCCCTATTCTGAATTTAAACAACTTTGAATATTGTTTTTGCAGTGTATTCTTGTTGAAGCGCATAAGTATAGAACGGGGGTCGGCGACCTTAAATACTCCCACAGAAAAAAAACACCCAGAGCCACAAAACCCTTCTGGCATCTAAAATGAGGATAACACTGCATATTATTTTTAAACCTGCATGGTCTGTATAAAAGAGTAATTAATGAAATGCTACAGAGAACATGTGTCCATTCATAAAGACGGTCTATGTGTCTGACCTGCAGACGTATAATCTCTGAAAAGTTTAACATGAACCATCTCCAACAAAACAGAAGCACAGGACAAACTCACCATCATCAGCACATCCTCTGTCACAGAAAGAACACTCATATTCCACTGAGCTTGTCTCTTTTAGTCCGACAGAAACAGAACTGCATCATGTTTTTTTCATTGCATATAGTCTATGCAAATTAGTCATGTGTTGTAAAATTTCGTTTCTGTAAAATGTGAACAAATCTGCACAAATCTGCATTAAACACATTATTACTCAGTGTCTTTTTGAGACACTGAATCCTCGCAAGAAATAAAAATCCAAACTTAAATTATCCACCTGCAGCAGTGCTCCGTCATCATTTATCGCGTGTACCACGTAGCATTAAATGTTCTGTTTTCTTCAGAAACTTTTCTTTTCTTGGGCTCATCCATCGTTTACCGACCAGGAGTCAAAAAGTTCAATAAATCAAGCTGCTGGTGTAGATTCTGGCAAGTCTGGGCTGCCAGATCTGTGCTGGGTGTTGCACATTGCACATTTTTTGAGCAACAAAAATATTAAAAACATTTTATTTGAATGTTACAAGATTACAATTGTCTACAGCAGGGGTGTCAAACTCATTTTGGTCCGGGGGCCGTATCCAACCGACTTTGATCCCAAAGGGGCCGGATCAGAAAACTCATGTCATATAAACCCCAAAAATAACAATAAGTTCAAATATTTGTGCAGAGAAACACAAATCTATTACAGAAATCTTTTTTAATTGATGAACTCTTTCTTTTACAAAATATTATAATATTATGAACAACCTGAAACTTAAAACAATTTCAACACAATGTTTTAACATGAACTTGTTTAAAATTAACTTGTAGAAATAGGAATAAGTCAATTTTTGTTGAAAATCCTGCACTCGGCTCCACTTTTCTCATGTTGGACATTTTTCTGATGAGGGTGTCACGGTCAACAGTCAAAACGATCGTCCTTTAAGAGCGTTTGGAAAGAGACAAGTCTTCATTTGTGCTGCTCTGGTGGGAGGGGCCACGTACAGAGACGCTGGAGACGCTGCTGTGATAAACACCGCAGAAAATTTACAATATTTTAATAAAAAATAGAATTTAAATATTTTAGTAGAAAATCAGCCGAGGGTCAGATTAAAGGTCTTGGACAGTCGGATCTGGCCCCCGGGCCGTATGTTTGACACCTGTGGTCTACAGATTTAGAATTACATTTGAAAATGAACAAACTAAAATAATAAAAAAATATATAATAAAAATACTACAACAGAAGGATGAAAGAGCCACATGCAGCTCTGGAACTACAGGTTGACTGACCCCTGCCCACAAAAAGCTAAAATATGTAAAGATAAATCATAAAATCTATCCTACAGCTAGTCTGGAACAATCCATTTCTCAAATTAAACTTATTCAAATTAATCTTCTGAGTTTAAACACTATTCTTGTTGAAGTACATGAGTATAGCTAGACTCCTGCTGCCAACACAAAATTAAAAAGATAAAAGTCTAAAACCTAAAATAGTGTTGGTTGTAGCTCCAGTGATTGGTCGTGTCAGATTATGAGGGTGTGTGTGTGTCTTTGGGGCCACAGAGGGACCAGAGTCATTACATCATTTTCCAGAGCTACGACACACATGGACGCACAACCACACACTGCACCAGACACATGTGACACTTCATATTAACATCAAGGTTCAAGGTGTTTTCTGAGAGTATTTTTAAACAGCCAAAGAGAGAAGGGCTCCTGCTGTAGGAGCTTCTGCTGAAATATTAAAACGCCGTTCCACTTTATAACCGAAAAGGTCTAAAACGTCAATAGGCCCACTGCGAATTCTTTTTGTACTAAAATATTCAGCTGTTACGTTTAAAGGACCTTTAAAATTTCTTTCAAGTAATTTTTCGTGCCAATTAATAAAATCCTCAGAGAGACTATTATAAAAGCAGCTCTTAAAGACAAAAAGCTGAGCGCTGCACGATGTTTTAATCTGATTTTAAAACTTTATCTGCTGTAAAATTGTAAGAAGATGCAGTTAAAGGGGTGAATTTAGAGCCACGTTCCATATTTGGAAGTGAGTATCGTAGCAACCAAAGAGCCAATCAGGAGTGAGGCTGTTGAACGTAATGCACACGTACCTGCCCCCACTGCTGATTTGTTTGTTATTAATGTTCATATCTTGATTTATGGACAATAGTGAAATAAAAACACCAGGGTCATGTACAGAGAGTTAATACAAACATTATAAGACCAAAATGAGGAGCGTGACAGCCACAGTTACAGAGAGACGGGTGAGGATTTTTCAATAAAAAGTGAACAGGAGCCAGAACTGATGGACCCGGAAGGTTGGCTATGTCCATTTATATATATCAGTGATTTTCAATAGGTGAGGCCCGCTTGCCCTGGGAGGCACCAAAGAGCCACTGGGGAGATGAGAGACACACAGACTAAACTAAGACTGATCCCAGGACTGAACCAGGACTGAGTGTTGGGACGGGCCCGAAGGTGCACCCACGTAGACCATCGAGTGACCGCAGGCGAAAGGACTTTGCGGACACACTGCTCCACGGGTTTGGGGTTCTCCCTCTCTCTCTCACTCAAGTCCAAGATGAGTTTAGTCCTGGTTTAGTCCTGGTTTAGTCCTGGTTTAGACCTGGTTTAGTCCTGGTTTAGTCCTGGTTTAGTCCTGGTTTAGACCTGGTTTAGACCTGGTTTAGACCTGGTTTAGTCCTGGTTTTAGTCCTGGTTTAGACCTGGTTTAGACCTGGTTTAGTCCTGGTTTAGACCTGGTTTAGTGGTTTAGACCTGGTTTAGACCTTTTAGTCCTGGTTTAGTCCTGGTTTAGACCTGGTTTAGACCTGGTTTAGACCTGGTTTAGACCTGGTTTAGTCCTGGTTTAGTCCTGGTTTAGTCCTGGTTTAGACCTGGTTTAGTCCTGGTTTAGTCCTGGTTTAGAGTCCTGGTTTAGTCCTTTAGTCCTGGTTTAGACCTGGTTTAGTCCTGGTTTTAGTCCTGGTTTAGACCTGGTTTAGTCCTGGTTTAGTCCTGGTTTAGACCTGGTTTAGACCTGGTTTTAGTCCTGGTTTAGACGTTTAGTCCTGGTTTAGACCTGGTTTAGTCCTGGTTTTAGTACCTGGTTTTAGACCTGGTTTAGTCCAGGTTTAGAAGTCCTGGTTTAGTCCTGGTTTAGACCTGGTTTAGACCTGGTTTAGTCCTGGTTTAGACCTGGTTTAGACCTGGTTTTAGACCTGGTTTAGTCCAGGTTTAGACCTGGTTTAGACCTGGTTTAGTCCTGGTTCTGGTGATTCACTGATGTTTAAAAGTCTCCTCAATTAGACCTGCAGGCAGTTGGGAAATTTTTACTTTTTACAAAAATTGTTTACGAATGCACTTAAAAAACTCACAATTCAAAACCAGTTTGAAAACGCTGATATATATACCATCTGTGGTGGTGACTGGCAGTTAGTGAGATAAACACACTGGTTATCCTGTACTATGTTAGATTATTACAACATTATTTACATATTTGATACAATTTGTGATTAAACAAGCAATTTTGAAAAGTAACTGTCTCTAGAAGTTTTTGGTTGGACCCGGAAGTGACATGATCTCTTTACCAACTGCATTTATTTAACATAACTGATATACTGAATAGAAAGTGCATGAGTAGTTTACACAGTGAGTCTGTGCTTCTTCCTCCTCTCAGTGTTTAAGTTTCTCATAAGAAAGTCTGACACAGTAGCTGTAGTGGAGGTGAGAGCGGTTGAGTCATGGAGTTTTTGGACCAATCACGGCTCGGCTCCTGTTGCTTTGGAAACGTGACGTGAAGCCGCCCGCCTCCCCGGTCACAGCTGTACAGAGGTGTAGGTGTATCTGCTGTCAACTTTTCAATAAAAACTATAACTCAACTTCAACGGGTGACAAAAGATTAAAGATAAAAGGGCATTCGTGGGAGGAGTTAGTCAGACTGTGAAGAAAATTTTAAATAGTCTTAATGTTTTACACAACTACTTTACCTGGGCACAGTTTCTTTTAGACTAAATACTGATAATATGCAGCAGAATTTGTCTTTGAAGATACAGATTTGTGTATTATACAAGTTTTCTTACATGAAAAGAGTCAAACAGTTATTCCTTGAAATTAAAGGTGCACTATGTACTTTCTTAGGTGAAGTGTAAGCCACCTGTGTCACCATGGAGATGTTATTGCTTTGCCTGAAAAGTTTAACACTGTGGCACAAAACCCTCTCCACAGATCTGACCTGTACCTCAGTCTACTGACAGTTCACATTAGGGTCAGTTCCATTTCTAATTTCTACCCCCTCCCTTTGCCCCTTGAAACTGAGCAACAAGGGTTCGGGGTTGGAAGTAAAACCCTTACGAGTTGGGACACCCCTTCAACAATCACGTACATCATAAGTATTCTCCACCAGCTTTTACGTAAGCAGACACGACAAGATTTTGCCAGAAATCCAACATGCCGTCTACAATTTGTGATCTTCTTTGGCCTCCTGGTAGGAACTATCTTGCCAGTGATTCACAAGGCATTCTGGGAAATTGCTCAGACCCCTACGGCTGGAGTGTGCCTCTGAAAAATCTTCGTTTGCAGAGGTATATAGCCCTACCACTTTCCCCTACCTCTCTGCCATAACAGTAACTAGGACACCCTCACCCTGACACGTGAACACGCAAAAGGAGGGTTAGAGAAAAGTGTTTTGGCCAAGTGGAGTCATGGGATTCAGCCTCAGTCTCCAGCTGAAACAAAAATACAGACGTCTTCCCGGTGCAGAAATGTACAAAGCGCTGCCCTGTGATTGGTCCAATCACAAGAAAACGCTTCAGTTGGAGAATTTGTGAACTCACAAGGCAAGGTTAATATTGTGGAACATTCCAGGCAAGTCAATACCATCTCCATGGAAACAAGCAGGTGACACTCCACAAGAAAAAGTTCTGGAGTTGACCTTGAATTAAAAATAAATCTCTTATTATTATTTATTTTCAGCTCAGAGTGTCACAGGGTCACACACGCGACACTGACCGAGACGTTTACTGTATTTACATGTCGACTCGAGGGCTCTTCCTTTTATTAAAATGACCAAATCTTTTTTTTTTTCCTGTAAAAACTCGAGCGGGTTTCTCTCTGGACGAGTGTGTGTTGCCAGGCAACATCAGTTTATTGAACGTCGGCTATTTTGGTTCTGCATACAGAGCCACAGTGAAACAGGGACTGAACGGAGAGAGGAGATCCTGCTCCACGTTTATGTGACAAACACCAAGTCAAGAGTCCGAATCGAAAAGTATCGAAAATCAGACACTCATCAAGATCATAAACCCGACGTTTTTCCATGTGTCTGAGCCAAACTAGTCTTGATATGTTGAATAAGCAGTTCCTGAGATCAGAGTAAGTCTGCTGTCTTTTGTCTGCGTCTAATTCTAAAGCCTTTTAAAGTCTGATAATCAGGAGGTGCACTGGTAGCATGACATTCATTGTTAGCTTTACTGTGACGGCAAAACTCTGCTCTTGTCTCTGAGAAACTTTTATAAACTCATCACAGTGAACAATAAGAACGCTCAAAATGTGTAAGGTAAGTGAGGAATAACTAACCTGATTTAGTCCTGGTTTAGACCTGGTTTAGACCTGGTTTAGTCCTGGTTTAGTGGTTTAGTCCTCCTTTAGACCTGGTTTAGTCCTGGTTTAGTCCTGATTTAGACCTGGTTTAGTCCTGGTTTAGTTCTGGTTTAGATGTGTTTTAGTCCCAGTTTAGACCTGGTTTAGTCCTGGTTTAGACATGGTTTTAGTCCTGGTTTAGTCCTGGTTTTGTCCTGGTTTAGACCTGGTTCAGTCCTGGTTTAGTCCTGGTTTTAGACCTGGTTCAGTTCTGGTTTAGGACTTTGGACAACTGCAAGCTGTTTAAATGAACTAATTCTGCTTTTCACGCTTTTACGACAGAAAGAAAATCAGGTATCGAGACTTTAACCGAGTATTTGCACTTGATACTGAATAAAATAAAAAAATAAAAAATGACAGAAATGGGCCTTTCCTGAACAGATCTTGACCTTTATCAGAGCTACTATAAGACTACACGGAAACAAAATGAAAGTATTTGGTGATAAAAATGTGTAAAAAAAAGACACTTAAAAATGTTATATTGTCTAAAAAAAAGATTGATTTGAATGCCCAAAATCTGTATCAAGTTTATTGCTTTATATCGAGAAAACAATTTGAAATTTCAATATTGTGAAAACGTCGCACAGAATAGTTTTGACGACAAATAGAATTATCAGAATTAGTATTTGACATTCAGAGACAAAAACTGTAATTATGTTTGACAGAGAAAAAGCCAGCCCCAGATACATAAACAGTCATTTTGTTGTCTGCTGGTTCAGATGTCAGAACGAAGACAATCAAAACAATACTTTACATTTGCATCGACATGTTCATGGATACGATTTCGCGCAGACAACGGAATATTACTGTCAGTCTGAAAATGGGAAATCACAAACACGGACAGCGTTACAGACATTACAACCAAAGGCTAAATTAAAAAAAGATCAAGATTACATTTTCAAACTCTTCACAACAAGAAACACCAAAGAAAAGATCTGGGTTTCTGAGTACCACCAGATCTAAACCAGGTTCATAACAGGTCTATTCCAGGTCTGATCTAGTACTAAACCAGGTCTAAAAGTGGACTACAATAGGGATTAGGGTCGCCTACAAAGAATTGTAATTTTCATTCCCGCTCCCACCTGTATCTGCGATATTTTGTCCCGCTCCCATCCGCAAGTCCCGCAAGATGGGGAAGTTCGGTTTCTTAAGCTCTATCAAACAAGGAGAAGCGGAAAGAAATTGTCTAAAAGGTGCGCGAGATTAGACGACGTCTGCAAATTTATGCTGCTTTAAATATTTTTATTAATGCCAAATAAAATATCCAGCACAAATGATGTATGTAGACATTAATACATACATTAATCATTTATATATTTTACTTTACACTCATATTTAGTGTCTCCGCTCAATTTAATTTCTCTCCAGCGACTACAGTAGGTCAGGAATCAGAATACACTAGACGGTTTGCAAATGCCCTGGAAGTTGTAGACTGCACACCGGCCAATCAGTGAAGAGCTGTGAAGCCATGACGTCAAACTCAAGCATCTGTCTGGGTCCTTTTTGTGTTACAGCACAACAGTAAACAAAGCGGTCGAGATGGATGTAGACGAAGATCGAGGATTTAAAGCCGGAACAAAGAGAATGTTTGGTGAATTTTATCAAGGGGAAAGACGTTATTGTCCTTCTTCCTACGGGATTTGACGCATTACACACGTCACGACCAAACAGCAGCGATTGGTTAAATAAAAAAGTACCCGCCTACTGTCGAGCGAATTAATCCTAATGCTGCGAGGTCAGACAGTTTCCACGAAGTGAAACCAGCTGATGAACCAGGCTACTGGAATTGCCCATCTCTACTAAATAAAAGTGAAAAGGTAGCTGTTAACTTGAGAACTACCACTACTAGGTGGAACAAAGCATTTTGAGCTTTGGAGATGTAGGCAGACTAATAATAAAAAGTTACTCAAACATGTGTGAATGAAACAAAACACAACTCCAGGTCTGTTTTTGACGAGGTAACAACATTATAACATGGCAAAGCTCACAATAATCAGTTTTCTGTAATACAGAACATTTAAAAATACATTCACTAGCTAGGACGACACCAACAACCACATAGTGTGAAGGAGTTTATTGATAATTTACGAAGCGAGGCAGAGATGGCTGGGTTGAGACTGTAGGTGGGGGCTCCGTCTCAATCTTTAATTGGCCCAGCCAGAATGGGACCCCCCTTGTAGGGGTCTTATGACTGAAAGAGAAAAGAAATAGGGGATGGGAGGGTGGGTTCGAGTTCGCCAAGACAAACTGGGATGATGGGCCTTTGGCTGCTACATACAGGAGGCTTCTGGGAAATTAGAGGCGTGGTCGGAGGTGAGTTGTGGTTCGCTGGTGAGAGGAGAGGGCGGCTGAGGCGTGGTCCTGTTCCTGGATCTCCGTTAATCATATTAACTACATTTATGTAACTTTTCTGGTGAAGAGTCCATCACTTTTCTTTATAGAGCTTTTATTGCTTTGCCTGGAAGTTGCAAAAGACATGCACACATTCATGGTGTCATCTGCCTGTCTCCAAAGATATAGACACCGATATAGACACCTTTAATGCCATAAATCGACGATTCATGCGATGCAAAGTTAGTTTTAGTTCATTCTATCGACACAGACATTTACACTGACTGTTGTAATAATAGATTTGCTTTGGGTGTTTTGTGGAGTGGGTAAGACTTTTAGAGTTTTTAGCACCAGTGACCTCTGCAAAATACAAGGACTGGATGGAATATTTTAAAAAGTGTCTCCACACGTCTCCAACACTCTGGCTCACTAGGAAATAAGGTCCTATGTCCAAAATTCCAGACTGTCCCTTTGTGTTTTGAGAGAAAAATACCATTTATTTTTATTTGTTTCTGCTCTGATATCAGTTAATATTGGATAGCGTCAGATATTTAAAACGATAATATCTGTATCGGGACAAAGAAAGCTGAATCGGTGCATCCCGGGACTACACAATTTCCACTGTAGTTCTCAACAAGAAATTATCCAAAGGAGGACAAATATGGGTGGGTAAAATTAAATTAGACAAACCCACAAACTGAAAAAGCTCACGTCCCACAGTTTTAATGATTTCTCTTGTTTTGTCTCTAAATTTCATCTTGCCATTTTGTTCCATATTTCTGTCTGAAAGTGAGAAACTCCTCCTCAAGCGCCGCCAACACGGATCCACTGAAACTAAAGAGCCAAAAATTAAAAACCAACTCAGCGTAAAATTCTGTTTCTAATGATTTATCTGTTTTTGTCTGGCTTTCTTTCGTTTGGATGTTTTCTTTCTTGTCCCTCCTTTCTCGCCATTTTCACTCCTCCCACTCTTTCTTTTCCTTCTTTCTCCCATTTCTTCCATCACTCTGTATCTTCTCTCCTTCTCTCTCTCTCTCTCTCTTCCCTCTCTGGCTCTTACTTCCATCTCTCTCTTCCTCCCCACTCTCTATCTTTGCTCTCTGTTTCTTTTCCTTTTCCCTCACTCTCTACCATCTCTCTTTTTTGCTCACCCGCATTTCCCCAATCTCTCTTCCTTCTCTCCCCCTCTCTCCTCTTTTTCTCCACCCCTCTTTCTACTCCCACCTTTCCCCTTCTCCTTTCTTCGGCCTAACTCGTTGTTTCCCCTTTTCTATTCCTCTTTTTTCGATCACTCTCCCCACTGCCCCCTCTCTCTCCGTCTTCCCTCTCTTTCCATCCTCCTTCCCTCTCTTCCCACCTCTACCCCCTTTCGTCTCCACTCTCTCCCTCGTTCTTTCCCTCTTCCCTGTCTTCTTACCATTACCAGTCTGTCTCCCCTCTCATCTTTCTTTCCTCTTCCCTCTCTTCCCAACAGTACCTCCCTCCGTCTCTCCTCTCTCACCCTCTCATCTTCATTCCCTCTTCCCTCTTCCCAAAATGACACCCCTCCGTCTCCCCTTGCTCCATCTTTCTTCCCTCTTTCCCTCTCTCCAACCATTACCCCTTTCCTTCTCCCCTCTTTCTCCCCCTCTCCATCTTCCTTCTCGTTTCCATCTCTTCCCATATTACCTCCCTCCGTCTCCCCTCTCTCCCCCTCTTCCCTCTTTTTCCACCATTACCCCCCTCTGTCTCCGGTCCCTCTCCATCTTCCTTTCCTCTTTCCTCTCTTCCAACCATCCCACCATTACCTCCCTCCATCTCCCCTCTTTCCTTTCCCTCTCTTCCCACCATTATCCCTCTCCACCTCCCCTCTCTCCCCTTTTCCATCTTCCTTCCCTCTTCCCTCTCTCCCCAAAATTACGCCCCTCTGTCTCCCCTTTCTCCCCATCTTCCTTCCCTCTTACCTCCCCTCCCACCATTATCCCCCTTTTCATCTCCCCTCTCTCCCCCTCGTCCTTCCCTCTATCCCTTTTTCCTCTTTTATCACCATTACCGCCCTCCATCTCCCCTCTTTCCCCGTCTCTCCATCTTCCTTCACTATTTTCCCACCATTAACCCTCTCCGTCTCCCCTCTCATCTTCCTTTCCTCTTCCCTGTTTTCCCAACATTACTCCTCTCCATCTTCCCTCTCATCTTCCTTTTCTCCTCCCTCTCTTCCCACCATTATCCCTCTCCGTCTCCCCTCTTTCTTCCCCTCTCCATCTTTGTTCCCTCTTCCCTCTCTTCCCATTATTACCCCCCTCCGTCTCCCCTCTCTTTCTCTCTGCATCTTCCTTCTCTCTTCCCTCTCTTCACACTATTACCTCTGTTCGTCTCCCCTCTCCCCCTTCTCCATCTTCCCTCCCTCTTCCCACCGTTACCTCCCTCCGTGTCCCATCTTCCCTCCCTCTTCTCTCTCTCTCCTTCACACAGTAGCATTAATCAATCACTGCGTCCCTGATTAGTACCTGTGGCGTCCTTCTGCACGTGTCCCTCATCAGCACGTCTCACTCTGTCCTTTTGCTCTTGGTCGGTTACATGAGACACAAATCCTCACAAAGGATAAAAAAGACAAAACATGTGTGATCATGAAATAAAAGCTCACGCTAACCCAGTATGGAGACGTAAAAGGGACATATGATCTGTGTTATAATGTTGTTTCCTCATCAAAAACAGACTTAAATGTTTAACACACAAATCCTACATATTAAGGCTTACAGTATTTATTGGACTATAAGGCACACTTAAAGTCCTCTCAAAAATGTTCTCAAAATCTTATGTATTAATTCTGGTTGTGTTTACTGACCTCAAACTGATTTTATGTGGTACACGGCGCTCAAAAATCTGTCAAAAATGTTTTAGTTCGACTGGTAAGTGAAGCTGCACTGCTATATAGTCTATGCCAGACATGTCAAACTCAGGCCCGGGGACCAAATTTGGCCCGCAAGATCATATCAAATATGTATTAGAGGTGACCTGCCGGCTACAGATAGACTATAGAGGCTTTATTTATTTAAAATGTTATTATTTTATATTCTGCTTGTTCTGGATTCAATGTTTAAGCAAAACTATTATTAAACATTTATTTTAATAAGAAAAGGTTTAACATTACATATCTCGAAAGAAGAGAAAACATGCAGGTGTTGTTGAAATTTTTCAATAAATATTTAGTTAGGCCCACGACTTAGTCCCAGTTTTTTTTGGCCTCTGTGAATTTAAGTTTGATGCCCCTGATCTTTGCGTATGACCTGCAGACATATAATCTCTGAAAAGTTTTACATGAACCATCTCCAACGCGATAGAAGCACAAAACAGACTCAGCTTAAGCAGCACATCCTCTGTCACAGAAAGAACACTCATATTCCACTGAGTCGTGTCCTTTAGTCCGACAGAAGCTGAACCACATCAGGGCACAAGGAGCGAGTTGTTTTTTCAGACCTTATAGTTAATGCAAATGAGCCATGTGGTTTTAAGTTTCATTCCTGTAAAATGTAAACAAATGTGTGCAAAGCTGCATTAAACTCATTATTACTCAATGTATATTTGAGTCGTCCTCATAGGAAATAAAAAAACTAACTTAAATGATCCACCCACATTCACGTTCATAATCCACATTCACCAAGACAGGGAGGCAACGACAGGCAAATTACACCACGATCTGCCAATGGATCATAGACGCTTGGGCCAAGGATCAGTCTCAAGCAACATCCATTTGTTTTGCTTAATGCGCCTTATGTATGAAAATAAATTAGAGAATTCATCTTTACTGATATTGTGCCTAATAATCCGGTACGAATTATAGTCTGAAAAAATACTGTAGTTCTTTTCTCAAACTGAAATCACTCATCACTCATTTGGATGAATTCAGCCCTGGAATTGCCAATCTTTACTAAACAAAAGGTCAAAAGTAGCTGTTAACTTGATGTCAGAATAATTTTATTATCCCATATTTGCTAAATACTTGTGTGATATTCTAGGCCTATGAGTTAACCATTTATGTAACTACAATTCTTTGATTTATAATGTACCAATCACTTGTATGAAAATGAATAACCTCTGTGTGTTTGACAACTGTGTGCAGTGTCCTGTCGCTCTAGTGAACCTCGAGATGATTCCTCACATGAAGCCAACTTCCCACTGTCACACATGCAAGAGTTATGATGGTGTCTGACCATACCTAAGGCACCTCCTGATTGTTAATCATGTTTTATGTGTTTGTACTATGCATAGCTTCATCAGTTTCTTATTATGTCTTTGCTGTTTCCCCTTCCCCTTGAGAATTATCGTTCTGTAACTAGGGCCTCCTAATGAAATAAAAAGAGGAGAACGGCCTTGAGTCATCAGAACGTGTGGAGACTGTTGGTTTTGATGCCCACTCTCTGCCCGTTCTCCTCGCGAGTAAAACTGAATTAATCTCTTGTCTTTCTTCTTGTTTACAATGTTTAGATAAACCTAACACTTGAAAACTACCAGTCCATGACATCACAAGGTGGACCCACAAGACGTTTTGAGCTTTGGAGACTTGGACAGATTTATATTACAGGATTACTCAAAAGTGTGAATGAAACAAAACACAACTCCAGGTATGTTTTTGAAGAGGTATCAGCATTATAACATGACTAAAAGCTCACGAGAGTCAATTTTGCGTAATGACCTTTAAATTGCTGAGGCCACTGTTTCTCATTATCTGTTATTACTGTGGACGGTGTAGAAGAAGCTAAAAGGGGCAGAGGAAAGCCTTTCAAGACGTGATCATATTTAATAACCAAATTGGCCAAATGAGGGAAGTCTGTGCCTTCTTGGAGCTTTATTATTTTATTATTAGTGTGCTCCATGCGTGTTCACCTGGCCCGGTCTCTGCGCTCTGTACCTGGAGATGAGCCCCGCTGTGGCACCTGGTATTCCCAGTGATAACCAGGCCAATCCCTGCTCACTCAGATCAGATCAGATCAGGAATTCTCAAGGTGGAATGGCCCATATAAAAACAGGCTGGAAATACATGACGCTTTTAAAACTGAACAAGAAGACAGTTTGGTAACACTTTATAATAACTACACCTTATTTAGCCTTAATAAAGCATGAACAAAGGCTTAGTTAATAACGATTCACGCTTAGTAACTGCTTAATTACTACCTTAATTAGCACTCGCACTTAATTTGCCTGTGCTGTAAATAGTTACTCATAATTATTTCATACTTAATTACTCATGAACTAACCATTTGAGCATTTATTAATGATTAGTTAAGCTATGAGAGAATGATTTACTAATAATACAATGCAATGATAATTCAGGCAGCTGTTCTCTGTTAGTTAAGTCTTTTTGAGAGCTTTTCTAAAGTGAAGACGAATTATGCTTTATTAAGCATTTACTAAGCGTGAATCATTGTTAATTAAGTCTTTGTTCATTATTTATTAAGTCTTTATTCATGCTTTATTAAGGCTAAATAAGGTGTACTTATTATAAAGTGTTATCGACAGTGTCAGTGAAAATCTCAAAAACAGGCAAATATCTATAGGGATGGGTGATATATTGGTCCCAGTATTGATAGTGGCGGATAAAGATTCGTCGATATCTGTACCGATATTTGATGCCCATATTGTCTGTGCTTCTGTGTGCCCTTTTAGAACAGACTAATGACTATATAGCTGCATTTTAACACAATCTTGTAACAAATCATTTTATATTCCAGTAAGACACATTTTATTACTATTTTTATAAAAGTAAAATGTCAGGTTGTGGTCATTGCTTCAATTTAAGATACTGTGATGGAAATTTATATTGTGGAAAGATTTCTCACAGTCTGTCTTTGTGTAAATGAACGTGATTTCTACCTTAGACCAGATCAGTCATTAACATGTGTAAAAGCTCAGCAGACACAAGTGTCTCCTCCATCATGAAGCCCTTTGTTGTACTACCTGTCCTCACATGTATGTTAAGTTGATTAGCACAAGTCTGTGAAATAAGTCACTCTGCTTTGATATGTATGTAACTTGTATTTCTGTATAAATACTCAGAGCTCAAATGTTCTGGAGGAAGAGACTCGGGGCTAAGGTGGTAGGGACGTACTGCTGGTTAAGGCCCCATCCACACTAGTACATATTTGAGTCGTTTTCGTTGTGTTCGTCCACACTAATCCGATGACAAACGGCTCCAGAGATGAAACAATGTGGTGCCGCCAGCTCCCACAAGTTCATTTGAGTACAGATCTGGTCCAGCACTGTGTGGACGCCTGAAAATGCTGATACACTGACGTAGGAGCTCTAGTTCCGTATTGGACCACCTCACTGTGACTTGCACCTTCCTGATTCGCTGGGTTCGTGACATCGATCATGTGACGCTATTGCGAAAAACAGTTTAAACAAACCATAGGACAAATGGGAAACAGCGTAGCTAAAACTACAAACTACTTTCAATCTTGCCATCTTCCTCGACTCGAAATCAGCTGCTGCAACTTCAGACACGGTGCTCCACTTCCTTGTTTTTACCGCCCACATAACATTGTGACGACGTGACGCCAGCCTAGTCATGTGACTAGCGTTTCAGGCAGTTTCGCGTTACTGTGTGGATAGGATTGCGGACACAGAAACGACCTGTCTGGATGCAAATTGTTTTGGCTACAGTGATACGGTGATTCGTTTCAGTGTAAACGTAACCTAAGAGAGGCTGTTGGTCTGTGGCCAGGGCAGCCGTAGGTTCTGTCCCGATCTGCTGTAACAAGAATAAACCTTTGTCTGTATTCCAAAAACTCATCGGGCATCGCAAATGGATGAATTATTTATCATCAAGAGCTATATCAGTTTTTCCACAACAATACATTTCTGGGCCTTGCTATAGATATTAAATGTCTCATATTACACAAAATCGACTCTTGTGAGACTAAAGTCATGTTATAATGCTGTAACCTCGTCAAAAACAGACCTGGAGTTGTGTTTTGTTTCATTCACGTTTCAGTAATGCTGGTTTATAAGTCTGTCTACATCTCCAAAGCTCAAAGCTCTAACCCTTGAAACGGTAGTTTTCAAGTTAACAGAAACATTTTACCTTTAATTCAGCAGAGATTGGCAATTCCAGGTCTGAAATCAGCCAAATGATTCAAGTGAAGGCGTATTTAGTTTTAATACACAGTGGAGCACTTCCTGTATTACCACATGACATCACAAGGTGGAACAGAGTGTTTTCTATTTGTGTCAATGAAACAAAACACTCCAAGGTATGTTTTTGATGAGGAATTATAATAACACATATCAGAAAATAGTGTATTATGGGCCATTTAAAAAGCTAAATATCGGTATCAGTAAATAATAGTTATGGTCAAATATCGGATATCAGTATCAGGAAAAAAAACGAACTAAAAAACCCATACCAGCCCATCCCTAACAGATAAACTTTACATAATGTGTCTTCGTCTTCAAGTCTTTGCATCAATCTCCTAAATAAACTCAGAGATAAGTGAAGAGCTTTCTGCATTCGCTCAGTGTCTGCCTCCTTCCATCTTCCATCTCATTTGTGTAATTACCAATTAACTCCGGCTCCAGAATCCTTAATTTTTTCATTTATTTCTCTTATTAATATAATTCTTGTTCAAAGTGCACTCTGCTGGATTGGCAGCTTGGTTAATTGCAGTTCTAGTTCAGTCTCATTTGGTTATGTATAAATGTGTACGGGAGCTGGGCCTATGAATATTCCTCTGAACATACAAAGCAGTTCTGAATGACAAATCAAATAAATACCATCCATCCATCAATCCATTTTCTTCCACTTATCCGAGGCTGGGTCGCGGGGGCAGCAGTCTAAGCAGGGACTTCCTTCACCTCGGACAATTCCTCCAGCTCCTCCAGGGGGACCTCAAGGTGTTCCCAGGCCAGCCCAGAGACACAGACGACGTTACGAATCACTGTATCACCGTATCGGAAACGATCTGCGTCCAGACACGTTTCTGTGTCTGCAACCCTTCCCTATCCACACAGCTTTGAGCATATTTGTTTACATTTTACAGAAATGAAACTTAAAACCACATGGCTAATTTGCATAAACTAAACACTCAAAAAAACAGCTCGCTATTGTGCGCTGATGCGGTTCAGCTTCTGTCAGACTAAAAGACACGACTCAGTGGAATATGAGTGTTCTTTCTGTGACAGAGGGGTGTTCTGCTGATGGTGAGTCTGTTCTGTGCTTCTATCACATTGGAGATGATTCATGTTAAACTTTTCAGAGATTATACGTCTGCAGGTCGTACACATAGATTGTATATATGAATGGACATATATTCTAGCCTCTTAGGGTTTTGGCGGTGAATTACATCGCGGCGCACAGACCTACATCAGCATATCAGCGTTTTCAGGTGTCCACACAGTGCTGGATCAGATCTGTACTCAGATGAATTCGAGGGAGCTGGAGGCACCAGATCGTTCCGTCTCTGGAGCCATTTTCAATCGGATTAGTGTTGCATCCACAACGAAAATGACTCAAATATGTACTAGTGTGGATGGTTCTATAGTCCCTCCAGCGTGTCCTGGGACATGCCCGGAACACCTCCCGAGGGAGACACCCAAAAGGTATCCGAAACAGATGCCCGAGCCACCTCAACTGGCTCCTCTGGATGTGGAGGAGCAGCAGCTCTACTCCGAGCTCCTCACCCTATCTCTAAGGGAGCTCCCAGCCACTGTGGAGGAAACTCATTTCAACCGACTCAAATAAATACTGTAATTTGAAAGGTCTAACTAAATAACTTTCCTGGTAAGAGGAGGTCTGCCAAATTTGTGTTATTGCTCTGCTTCTAATGTAAAATATATTTCATTTATTTAATTATGGGTTGTTTTATTGCTTTATTGCTTAAAAAAAAAATCTTACTGTCACTGGGGTAACCTCTCCACAGATCTGACCAGTAACTTTGGCTGGTAATGTCATTTGATTAGTTTAATGTCATACCTTTGGATTGTTCCAGGCAAAGCAATTAACATTTTCATCAACACAAGAAAAAGTTACACAGTGTAGCCTTAATTATCTCAATTATTTTGGTAATATACAAGTCTGTCTCAAAATTAAAATATCATGAAAAAGTTACATATTTTCTGTCACAAATTTCAGAAAGTCAAACCCGTACTACTAATGTCCACCTGCACCAAAATGAGACTAACCCCAGAACTAAACCTGGACTAGAGTGGGACTAAACCAGGACTAAACCAGGTCTACATGAGGACTTATCTGGGCTCAAACACAACGCTGTTTCTCCATAAGAATTGTACTGTATTTTGGATCTAAACTTGTACAGAAAAGCATGAGTTCTTGTATTAGCTTTGCAGTTCACATTTCAAATCATAATTACAACATCAGTGTGTAATCGCAATTTGAGATTTTTCATATTTTTCTCTCAGCCTTAATCCGCCCAGTCCAGCAAATGAGTTTCAGATAAGAAGTCTCGAAATTACACACAAGTAATTATGGGGGTTTTAATTGAATTTGGCTTAAAAGGAGCGTGGGAACAAAAATGGGACTAAACCCAAAACGAAACCTGGACTACAGTAGAACTAAACCAGGACCAAACCAAGTCTACATCAGGACCTGACTGGGCTCAAACCTGGATGCAGTTTTAAATGCATTTTCTCCATACGATTTGTACTGTAATGATTATTATCGTGTTTTCAAACTATAAGTCACACTTTTTTCATGGTTTGGGTGTTTCCTGCGACTTATACTCTGGTGTGACTTATATATTAAAATTTTCACACTGACAGCCACGAGGGGGCACTCTAGTCTTGTGTGTCAGTATCTGCTGCTCCTGTTCCTCCTGTACCACTGTCACTTCACTCTACTGCACATGTCTCCTGCAGAAAGAGCCTCTGTCCTGTCTGTATCATGTCAGTCGATTGCACCATTACTTCTAAACCACTAAAAATTTAAAATTTAAACAAACTTATAAAGACAACTGAGAAGACTGAACACAAATGCCCCCCATCTTTTGCAGATTACAAGCTGCAAGTAGCAAAATATTCAGCCGAAAACGGTAATCGAACAGCAGAAAGAAAGTTTGGAGTGAGTGAGAAACTTGTGACACCGGGAGGATGCACCATGCAACTTTCCTGGAAGTCACTGGATGGATGGACAAAGCCTGGACTTCAGTGACGCTGAAACCATCCTGTCTGGATTCAGAAAGGCCGGAATAATTCTAACTGGAACTGATGCTGAGTCTGACGACAGCGACACAGAAGAGGAAGCGGCGCTCTGTTTACCTCTGGAGGTCGTGGAGTTGCTCAGAAGTGACATCGAGGATGAAGAATTGAAAGGATTTAGTGATTTGGAGTGAGATGGAGAGTTTGTTAAACTTGTTCTGTTCTGTTGTTTATGTTATAGTTTATCTGAAGAACTGTTCATATGTGACGTTAACAGTCTGTTGTTCTCTGTTCTATTGTTATTACTACAACTTGACTTTCAAGATGAAATGTCGGTTCCTGGTCTCTGATTTTATCAAATAAATTTCCCCCCAAAAGTACGACTTATATACGTTTCTTTCTTCTTCATTATGGACACTTTGGCTGGTGCGACTTATGGCTGATTAGCAAATTTTAACTGCAATATCAGTAAAAAGGAATGCTAGCAGAGATTTTTCAACATTTTCTCTCAAAAATGGGACTAAACCTGGACTACAGTAGAACTAAACCAGGACCAAACCAAGACTACATCAGGACCTACCTGGGCTCAAATCTGGATGTAGTTTTAAGAGTATTTTCTCCATATGATTTTTATCGTAACTTTGTCCTCAAAACTATTTGTCAAATGTGTGTAACTCTTGCATTAGCTTAACGGTTAGTATTTAAGATCATAATTGTAATATCAGTAAAAAGCTGACGTCATCAACATTTCCTGGCGGTGTAATTCTATCTAGAGACACTGTTCTCATTAGCCTTATTCTGAGTTTTATTTGAACAGAGTCTGATCAAAAAGAGCTGACTTGGTTGGAAATACGACAAGTGAGATGATTTGAGCTGTTAAACAAGTCTCTCACGTGTAAAATTACAAGTGACTTTTTCAGTCTCACCTTTTTGTTGAAAATCAAACAACTAAACGAGACCATGAACAACCTCTGAAAATGTGTTGTTATATCCATTTTGGGTTTTTTTTCTTAACGTTTTTACTTTTTGGTCTGTGCTTGCTAATGTGCGCATCGTGTCACCGTGGTAACTGCCGGACATTCCGCCAATAGACATACATGTAGAACTCAATTTGAGATTTTTCAGATTTTTTTTCTCTCTCTCGGCTCTAACACAGCAGCCCAGCTAAAACAAAAGCGCCCAAAAGGGGATGTGCGTTTCAGATAAGAAGTTGTCTCTAAATTACACACACGAGTAATTATGGTGATTTTAATTAGATCTGACTCAGAAGGAGAATGGGAAGGTTTCAGATTAGGTTTTCGTCTGTGTAAAAGCCTTTATCTGAATGAGCAGAAGGACAGAAGCCAAGGTCACGTCCATAACAGAACATACTGTATTTCTAAGGTGGAGAAAAAGGAGATTTATTAACCAAACAGGAGGTAACTGTGAGTTTCAGGGTCATGAGAAATTACTACAGCACAATAACTATTCAAAACTAAATATTATTACTGTGGGATGGTCTAAAGTCCTCAGAAAATGGTAAAACTTGAGGTGCAGACGATGAGAGCTTCACGCAGGTGTTTAAAAGGCTCACAGCATCAGCGCATTTATCATCCACTTTATTATTATTGTGATTTTAAAGAGCTTTAAACTGCCAGGGAGCGAATATCTCTACAGCGAGGTGTTAATGAGAGCTGCACACTTCCGCCTGTGGCTCTCACTGTTTTCTGCACTAGAGCTGTTCACTGTGCACATCGGCACCCCACTGGAATTAATTTCGTTCACATTTGCGTTTCCAGGGAAAGACGCTCACACACGAAGCTGCAGAGCTCTGTTAGTTTCTTTCAAAACTCTGCTCATCTGAACATCAGTTTTAGTGCAAAATACTTCAAAACCCTTCTAAACCAAGTCCACACTGTGTCCACACAGAGGACAGAGGCACGGAGGCTTTTCCCCTCATTAACCCTCTCAGGCTCAAATTAAATTTTAGTAACAGGAAAAAAATCTGATATTTGGGTAAAATTATCATATGGGGTAGTAATATACAATCCTGACTTTTTTTTGAGAGAGACCTTCACATCCAGTGCGTTTTGGGATGTTGCAGATTTGCAGCATTGGTTCAGTGTGATAAATTAACACTGAAGACTAAAAATGATATGAACACTAACTTTATGTGTAAACCACTTTTCATAACAATGAAAACATAAAGCAGAGTGTAGCAGCTTTACAGTGACAGAACAACATCACTTTTTCATGTGTTGCTCCAAGAAACTATTTTTATCCTCTGTAAACAACAAAAGTACTTTGCACTTCTGACAGGACGTTTGTGTGTAGCTATTCTTGCACAGTCTACATTATCCATTTTTATCAGCATGGATGGGAAAAAAGGCTCCTGAGTAAAAAAAAAGCTCATAAAATATGGATTTGGAGTAAGTAGGTAATTGGCATTTAGCTGTTGCAAATCTGCAACGCCTGCCTGGAGAGGGTTAAGTTTGTCCAGGAGCTAAAATCATGTAGCGTTGCTAACACAGAGCTGAGCTGGACTGGTGTGGCTGTTATGTTCCACCTGCATTAAACCAAACTCTGTCACAGAGCCACACAGTTACAGAGTCACAGAATCACAGGCTACATTTATATGATGACAGGTCTGAACAGAAGAGGCAAAAGTAGCGCCATATCTTCCCTTTTTATTCCACATTTAGACAAGGGTTTTTGGGAGCAAATCTGTGTGCATACGGTGACGCAAAAGTGTGTAGAATTCAATTGAGTATGCATGCCAGATGGCTCGGTGGTGATGTATGTGATGTAAACGCGTACGTGACATGAGCAGATCTGACCAGAGTTTTGTGTCTTGGGCAGGAAACGCTACGGTGGAGTGTATTCAACTTTTCCAATCTGGAGGGTGGTTTCAGATTTTTGTATTTTTAAACCCCGGAAAGGCCGTCACCGTCTTAACGAAAGGCACTTCTAATCAAATATTTTGTCGAAAAACCCTCAATGTCACTTACGCTGCAGTCACAGACAAATCAAACACTTTTAACCCAGGGTCTATAGGTCAAGTTAATGAGTAAATAAGACCACAGTTTATTAAAATAAAAAAAATATATAATACAGGAAATGAAAGTATATGTGAGTAAAATGAGTAATTAACTAATAAAAAACAATGTGTAATGTACTAATGTATATGTGTAGTAGAATATGTCATAAAATGCACTGGAAATACTTCATTAAAATATGAATATTATTTATAAACACAATTTAAACTTTACATTTAATAGTATCAGGACGAAAGAAAATTTATTCGGGATGATTCGATCTGGGATTCGGGAAGTTTTGGGATGATTCCCAAAAAGCCCGGTGAAACCCATGAATTGGTAGCAATAACAAAGAAGAAATCTGCCAAATCTGTAAACTAAAAATAAAATAAAGATGCACTACATATGGGTCCGGTCAAGTGGTAACGGAGGGAAACTGGCAGATTTTTTACATTCAAATGTCTCTTATTCAGAAACTAGAGGGACTATTGAAATAAGTAAAGTATCAGAATGTAGGAAAGAGTTACACTCCAACAGGGTCAAGTTAAACCTGTGATATTCTTTCAAGTTATTGACAAAAAATTTAAAAACTCATGTCGGTAACGGAGGGAATGAAATATGCAGCACTTTTTGGGCAATAAATACAAACAGTGATAACTCTTGGTTCTCACTTACATATCCTTAACAAACTGGTTTGAATATTTGCTTCATATAGTTTTCTACCATATGGTACAAGATTAGGTTGAAAAACCTCTTACTTTTTGACTAATGAGATTTTTTATTAAGAAAGGTCATGGTAACGGAGGGAAAAGTAACGGAGGAAAATTGTGCAAACAAGTAGAAGGTGCATGATTTTGCATAATTTGTCAACTTTTTTCTTCCGAATACTTTAATATTACTTCAAAATGAAAGGAAACTATTTCTATAAAATATGTCAGTCCTTCCAAGCAAATTTTTATCATTTTAAATACATTAAAAAAATATATAAAAAAATCATGTACCTTCATCAACAGTTCAAAGATGGAATAACACAAGATATGATGAAATACATCCATTTATTTATATGATTTGCAGGTCTTTGAAATTTGGGAAATAATTTTTGTTCCATGTTTCATACATGGTCTGTTTAAAACGTATGGAACTTTAGAACCAAAAATGATACAGAAAAAAGGTAAACAGTTTCATAAACTAGAGTACATATGTATCTGTTCAATACATTTTTATATCAGATGCATTAACTTGAATTTTTGGCCTTGCTGTTTACTTCTGCTTGACTGGGCCCATAAACTTTTCTGGAGGAGGATCCACTAACCTGCTTATAAGAGAAATGGAAATATGTATTGCTTTGCCTGGAACAATACACAGAATAATGTTGTTATAGTACTAACGCAATTTTGATACAAAGGAATAGATACTCGATACACAATACCGATTCTTATACCACAAAACAGTCTTTCTTTAGACAATTGCAGCCTTTGTGATTTGATAATTGCAGCTAATTACTCTGATTGGCTAATCTTCCTGTCAATCACGCCCAGCCTAAATTTGGGAGTCAGGATACAGCTCCACATCCACACGTCTTTTTACAGTTTTGTTAAAGCTTGTGGTTCAGGCTGCTCATTTAAATCTCTGCAAAGATGTTCTGAAACACATGGACTTCTTTCTTGCAATAGTTGATCGATTCATATCCAGAACTTAGCGCCTTGGGTATTTTGTAAGTATCTTTATACAAGAAAATCATTTGTTATGTTTGTTTCTATGCTGCTGCTGCCGAACTGAATTTCCATCGGGATCAATAAAACATCTATCCATCTTAATTTTATGTTTTTATGACTAAGGAAAAAATATAAAATGAGATGTCTGGTTGAAAAATAATCTGTTTTTATCTGTTTTTATGAAGCGAATACATTCTGCAGTGAGAATTTTGCGCTCAGTCAAACCAGGGACCTTCTGAGCTCCTGAATATTCATAACAGGCTGTGGACTCTTAGCCGACTTCACAATTAGTTGGAATAAGTTTTCTGTGTGTTCACTAATTAAATGCTGATTGATTTAGTAATTCATTTTTGTGGAACACTTTCACCTCCAGTAATGAAGAGTGATGGTTTAAGATCGGACAGGAAAACAACTACAGAGGGTTACATCACGACACTGTTTCAGAAAGAATGGGCCAAACGAGATTACGACGGCAAATAAAGAGATTAAGGAGATAATATTATAATTTTTTTTTTTTATATACTTTGCAGCTGATGCGGGAGTGGGGGTGAAGCTAGACGGGGGCACTGCTCTGTTTCAAGAGCTGTTAAATTACACTTTAAAGCAGGGGTCTCAGACTCTCGGCCCGGGGGCCAACTACGGCCCTCGGAAGGATTTTTTGCGGCCCTCCACTTAATTCCAAAGTAAATATGTAAGTCTTTATTTATATAGCGCTTTCACAGACATTTTCTGTCCTCAAAGACTCTTTACAGAGCATTATTCATTCGCTCTATACCCTGGTGATGGTAAGATACTATTGTAGCCACAGCTGCCCTGGGGCACACTGACAGAAGCGCGGCTGCCATGACCACTTGGCACCATCGGTCCCTCCGACCACCATCACTCACACACACACCACTTTCATACTAGGCAATGTGGGTGAAGTGTCTTGCCTAAGGACACAATGATTGAATTGATTGTATTTAACTGATCTTGGCTATCAACTGTTCATGGACCTGGAGCATGTTTTGGGTTGATGGGGGAAACCCATCCAGACACGGGGAGAAACATACAAACTCCACACAGAAAGGCCTGGGCGACCCGGGGATCGAACCTAGAACCTTCTTGCTGTGAGGCATGAGTGCTAGCCACTCAGCCACCGTGCCGCCAAAGAATAATGTCAGTGTGGCCCGCGGTAGATGTACGCACAATCCCACCCCCCTACCGCGGGCCGCACTGACAGATGAAGCTGCAATCGGTGCCCATGCAGATTCACAACAACAGATTATTAACGCAGTTTACATCACAAAACTCAATTTACAGCAGTTGTGAAGCAACGAGGTCTAAGTGGATCTGTTAATACAAGTACACGTGCACATACGGCGTCACCGAAGAACCAAAACAAACCACACTTCACTTTACGCTCCCACAACCACAGTATCAGAGCGCAGAGGAGGCGCTGACAGAATTCCCCTGTTCATAAGTATGGGACCTTTATTGGAGGGGGTAATAAGAAATAAAAAGACATTGACAGTCTGTTTACCTGCTCAACATTCGGTGCGTAATTTGCTGGCAACCCGATGACCAAGCTCCACCTGTGCATCGCCGAAATCAACGCACACTCAGCGGCAAACACAGCTGTCCCATCAATATGCAAGCACGACAAACCTGCAGTGATCTATAGGCGAGTTGCATGCTGGGAAATATTTGGGTCGGAGGCAAGAAACACGATAGCGTCAAACACAGTGCGTAACCTCGCGTATTTATCCCCGATAATGGTAAATTCCTGCTGCATTATTGGATGCACAAATAGAAGCACGGAAGAAGGAAAATGTCTTTTTCGTATTCACAAACGTAGAAGATCCTAGCAAACCGTGGACTCCAACAAGTTCAACAACACATCGAGACTCTTGGAGGTTTTCATCTTTTCTGCTGTGAATGGCCCAGGAGTTTCCACCAAGTCATTGTGGATATCGCCAAAGTGAATATTTGTCCAGGTAGTTGGCGATTCTGACCAGAAATTTGGTTTGGTCCACCTTTTTGTCGGGGTTGAAAAGGGTGATTTGGCTCCGTCGATGCTTATGACCAATTTCTGGTCAAATGGTCTTGGGTCCTCTGCCGTTAGAGTGGATAAATAACCGGGATCAAGACCCTTTACGTGTTTTCTCGCTCCGTCCGTCATGTTGAATTAGTGTTTATTGTCGCCGACCAAAATAATTCCCAGCATGCAACGCGCGCTTTTGTCAACAATGAAACTCGCCTATTCCAGAGGCTTGCCGACATGTTAGCAAAAAGTACAAGGCAAAAACAAGCGTTTTTCTACTTTTCTACTTCTTTTTTCTACTTCTTTGGAGTGCCTGGAGTCCGTTGTGTTTTAGAAAAATCACAATTACTGTAGATCCGTGGCGTGGATTCTACCTGGACGACTTAGTTATTCTCCGCACATCTTGAGAATTACTGTCGATATTTTAGCCGTTTTAAACTGGAGCGCCGATGGGGTCAGCCAAGGTTCAAGTTACTTCATAAACTTTTAAAAACGAACCGTCCGACCATCTGAGCACTACTCAAAATTTCCACTTCTCTCACCTCTCACAGAACTTGTCCATTTTAATCCATAATTCATCAGCAGTAGCATTTGATGTGAAGAAATTTATAACCTGGACATATATCTTGAAAAACGCTTTGAAAACACACGGTATTTCCTGCAGCTTTTGGCGTCTCTTACATAATTCATAACTGCGAAGGTGTAGAACTTTTTAGCGGCACAGCATTTACTGTAACGGGCCGTAAATCTCTATCAACGCGTAATATTTCCTGAGAAAATAAAGTGCATTGCGTGACATTTTACTTTGCCCCCAGCCTCCTGTTGTTTATGCTCATACAGTAGCGTGTTTGGGTTCAGTCGTGCTGTGAGAGATTATATTTGACACCATTTTGCATATTGAGCTGCACGAACAAATTAATATGAAAAGATGCAAAGGTAACGTGTGTTTTATAGCGCGTGTAGTGATATTAGTGCATACTGGTGTTGTGTCCTTAGGCAAGACACTTCTTATATGAACATGGCGTGTAGCAGAAGTAGTAGTATTTTTGTATATTGAGCTGCACTGACAAATTAATGTGAAATAAAGCACAGTTAATATTTGTTTTAAAGCTCTTGTAGTAGTTTTAGTACATGCTGTTGTTGTGCTTTTTGGCAAGACAATTTACCCACCTTAGTAGTAGTAGTAGTAGTAGTGGTAATTGTTGTTGTTGTAGCAGTAGTAGTTGTAGTAGTAGTAGTTGTAGCAGTAGTATTAGCAGTAGACATTGTAGTAGTTTTAGTACATACTGTTGTTGTGTCCTTAGGAAAAACACTTCACCCACCTTAGTAGTAGTAGTAGTAGTAGTAGTAGTAGTAGTAGTAGTAGTAGTAGTAGTAGTAGTAGTAGTAGTAGTAGTAGTAGTAGTAGTAGTAGTAGTAGTAGTAGTAGTAGTAGTAGTAGTAGTAGTAGTAGTCAGTAGTAGCAGTAGTAAGTTGTAGTAGTTTTAGTACAGTACAGTAGTAGTAGTAGTGTGCTTAGTAGTTGTAGTAGCAGTAGTACACTTTACTACTACTAGTACCAGGGTGGGTAAAGTAGTAGTTGTAATGGTAGCAGCAGTTGTAGTAAATGTAGCAGTAGCAGTAGTAGTTGCAGCAGCAGTAGTAGTACTTGTTGTAGCTGTAGCAGTAGTTGTAATATGTGTAGCACTAGTAGTACTATTTGTAGCAGTAGCAGTAGTAGTTGTAGCAGTAGGAGTAGCTGTAGTTGTAGTATTTGTAGCAGTAGTATTAGCAGTAGAAGATGTAGTAATTTTAGTACATGCTGTTGTTGTGTTCTTTGGCAAAACACTTCACCCACCTGAGTAGCAGTAACAGTAGTAGTAGTAGTAGTAGTAGTTGTTGTAGCAGTAGCAGTAGTAGTTGTAGCAGTAGTTGTTGTAGCAGTAGCAGTAGTAGTTGTAGCAGTAGTTGTTGTTGTTGTAGCAGTAGCAGTAGTAGTTGTGTGCAGTAGCATTTGTAGCAGTAGTAGTTGTAGCAGGAGGAGCTATAGTTGTAGTATTTGTGGAGGTAGTATTTGTAGTAGCAGCAGTAGTATTTGTAGCAGCAGTATTAGCAGTAGAAGTTGTAGTAGTTTTAGTACATGCTGTTGTTGTGCCCTTTGGCAAGACTCTTCACCCACCTTAGCAGCAGTAGTAGTAGTAGTAGTAGTAGTAGTTGTTGTAACAGTAGCAGTAGAAGATGTAGTAGTTTTAGTACATACTGTTGTTGTGCTTTTTGGCAAGACACTTTACTACTACTAGTACCAGGGTGGGTAAAGTAGTAGTTGTAATGGTAGCAGCAGTTGTAGTAAATGTAGCAGTAGCAGTAGTAGTAGTTGTTGTTGTTGTTGGTGCAGTAGCAGTAGTAGTTGTAGCAGGAGGAGCTATAGTTGTAGTATTTGTGGTAGCAGCAGTAGTATTGGTAGCAGCAGTATTAGCAGTAGAAGTTGTAGTAGTTTTAGTACATGCTGTTGTTGTGCCCTTTGGCAAGACACTTCACCCACCTTAGCAGCAGCAGTAGTAGTAGTAACAACAGTAGTAGTAGTTGTAGCAGTAGCAGTAGCAGTAGTTGTAGTATTTGTAGCAGTAGCATTAGCAGTAGAAGTTGTAGTAGTTTTAGTACATGCAGCTGCTGTGTTCTTTGGCAAGACACTTCACCCACCTTAGCAGCAGCAGCAGTAGTAGTAGTAGTAGTAGTAGTAGTAGTAACAACAGTAGTAGTAGTTGTAGCAGTAGCAGTAGTTGTAGTATTTGTAGCAGTAGCATTAGCAGTAGAAGTTGTAGTAGTTTTAGTACATGCTGCTGCTGTGTTCTTTGGCAAAACACTTCGCCCACTTTAGTAGCAGTAGTAGTAGTAGAAACAACAGTAGTAGTAGTCGTTGTAGTAGTAGTTGTAGCAGTAGTTGTAGAATTTGTAGCAGTAGCAGTCGTAGCAGTAGAAGTTGTACTATTTTTACTGCATACTGGTGTTGTGTCCTTTGGCACGACACTTCACCCACCGTAGTAGTAGCAGCAGTAATAACATGTAGTAATAGTAGTTATAGTAGTAGTTGTAGCAGCAGCAGTAGTTGTTGTAGCAGTAGTAGTAGTTGTGTAGTAGTAACAACAATAATAGCAGTAGTAGTTGTTGTAGTATTAGTTTTAGCAGTAGTAATAACAGCAGTAGTAGAAGTAGTTGTTGTAGTAGCTGTAGCAGTAACAGTTGTAAAAGTAGTAGCAGTAGAAGTTGTAGTTTTTTGTATATTGAGCTGCAAATGAATATGAAAAAATGTGAAGTTAATATTTGTTTTATAGTGCCTTTGTGATTTCGATTTCTTATTTTTGGTTTTATTTTGAAAAACGAATGAATGAATGACAAAAGTTCAATATTTTTTGCCGCTCATTTCAGAAAGTGAAAGCCATGTATTATATAGACTCATGATATTCTGTAGACACTGGCTGATACAAAAGAAATCTGATATGAAGAGAGTAGATTTTCTGTTTGTTGAGGATTGAGATGCCGAGGTGCCAGTCGAGACGGTAAAAGAGAAGTCACAGTTGAAATGAGAAAACCGAATATTTGAATCACGCGAGCGGTATGACCCAGGAGGTGGCAGACATGTACAGTGACCTGCGTTTAAGGTGGAAATTAAACTTGGAGTCTGACGTAAGAGCAGGGTGCACCTTAACCCAGTTTCTCCGGCGCCTTGAGCCCGACGGAGGCTGGCGCACTAAATCATTCATAATGGAGAAACACGCTCTTTTGTGCACAACCCAAACACAGACAAAACGTAAGGAGAGCCAGGACTTTCCACAGACAGAAGCGAGGCCAAAAGTATTTACAGCAGCACGTTTATCTGATAAATATTACAGCTAATATAAAACAGTGAAATGCAAGAAGTGAGTGATACTGACAAAAAAGAATATTAGATTTTTTACAATATTACAAATGCACTTTAAGTAAGAAGGGGAACTTCTTAGTTAAGGTTCAGATAATGCACAAAAAGGGAATAGAGTGAAAGTATGTTTTATTTTTTAATCTAATCTTTTACAGACCTTTTAAATCATTTTCATTAAGGACATACTCAATATTCTAACTGCAATATTTTTCAGAGCAACAATTGAATTACAATACATCTGTTGCTATAATTTCCTCTTTCGTAATATAAGTAGGCCTATATAAAATAGCAAAAGCAAAAAGTAATATTTTCAAGGTAATTCGTGTCAGAATTTCTGTCCAGGGGTTCGGTTTGGGGACCACAGGATTTCATCTCTGCTGTTTGCGGATGATGTTGTCCTGATGGCTTCATTGAACCAGGACCTGCAATGTGCACTGGGGCGGTTTGTAGCCGAGTGTGAAGTGGCTGGGATGAGAATCAGCTCCTCCAAATCTGAGGTCATGGTTCTCGACCGGAAAAAGGTGGCTGGCTCTCTCTGGGTGGATGGAGAGTCTCTGCCTCAAGTGGAGGAGTTCAAGTATCTCGGGGTCTTGTTCACGAGTGAGGGGAGGATGGAGCGTGAGATTGACAGGTGGATCGGTGCAGCGTCGGCAGTGATGCGGTCGCTGTATCGGGCCGTTGTGGTGAACAGGGAGCTGAGTCAAAAAGCAAAGCTCTCGATTTACCATCAGTCTACGTTCCTGCTCTCACCTATGGTCATGAGCTCTGGGTAATGACCGAAAGGACAAGATCGCGGATACAATTGGTCGAAATGAGTTTCCTCCACAGTGGCTGGGCGCTCCCTTAGAGATAGGGTGAGGAGCTCAGTCACACAGGAGAAGCTTGGAGTAGAGCCGCTGCTCCTCCACGCAGAGAGGAGCCAGCTGAGGCTCAGGCATCTGTTCCAGATGCTTCCTGGACGCCTCCCTCGGGACATGTTCTGGGCATGTCCCATCAGGAGGAGGCCCCAGGGAAGACCCAGGACACGCTGGAGGGACTATGTCTCTGGGCTGGCCTGGGAACGCCTCGGAATCCCCCCGGAGGAGCTGAAGGAAGTGTCTGGGGTGAAGGAAGTCTGGGAGTCCCTGCTCAGACTGCTGCCTCTGTTCTCTGTCCAAAATTGTGGACTGTGCCTTTAAGTCAGTTTCCATGAAATTTGTTGCACTCAATACAACTACAAACACATTTCAAAGATATTTAAGATGGATGATGTGTCTTGCCCATGGACACAACAGGTGGTATACAACATTAGTGATGGGAATTGAACTCCCAAACATCAGGAAAGAGAATGAATGTGATCAGGTTTTCACTGTGTATGATCATCATTTTCGAATTGACCTAACCACACAAATAAAAGCAAACAAATAGACTATCTGTATCGTCTCATTTACTTTAGAGAAACTTTTCAAACATTTACCCAGCGTTCTGTTTAAATAATGTCTCTTTTATTGTACAGTGTTGTTCTTGACTCTCAAAGACAGATGGTGTTCCCCGGCCCACTGCAGAAATCCCTTTTGTTTTTCCTCCTACACGGCGCTTGGCTGCTGCTTTATATTTCATATTTACATTATATTCTTTTCTTTTTTTTCTTGACTCTTCCCTCCACACGAGCTGAAGCCCCTCTTCACAGCTCTGTTCCCGCTCTTGGTCACTCTTCTTCGGCCTTGTGTCCACTGCACCAGCCTCTTCCTCCACCATTTTCCTCCTTTGCTTTTTCCTCCTTCTCCTCCTCTTTTTTCTTCTCTTTCTCCTCCATCTCTTCCTTGTCCTCCTGCTCTTCTTTCTCTTGCTCCTCTTTCTTATTCTCTTCCTCTTCCACTTCTCCGTCTTTCTCCTCCTTCTCCTCTTTCTCTTCTTCCTCCTCATCTCTCTCCTCCTCTTCCTCCTTTTTCTCTTTCTATTTCTCTTCCTCCACCTCCTGCTCCTCTTCTTTCTCATCCTCCTCTTCTTCCTTCTCCTTATCTTTCTCTGCCTCTTACTCCTCCTCCTTTTTCTCTTCCGCTCACTTCTCCTCCTCCTCATCTTTCTTCTCTTCCTCCTTCTCCCACACCTCTTTCTCTTCTTCCTCTTCATCTCTCTCTCTTCTTTTTCTCTACTTTCTTCTTTCTCTTCTCTTTCTATTCTTCTCTTTCTTTCTTTTTCTCCTCCTCCTCCTCTTTCTGTTCCTCTTTTCTCCTCCTCCTCCTCTTTCTCTTGTTCCTCCTTCACTTTTCTCCTCCTTTCTCTTCCTCTTGTTCCTCCTTCTCCTCCTCCTTTCTCCCTTTTCTCTTTCTATTCCTCTTCCTCCAACTCCTCCTCTTCTTTCTCCACCTTCTCCTCCCGCTCCTCTTTCTCTTCCTCCTCTTTCTCTTCCTCTTATTCCTCCTTCTCCTCTTCCTCCGTTTTTTTCTTTTTCTATTCCTCTTACACTTTCTCCTCCTCTTCCTCCCCCTCCTCCTCATCTCTCTTCTCCACCTCTTCTTCTCTTCCACCTCTTCCTCTCCTCCTCCTTCTCCTCCTCCTCTTTCTGTTCCTCTTTCTCCTCCTCCTCCTCTTTCTCTTCTTCCTCCTTCCTCTTCCTCTTGTTCCTCCTTCTCCTCCTCCTTCCTTCCTTTTCTCTTTCTATTCCTCTTCCTCCAACTCCTCCTCTTCTTTCTCCACCTTCTCCTCCCGCTCCTCTTTCTCCTCCTCCTCTTTCTCCTCCTCCTCTTCCTCCATTTTTTTCTTTTTCTATTCCTCTTACACTTTCTCCTCCTCTTCCTCCCCCTCCCCCTCATCCCTCTTCTCCACCTCTTCTTCTCTTCCACCTCTTCCTCTCCTCCTCCTTCTCCTCCTCCTCTTTCTGTTCCTCTTTCTCCTCCTCCTCCTCTTTCTCTTCTTCCTCCTTCACTTTTCTCCTCCTTTCTCTTCCTCTTGTTCCTCCTTCTCCTCCTCCTCCTTTCTCTCTTTTCTCTTTCTATTCCTCTTCCTCCAACTCCTCCTCTTCTTTCTCCACCTTCTCCTCCCGCTCCTCTTTCTCTTCTTCTTTCTCCTCCTCCTCTTTTCTCTTCTTCCTCCTTCACTTTTCTCCTCCTTTCTCTTCCTCTTGTTCCTCCTTCTCCTCCTCCTTTCTCCCTTTTCTCTTTCTATTCCTCTTCCTCCAACTCCTCCTCTTCTTTCTCCACCTTCTCCTCCTTCTCTTCCTCTTAGTCCTCCTTCTCCTCTTTCTCCTCCTCCTCTTCCTCCGTTTTTTTCTTTTTCTATTCCTCTTCCACTTTCTCCTCCTCTTCCTCCTCCTCCCCATCTCTCTTCTCCACCTCTTCCTCTCCTCCTCTTCCTCCTCTCGTCCCCTGAGGAAATCCCCGGTACAGTACCATCTGTCTGACTGTAATTCACAGCCTTCAGAACAAATCACGTTGGCCGCGGTAATGAGAGAGACAGAGGATAAACTCTGAGTGTGAGTGTGTGGGAGCGCTCTGTACAAACGGACACAACTCTCAAAAAAACAACAACAACACAACAATGAATTTAGTCAAAGTAATAAGTGAGTAAGTATTGGATTTAAAGCTGCACTACGTAACTTTCTGGTAAGTCGAGTCTGCCACCTGATACGTAATAGGTTTGCATTGAATTTTAAACAGTATACCAAACTAAAATCTTGCCTTGATTAAATTTTAGATGCATTTTTACTGTAAGTGGGGTCGCCTCTCCACAGAGCTGACCTGTAATTTGGCTCTACAACTTTGCAATACAGCTGCAGGATAGAGGGGGGGGGCTTTTGTCCTGAGGGATGTTACTCTCCTCAAACTCCTCACACTGGCTCTGATGATATTTGTTTTGAGTTTTCTATTGCATTTCCCAAACTTTTTTCTGAGGACCCATATTTTAAAAGTCACAAATCTTCGCGACCCAAGTCAATAGACATTATTCGTACATCACAAAATAAATCTGTGATCATTATTGAACATTAATGAGGATATTTTATTGTTGACCTTTGATCGTGTCTCTCTGAACCATTAGTATTCTCTTGCGACCCATCTGAGGGTCTTTGGAAAATAATGTTCGATTGTTTTTTACTGCTCAGTGTTTAAAGTGCCGCTCAGGGACAAATAAAGTGATATTGATTGATTGATTTTTTAAATAAACTGCACAATGACGCAAAATGACGTCAGGATCGTCAGAAAACACTGAAATAAGTATTAATTTGCTGAAGCTCTGAACAAAAAAAAAAAGAAAAGAAAAAACAAAACAGTAACACTTAATAAATAAGTGTAGTTATATACTCAGTTAAAACCCTCTTAAACCCAGTTACTGAGCCTAAGTCATTCTAAAGAAACTATTTGTCCATTAAGAATTAAGACTTTGTTTATGATTTACAAACTGCTTATATAAAATTGCTTATATGAATGTATGAAAACATTGAAACTAGTTATAAATATGTAAACAACATATATATACATAAACAAACGTACAAACCGTTGGACTTTGCAGTGTTAGGATTCGTTCGCTCGACAGTAGGCGGTTCTTTTTATCATTTAACCAATCACTGCTATTTGGTCATGTATGTAATGCACCGCTAAAGGGGCTAACTGGTATATTAAGCTTTTCCCAAATCCCGTAGGAAGAAGGGCAATAACGTCTTTCCCCTTGATAAAATTCACCAAACATTCTCTCTGTTTCGGCTTTAAATCTTCGATCTCGGGAGTCGTTGACAACACTGAATATGTGGCTCTTCACTGATTGGCTGGTGAGTGAACTCGCACTTCCAGGGTTTTTGCGAAACGTCTACTTTATTTAGATTCCTGACCTAGTTGCTGGAGAGAAATGAAATTGAGTGGAGGCACTAGGTGGTGCCAGCATTATAAATTTAAACTGGTCAAAGTTAACCAGTCAAGATTTACAACAAGTGCAGGCATTTATTTTACAAAGAGATAAAGAGAGAGAAAGGGAGGGAGAGAAAGAGAGAGAGAGAGGGTCTGTGTGTAAAGCTCTTAAAACGTGTTGTAATCTGTGGATGGACAGACTTCATTTGGTCTGTAGTGACTGATGGATGGTCTGTCTGCTGAACACTCTGAGCCGCTTAATGACTCTGGGTTAGGACCCCAGATGGGCCCATTTTGGTGGCTGCCAGCAGGAATCAGCTGTGCAGGAATTGCATAATTTTCAAATAAGATACAAAAAGCCAGAATAAGCAAAATGTTGACATAAAAATGTATTAACTTCAGCAAGAAGGTCAACTTTTCTCCGGTGTAATGCTGTGTCTGTTATCTAAAAATGAGACTTTTGCTGCAGTACACAGGACTGTAGTCTGTCCCCACAAATGAAAAAGTCTGCCAGGGCATCCTGCAATTTAAAGTCTATAAAGCACAGCCATTTTCACACATTTGTAAAAATATAATCTTAGCTCTGCACTACAGGCTATAGAGGCAGTGCTTTTATTAAGGGCTGTGGTTTAATCTTGTGTTTGACCTTCTGACCCTTCACTGCTGCTGGGGAAAAGCTGCAGACACCAGAGACTAAACAATGCTTAAAGGTACACTGAGTAACTTGTCCGGTGGAGGGTCTGTCACCTGCTTGTCTCCATAGAGATGTGTCTAGAATGTTCCACAGTATAGCTTTAAACTTAATCTGCAAGCCCAATGACTGGTTAGATCTGTGGAGAGACGACCTAATAGTAAAACTGGATGTTTTTTAAGATATTTTGAGTAATGTCTGCAGTTGAATAAATGTAAGACAGATTAGTTTAATACCAAACAATGGATAATTTAATAAACAAAACCATTAACATCTCCATGGAGACAAACAGGATGCAGACCCTCTCTAGAAAAGAAAACTCCACAGATCTGACCTGTAACTTGGCTGAGAGGCATTATCTGCCTCTACAACTTTGCTATACATCTGCAGGTCAGGGGGGAGGGGAGCTCTTGTCCTGAGGGCTGTTACTCTCCTCAAATTGCCTTGACACTGGATCTGAGGACTCTACCTGTTGACCTTTGCTTAAGTTTTCTTTCTATTATTATTAGGGACAGGATGAAACACAATTTCTACAAGACGAGAGTCATGAGAACAAGACAAGATTTTGATCAAATTTGTGCTTAACTTTTTTTAAATATTGTATAATGATATAATTTTGCTGTCATTGTAGCACTGTTTTTTGCTATTACAGTAACTCAACGTTAACCCCTTTTTTATTCAGTGCAAATGTAAAAATGTGAGAAAGAAAGTCTCACCAGATAATTTTCCTCACATGTGTACAATCTTCTGTCAGTTTTGTCTCACAAGATCTAGTGGCACGAGAACATGTCCCATTCAAATATCATTGTATGTTTTTTAAAAATTTAACTGAATTTGGGACCCTTTCGGTGTGAAGCAAAAATGCTAACCACTCATCCACCATTCCCGAAGAAGACATTTAGAGAAGATAGAAAATGCTAATAAGGAGAGTCTGCCACCTGTTTGCGTCCATGGAAATGTAATAGCTTTGCGAGGAATATTACTCAGTATGACGTTAATGTTAAATATCTTGTATTGATTAAATATGAAGTGCTTTTACTGCTATTGCTGGGGTCACCTCTCCATAGATCTGACCTATAACTTGGCTGAGAGGTATCACCTGCCTCTACAACTTTGCTATACAGCTGCAGGTCAGGCAGGAGAGGCTCTTTTGTCCTGAGGGGTGTTACTCTCTTCACACTGCCCTGACACTTGGTACTGAGCCTTGTTTTCTATTATTATTATTATTTATTTATTTATTTTTTAACTGAACCTGGGACCCGTTCGACTCATCCAACGTTTCAACGGTGTAAAACATGAAATATTCTCAATACAAGACACATTATATTTGACTTACTTCTTCTCACTGGCCAGACCGAGCACAGCCGCATAAACCTGACCGGTCAATACGGTTTTCATTTGGAGAAGATAGAAAATGCTGATGTTTAGAAGCAGAGGGGTTTTCCAATCGCAGTGTAGAGATGGATAGCTCTTGGATAGTCTGTTCAAGAACTGGAGGTCACAGCACTAAACGTGACCAGCTAGAGCCTGTTGTGTTAATATGAAAGCTGGAGCCAATTTATCTTACCTGCCACTGGCCCCAATGGCAGAGTAAATGACCAGCACGGGAGAGGCAGAGGATGGGGGAAAGAGATAGAGAAAGATGTGGCCAAAACGGTGGCGAAAGGATCCATTTTGTATTACTTTAAATGGATTGAGAGGAACTTAATCATTATACTATCAATATTAGATGCGTCTCGCTGGGGGAAACGAATGAATCAAAGCTGGGATAATAAATAAGTTGATATCCGAGCGTCTGCAAAATTAATACTTGTGATGGAAAAAACGCAACGCGGTCTATCTGCATCCAGACAAAAACAGATTAAACATTACGCTGGCTTGAATCCGCAGCCGCTGATCATTTTTCATAACACGTATTTTGTGAATCATTGATGGAGCGAAAGCAGGCTGTAAAAAGTAGCCTTGGCAGAGGGAGCTGGCATTGACAATGGAGCCGGAGCCAAAGACCAAAACAGAGAGAGTGGACACGTCTCTCACAGCAGAAGATAAATCAAGATGGCCTCCTGCCCTTATCAGCGGTTACAAAGAGGCGAGCGCGCAGTGAAGGCTCGAGGAGGTGCCCCCAAAACCATAAACGGTTTGTAGAGATAAAGAAGCACTGTGTAACTTTTTGCTTGGCAGTCCATCACCTGCTTGTTTCTGTGGATATGCCACTGCTCTGCCTGGAATGTTCCACAGTATGACAATAAACAGCTATACTTATATATATATTTTTAAATTACAGGTGGTTTTATGGCTCAGAAATACCTAGAAAAACAGGCATTCTGACTGAGCGGGATTGCCTCTCCGCAGATCTGACCTGTAACTTGGGCCCCATCCACACTAGTACGTTTTCAAGTTGTTTTTTTGTTGCAGAGGCAATGTTGGAAAATGCCTCCAGAGACAGAAAGATCTAGTGCCGCCAGCTCTCACGAATTCACGGATCTGATCTGGCACTGTGTGAACGCCTGAAAACGCTGATACTCTGATGTAGAAGCTCTAGTTGTCGTTCTTATTGGACCACGTCACTGTGACTTTTGCCTTCCTGATTCACTGGGTTTGTGACATCGGTCATGTGACACTATTGTGGAAAACAGTTTAAACAAACCAGAGACAAACGGGAAACAGCGAAGCTAGAACGACTTGCCAGTACACAGTCCACGAAAAAGACACTTGCCATTTCCTCGGCTCAAAATCGGCTTCTGCAACTTCAGACACGGTCAGCAGAACACCCCTCTGTCACAGAAAGAACACTCATATTCCACTGAGTCGTGTCCTTTAGTCCGACAGAAGCTGAACCACATCAGCGCACAAGGAGCGAGCTGTTTTTTTGAGCCCTTAATTTATGCAAATTAGCCATGTGGTTTTAAGTTGAGTTTCTGTAAAACGTAAACAAATATGCGCAAATCTGTGTGGATAGGGAAGGATTGCGGACACAAAAACGACATGTCTGGACGCAAATCGTTTCAAATACAGTGATACAGTGATAGAGAGATTCGTTTCAGTGTAAACGTATCCTAAGTCTGGTTTGGTTTCTATAGAGATAGAAAGTTTTAATGCCATACTGTGAAACATTCCTGACAAAGCAATAACATCTCCATGGCAAAAAGCATTTAGACATAGATGATCCACAAGGGAAATTAGCTGAACACAGTAGCTTAAACATCACAATATAATATAATAACATAACAAAGAGCAAAAATATAAATGGCAATAATAAATTCTATATAAGTAGCAAAAAAGACAGCAAGAGACAAGTGTTAAACAAGACATAAATGTATATGTGCAAGTCAAAATAAAATAGAAAAATAAGACGGAATAAGATTTGACCGACCCTCCACCAGAAGAAAATGCACCTTTAAATTAAGGACATTTTACTTTATTTGAGTAGATTTAGCTTGACAAGTAAAATTATCTACCAGTGGAATAAAAATGGTTTTCTTAATTCAAACAACATTACAGTTTATTTCTTATTTTAAGTGCAAAGGGTTGTTGTTTTTCTTATCTCAGTGTAGCAAGATGTATTTTCATATTAAAGTACAAAAAGTCTTATTCCACTGGCAGATCATTTTACTCGATAAAACTTTCTTAATTCAAGTCATTTTAACTTGGCTAGATTTCATTTTTACAGTGCTCCTTGGAATGTTCCACAGTGTGACATTAAACTACTTTACATTTATCCAATTACAGGTGGATTTATGGCTCAGAAATATCTAGAAAAACAACATTCTGACAGTGAGCGGGGTCGCCTCTCTACAGATCTGGCCTGTAACTTGGTCAGGTTTGGTCTCCGTGGAGATAGAAAGGTTTAATACCATACTGTGAAACTTTTCAGACAAAGCAGACAAACCTTCCACCAGAAAAGTTACACAGTGCAGCTTTAAACTATGATTAACTCCGCTGAGAAAATGCTTGTGTTTCCTTTTATTATTTTTTATTACACAGTCTAATGCTCCCTTTTATTTGCAGCTTTAATAATCTTACATTTGCAATCGTGTAAGTTTATTTATTTTTTTTTTTTTTACCATATTAGAAACCCTCCACTCGAAAAGTTACACAATACAGCTTTAAATTACCTGAAGCTGAATGGAGGCGAATTTATGTTTCTGTGACGGGCCTGAAATCTGATTATCACTGTCCAGGGGCTGAGCAGAGACCTTTATATAAACTAATATATGTAATAAATAACACCAACAAGTTACATTAGGGAATAAATTTTATCACAATTTGTCAAGCCTATTACATCGCAATCGCATTTGGGGAGGTTTTTCCTTTTACAAAAATCAATATTGTGTTCAGAGTGCACAGTTCTGATGTGTCCAGGAGCATTGACATTTGAGAGACGACTGAAATATGAACTGGGAAACTAACACGAGAATCCCGTGTATTTCAGAACATGTTTGTACGTTTGCAGCTTTTACACAGAATGAAACCGCATGAAAGTTGAATATTTGGCTGATTACAGAGGAAATTAAAGTGTTTAATGACTCCACTCTATATGGAATTAACTTTTGATTTGATTGCGATTAAGCTTGTAACCCTAATTTGTATTTCTTGTAAACAGTTACTTTACAACGTTGAAAATATTACGCTATTTTCTGATCTGTTATAATGTTGTTTCCTCATCACAAACAGACCTGGAGTTTTGTTTCATTCACACATGTTTAACACACAAATTCAGGCTGAGTTCTTGTCTTAAACTGGATGTTATGTGGTAATACAAGGTTTTTAAAAGGAGAGTCAGAAATTTTGGACATAGGACCTAACTTCTTTCTTTTTTTTTTTTTCTTTTTTTTTAATGCATTTATTTTGGGCAAGTAAAGATTTACATTTATATACAATGGAACATATGACATAAGTGAAATCATAATAGAAATGAAAATAACAACAACTACTAATAACTTTTATTATTGCTATTTTGCCCAAAAAGGAGTGGGAAGAAGAAAACTTATTTAATCCCACCCCTACTCTTCATAATCTAACACAATGATCTTTTTTTTTTGCGTTTTTCAGACATTTTGAATTAAACTATATGAACTATTTACAAGTGCAGACAAAGAGTCACTGTTATAGTTTGGTCGTATAACATAAGTGCATCAACAATGGTAAAGTTAAGGATCCAGACAATGGTAAGAAACAACAAATACAAGTAATGTAACGGACAGAACAAACCAGCAATGGTAAGAAAACAACAAACATAAACCAGCGCTACAGAGGCAGTATTGTTCTAATATTATGATCCACTCTCCATATACTGTGACCAAACCATATGTTTATATAACAACTTGAATTTATGGATATTTTGGCATTGCTTGAGACGTGTATCCAGTCTGTTCCAGAGTTTTACACCACATACAGACACACAGACACTTTTACGAGTAGTTCGTACATTAGGCAATTTGAAATTTCCATACCCTCTAAAATTATAAGTTCTCTCTCTCATTTTGATTAAGCTTTGAATATTACGTGGTAGTAAATTATTGCATGCTCTGAATAAAATGACCAGTGTATAATATTGTACAAGTTCAGGAATTTTGAGGAGCTTGGATTGAATAAAAAGATTGTGGGTGTGTTAAAAAAAAACAACTTTATGGATGATTCGCAAAGCTCGTTTCTGTAATATGATCAATGGATGAAGTGTACATTGGTAAGTGTTTCCCCCACACTTCAACACAGTATGTGAAATAAGGGAGAACCAATGAACAGTATAATATACGAAGGGCATTTTGATCAAGGTCATATTTCACTTTGTTTACGATAGCAAGACTTTTAGAAATTTTTGTTTTTATATGTCTAATGTGGGCTTTCCTCGTGAGCCAGAGTGTTGGAGACGTGTGGAGACACTTTTTAAAAATATTCCTTCTAGTCCTTGTATTTGCAGAGGTCGCTGGTGTTAGACTAGTGCATGTCAATGGTCATAGTTATCCTGCCACTAAAAACAGTCTTACCCACTCCACAAAACACCCGAAGAAAATCTATTATTACACGAGACTGTCGATGTAAATGTCTGTGTGGATAGAATAATTTTAGAAGTAAAACCAAGCTTGCATTTGAAGGATTTATGTCTGAGCAGCAGCAGCAAGTTGTTCTTCCTGATAGAAAGCTCGGCAGCAGCGGACTGATATATGAGAAAATAGTCCCTCAACATGCGACGATTCATGTGATACAAGGTTAGTTTTATTTCAAACATTATTCTATCAATACAGACATTAACATGGACAGTCTGGTGTAATAATAGATTTGTTTCGGATGTTTTGTGGAAGTGGGTAAGTCTGTTTTTAGTGGCAGGATAACTATGGCCATTGACATGCACTAGACTAACACCAGCGACCTCTGCAAATACAAGGACTGGATGGAATATTTAAAAAAGTGTCTCCACACGTCTCCAACACTCTGGCTCACTAGAAAATGAGGTCCTGTGTCCAAAATTCCGAACTGTCCCTTTAAACTCCATCACTTTATCTAGAATCTATGGATAATTTCAGCCCTGGAGTTGCCAGTCTCTACTGTACTAAAGGTAAAATGTAGCTGCTTGTAAACTCTCGCTCCATGACATGACAAGGTGGAACAAAGCATTTGGAGTATTGGAGATGTTGACAGAAAAACAATGAAGCTCAAACATTTATGAATGAAACAACTCCAGGTCTGTTTTTGAGGAGGTAACAACATTATAATATGGCTTAAAGGTGCACTGTGTAAGTTTTCTGGTAGATGTTACTGTTTTTTTCCTGAAATGCCACATCACAAGACCACGTTATAGGTCAGATCTGTGGAGAAGTGGGCTCATTCACAGTTATAATTCATGTTTTACTGCAGGTTTTAGAAATAAGAACACCTGTAATTGAATAGATAAATTATGAATAGATGTTTAAAGCTATACTGCGGAACATCCAGGGCAAAGCAAGCTCACAAGAGTCAATTTTGTGTAATACAGTACAGGACCTTTAACCAAGATTGTTGTTGAACAGTTACTACACAAATTTACCCGAATGTATTTATTACGGTGAAGTAATTAAGGCTGGGTATCATTAAGAAGTTGCCGATACGATACACACCTCGATATGATACACACCTCGATACGATACATACCTCGATACGATACACAGGCCACGATACGATACATACCTCGATACATAGGCCACGATACAATTCATACCTCGATACATAGGCCACGATACGATACATACCTCGATACATAGGTCATGATACAATACATACCTCGATACGATACATAGGCCACGATACGACACATACCTCGATACATAGGCCACGATACAATTCATACCTCGATACATAGGCCACGATACAATTCATACCTCGATACATAGGCCACGATACGATACATAGGCCACGATACGATACATACCTCGATACATAGGCCACGATACAATTCATACCTCGATACATAGGCCACGATACGATACATACCTCGATACGATACATAGGCCACGATACAATACATACCTCGATACATAGGCCACGATACAATTCATACCTCGATACATAGGCCACGATACGATACATACCTCGATACATACATAGGCCACGATACAATACATACCTCGATACATAGGCCACGATACAATTCATACCTCGATACATAGGCCACGATACAATACATACCTCGATACGATACATAGGCCACGATACAATACATACCTCGATACATAGGCCATGATACAATTCATATCTCGATACATAGGCCACGATACGATACATACCTCGATACATAGGCCACGATACGATACATACCTCGATACATAGGCCACGATACAATTCATACCTCGATACATAGGCCACGATACGATACATAGGCCACGATACAATTCATACCTCGATACATAGGCCACGATACGATACATAGGCCATGATACAATTCATACCTCGATACATAGGCCACGATACGATACATACCTCGATACATAGGCCACGATACGATACATACCTCGATACATAGGCCACGATACAATTCATACCTCGATACGATACATAGGCCACGATACGATACATACCTCGATACATAGGCCACGATACGATACATACCTCGATACATAGGCCACGATACGATACATACCTCGATACATAGGCCACGATACAATACCTATCTCAATACAGTGCACTTTCAGTTTGATAAAATATATTTTAAATCCATTCGATGCAGTTCAATAAAAAATAAAGGCTAAATCATGGGTGTGATAAGAAAAGTGTTAAATCATGTCTTGTGCAAAGTTCAAATGAAACACAAACATTTTAATCATCAAAACAGTGAAAATGTCAAATGTGTCGCGTTAACAAATTTCCTTCTACTAAACAAGCAACAAAACTGTAGCTGTAACAAAATAATTTAGTGAAATATCCCCAAAAATAGTCTTGGAGATATATCGATACAGCAGCTCATGATATCAATACTGTATCATCACATTAAACGATACAATATGTCGATATTTTGATATTTTTGCATACCCCTAGAGGTAATAGTGGTATTTTAAATAAGACCTTTCCATGACTAATTTACTTGACTAAACTGAACTTTTAAACAAACTCTCCAAAACTCTGTGAATGAGGTGTTTGTTGTTCGGATCTGGCATAAACATTTCCTACGACGTCACTGCGGCGCACTGCATCACACGACCTTTGACCTTTCCGAAAGGTGGTACTGACTAATTACGGTTTTAATTACACCTCAGGGACAAAACACTGGAACAAACGGGAGAAAAACAGATGCCCTTCCAGCCTGAAAACTGCTTCAGAACAGCTAGATTAAGTTTTATTTTTAATCAGGCAGGTTGCTTGTCCTCTCATTTTCTTTTTATTTTGGCCAATTTGATTTCATAACCCAATGAAAAGTGTGTCCTCTGAAAAGCCTGGCAGAAGAGACTGGCACCGAAAATAGATTTGGTGTTTGCCAAGAAGAATTCAGGTCCAGTGAAGTCACAACGAGTACAAACAGGAGATACAAGAAAACACAGATTATTTTAGAGAAATATTTCTGGAGATTCCATGTTATGATTTCGTTTGCAGGTTTGCTTTATACATAAATTCGTCCAAAAATTTGAGTTAGACGATGTATCGGTTGAAGGATATATCAAAGACCAGTTTGTTTTGGCCGACCTGCTGTCTAAAAAATAAACGTGAAGCTTAATTTCAGCGCTAAAAAATAACTACACAACACGTAACTACACCATTATACCATACGTAACCATATCACCTCATCAAAGCCGGATCTCCTCAGATTTCAGAGGCTAAAAAAGGTTTGGATTGGTTAGTACTTGGATGGGAGACCACTGGGAATACCAAGTGCCACAGTGGGGCAGCAGAGACTTTAGTGGGAACTGCTGTCATGTCCTTAATAATAATAATAAATAGTAATAATAAATTGGTTTTATATAATGCTTTTCACTGTAACACAAAGATGCGTCACAATAAAGTAACACTGAAACAAGGACAGGACAGACAAAACAGTAGGAAAGACACTTCACCCACACTGCATGAAAGAGGTGTGTGTTGGTGGTGGTGCAGATCGGCAGCGTTATATAGTTCCTAGTCCCTTTTTTTGTTGTTGCAATTTTTGTGCAACCTATAGGTAAGCTTGCTAGCCTGAATTATCGAATGGTTTTACTTCGTGGAAACCGCCTGACCCCGCAGCATTAGGATTCGTTCGCTTAACAGTAGGCAGGTACTTTTTTATGTTATTAGGTTATTTTTTCAGACCAAGAGTTTGTTTTCATACCTGACGGTTTGGTCTGCTCGCAAGTGGTTTTCCTCACAGTGGTCATGTGATGTTGTCAGCTGATTTAAACAGGTTTTGACTTCCTACTGGGGGAGAAAGGACGACAGCGCCATCTGCAGTCCGACTTCCTCAGGACAATATCCCAGGTGTGTCAGGAAGTGCGATGATTGGCTCCAAAAAGACCCAGAGAAGCGAAGCAGTTTTAACTGGTTTTAATAAATCCAAAAGACTAGCGAAACACAGTACATCCAGAAAACAGAAAGACAATCTGACAAATGGGGGAAGACAAGACACAGAATAAAAAGGGGAGCTAATGGGACACAGGTGCAGCACAATAGGGCGGGGCAGTAATCAAAGGCGGGAACACAAGAGGGAGGAAATCTGCAACAGAAAACAGGGTAAGTAATTACAAAATAAAAGGGAACAAACAGGACATGACAAGGTGTGTGACAGGACACATCACAGCAACATCATGTGACCACTCTGAGGAAGACCGCAGTGAGCAGTCGAAAATGTCAGGTATGAAAACAAACTCTTGGTCTGAAAAAAGAACCTAATAACATAAATTATCGGAAGACCAAATGAACCTCATTGGGTACTTTTTTATTTAACCAATCCTTCTATATTTGGTCGTGACATATGTAATGTACCGATGGTGTCCAAGTAACTGTCGGCTTCACAGCTCTTCGCCGATTGGCCGGTGTGTGGTCTACAACTTCCAGGGTTTTGCAAACCGTCTAGCGTATTCTAATTCCTGACCTAGTTGCTGGAGAGAAATGAAATTGAGAGATGGCACTAGTTGGCACCAGCCTGGCTATAAATTTGCAGCTTTGTGTTCAAAAACTGTTATAACTGAGTGTGTGCCTGTGTTGTCTCCAATGACTACAATTGCATTCTCTCCATGTATCTGAAATGTGATTATGGGTAAAGTTTACACGTTTACTGCCACTTTAAAGCTGCGCCTGTCCAGATTTTTTCCTGTGACGCAACAATTTGGGGAAAATGCAAACACAGCATTTTTGTTTGCTCAGATAAGACAACGGTAAATGGTTAAATGGTAAATGTATGAAGCAAAATGCAAGTTTTTTGATGAGAAGAATACCGGTATCAGATATCAGCACCAATATTGACTTTTTTTTTGATGGATTGTTTATTGGTTCCAAGTTCAGATATGGGGCCCAAAACACCTCATAATATTGAACTTTCATTTTTTTCAAAACTGATTTGTAGTTACTTTAAAGATGCACTATGTAACTTTTCTGTGATTCCCCTGTTTGTTTCTATAGATATGTCATTGCTCTGCCTGGAATGTTCCACAGTATGACATTAAATAACTCTGCTTTACATTTATTCAATTACAGGTGTTTTTATAGTTTAAAAATACCTGGAAAAACAGACATTTTGACTGTGAGCGGGGGTTGCCTCTCCATAGATCTGACCTGTAACTTGGTCTGGTTTGGTCTCCATGAAGATAGAAAGGTTTAACCCTTCCAGACCCTAGGGCATTTTCAGTACATCTGTCCTTGCCTGGGTTTTTTTCTTAATTTGATATTAAAACTCCCCCTTTCACCCTCTAATGAAGTGTTATACATCCTTATGTTCAGTACAACCTGTTCTTTCATAATCTGCATGATGTAGTTGTGTCATATGGCTGTGATAAAAGCTACAGGACCAGAAACACAAATGAAAAAAGAAAACTGTAAAAGAAAAATGCATTTGGCGGAAAATAAAGTTCCTACTGGATATTCATTTTCCCTACATTACATACAGTGTGCACGAGACGCAGGATAATGCCGAGATTAGGGATGGGCGTTCGATGAAATTTTCTTAAACGATCGTCGGAAGAATTAACGATCGATTATCCATTAATCATTAACGTTTTTATATTAAAATGATCGTCATTATTATTACTATCTGCACTACTAATCTGCATAAATAAATTCAACTTTATGACATATAAACCGTAACGACTCTAAAGCCACATCAGCCCGTTTGACATTATAATGTGTTTAATGCAATTTTGCGCAACTTTCACAGAAACGAAACTTAAAACCGCATCGCTAATTTGCATAAACTAAGCGAAGATAAAAATACAGCTCTTGTGTCACTGATGCGGTTCAATTTCAGTTGGATTAAAAGACATGACTCAGGTGAATACAGGTTAGTGTGACCATATTTGCGTTTGTCAAAACCAGGACACCGTACGGGGGGAGGGAGGTGGGGACTCGTCATCGACATTGCGCGACTCTCACCTGGCAAAACTTTTTCCCACTGGACACAGAAACATATGTTCCTGCTTTGTTCACTGTGCACATGGACTCACACTTGTCCCGAACACAACGGAAAGCCTGGAATTTCTTGTACAAGTCATTGTTAAACACTCATTTGTGCTTCGGTACGTTGCAGACTGACTGAATGTTTCTGTTTGTGTCTCGCTCCTTCTGATGCAGAGAGACACATGTACGGACCCCTGTTTGGTCACGCTACGCACAGCAACCTGCATTCGGTTTGTCAATTAAAATTAACGTAATCGATGAAATTCTTAATGATCAATTATTCATTAATCGATTAATCATGCCCATCCCTAGCCGAGATATGAATTTCAAATGAACCGTTTGAAATGAATTGTGTGTACAGTGAGTGTGCTGGTGTTGTGTACTTTTGTGTGATTGTTGCTGTACTTTTCTTTGTCCTGTAGATGATTTTACGTCAACCTGCCGAGGGACTGAAGATGGAAATAAGCCACGTTGGCTATAATCTTTACATAATTACATTATTAATGTTCATTAATATGTGCTGTCCCTTTATAAATAAATAAAATAAGAAATAAGGGCAACATCTGCTGGAGGTCCCCCGGTCCCGGTGCAAACAGTGGGGTGTCCGTTCTTTTGCAGTGGCCGGTCCAAAACTCTGGAACTCTCTTTCGATTGAGTTACGGTCCATCCATGACCTGCCTCTGTTCAAAGGCAATCTTAAAACCTACTTATTTAGAATGGCTCTTAACACTTAGTGGCCCTGTGACACTTTCTTTAGTTTAATGGTGTAATGTGCTTTGTTGCTTTGTTTGTATGATGTTTGTTTTTTTTATCTTGTTTTAATGTTGTACAGCACTTTGGTCGGCTTCGGTCGTTGGAAGGTGCTATAGAAATAAAGTTTGATTGATTGTTACTACCCAGCTCGTTTGGGGTGAGGGAAGTAACAAAAATAAAACCAAGATGTAAAATGGAATAAATTAAATAATGTTTAATTAACAGGAATGTAAAGGTAAATTAACAAAACAGACTAAAATATACAGAAAACAACCTAAGAAACAAAACTACAGACAACGGGTTTTGTGCCACAAAAGGGGTCACGCAGGCTTACACAATAACGAGTGGTAAAATCAAGGGACACACACGAAACTAAACACAAGTTCCCCAAATTAAACCACATAAACCCACAAACAGAATCGAGTGACCAAATTTAAAAAAAGGCACAAAACAGAACTAAACTAAACTACACACACACAAACACAAAATGGCAGACTGGCCACCAAGGCCAGCAGCCCCAAACAGGTGCTGGTAATCTCCTTAAATAGGGGGCGGTGGCTGCAGGTGAGGTGGGCGTCGACCTGCCCCACCAATCACAGACCAGGGCTCCTGCAGCAGGACTCCAGGTGTGTCAGCAGACTTATTTAGAACACACAGAACAAATGACAAACTAAGGCCTGGGGCCGTAACATTGATTGATTGATAAGAAATATGCTCAGAAAGCTGAAAGTCTTATCTTTCAAAGGAAAAAAAGTATGTTTCTATCTTTCATAGTTTGAAAGTTATGCGCTGTTATATAAAACATATTCGCTTGTTGGTCTGGAAGGGTTAATGTCAAACTGTGAAACTTTCCAGACAAAGCAATAACAACTCCATGGAGAAAAGCATATGACTGACCCTCCACCAGAAAAGTTACACAATGCACCTTTAAATGACAAATAACAGTTATTATTAATTATTCAGATTATATTTTCAGTCTCTGAACTACGATCAGTTGATATCGGTATCGGCAGACACTTAAACCCAACGTGTCAGCATCAGAACAGAAAACGATGGCTCAGCGTGTCCCGAGTTAATGGCTCAGATCAGTCAATTTAGCTTTAATATACGCCCTTTAAAATAACGATTAGAATCTTAAAGGAAACAGCCTAAGGTCAAATTAGCCGGACGGACAGCGCGCACCTCTAATGCATCATCCCAAATGCCACCTGACTCATGAGAAAACGCTTGGCCGCTGAAAAAGTAGTTTCCTTGTGCTCCTTGCCAGTTTCATTTGGGCATGTCCCTCCGCGCCAACTGAGTCACGCGCTTGTTAAATACACAACCCGGCGAGTGTGTGTGTGTGTGTCCGTGTCTGTCGCGTATGAGTCATGTGACCGGGGCCAAGTCATTATACTGTGTGCAAATAAACACACAACACCACGGCAGCTTTAATCCACACCTCCACAAATTAACTATGGATTTCTCACCACAACAGCCATAAACCACAATCTGACAGTCCGGGAGCTTAATTGTCACTTGCAGGTACATTGCATAGGCTTACGTAGATTCTCTCGAGGATTCCTTTCAATGTGCGGCTTTATTTGGCTAAAAAAAACTAATTAAACGTGGCATTTATATAATAGATGTAGGCTGAAGGTTCTGTAGTACTCAAAATGGTTTCTTGCAATATTTAAGCAACGTTATAATGTCGTTACCTCAGCAAAAACTTACCGAGAGATGTCTGAGTAATCCGTTATCTTAAATTGCTCTCCGCGCTGAGTCGCTCCCCCTTCAGAACACTAATGGAACTGAAACTACAGCCCATCGCATCAGGTTTGTGAAGTTGTAGTGTATTGTTTTGTATACTTATGGAGAATTGTGGGTGGAGTCTTGCACAAAATCTTACAGCTAACCGTAAGAAGGGTTTGAAGAGGGCCGGGAGAGATCACTAAATTACTCAAACATGCATGGATGATATCTTAAACCTCTTCAGGCATGTTTTTGATAAGGGAACGTTATAACAGGGTAGAAAGCTCCAAAAAGTAAATTTTGTATAATACCCCTAGCCGGGTTCATCAGCCGGTTTCACTTTGTGGAAACTGTCTGACCTCGCAGCATTAGGATTCGTTCGATTGACGGTAGGCGTGTACTTTTTTAATTTAACCAAGTCGCTGCTATTTGGTTGTGACATATGTAATGCGCCAAATCCCGTAGGAAGAAGGGCAATAGCGTCTTTCCACTTGATAAAATTCCCCAAACTTTCTCTCTATTCCCAGTTTTAAATCCTTGATCTCGGGAATCGTTGCCAATACAGAATGTCTGTCTTCATCTACATCCATCTCGACTGCTTTGTTTACTGTTGTGCTGTTCCACAAAAGGGACTCAGACAGACGCTTGAGTTTGACGTCATGGCTTCACGGCTCTTCACTGATTGGCCTGTGTGTGGTCTACAACTTCCGGGATTCTTGCAAACCGTCTAGTGTATTCTGATTCCTGATGTAGTCGCTGGAGAGAAATGAAATTGAGTGGAGGCACTAGGTTGCACCAGGCTGTCTATAATACCCCCTCTTTAATGAGGCTTGAAACATTCAGTTTAGGTCTGTATCCAATACCATAACACTGTGATGTCATGTAAAGGTGCACTGTGTAACTTCTAAGTGGAGGGTCCGCTACTTGTTATCTCCATGGAGTTGTTATTTCTTTCCATGGAATGTTCCACAGTAGGGTATTAAGCGTTTTTCACTTGCATTTGTTAAATTAAAGGTGTTTTAAAGCTCAAAAATACCTTTAAATATGTGGATTATTACCATGCACAGGCTTGCGTCTCCATAGATGTGACTATTACCCTTAATCACAATTAGGACTGGGTATCATTAAGAAGTTGCCAATAAGATACATACCTCAATACATAAGTCACAATATGATACATTTCTCGATACAGTGCACTTTTGATTCGATACGATATATTTCAAAACGATTCGATACGGTTCTATAAAAAATAAAGGTTAAATCAAGTCTGTGATACTAAAAGTCTTTGTTAAACCACTTCTTGTGCAAAGTTCATACGAAAAACCTAAATTTTAATCATCAAAACAGTTAAAATGTCAAAAGTGTTGCATGAATGAGTTTCCTTCCTCTAAACAACCAACAAAACTGTAGCTCTGTAACAAAATAATTTAGTAAAATATACCAAAAAATACTCCTGGTGATATATCGATACAGCAGCCCACGATATTGATACTGTATCATCACATTAAACGATACGATATATCAAGGAATAATCAAGAGAAAACATTAAATCCTCCATAGAGACTTGCAAGAGAACCTCCATCTGAACAGTTACACAATTAACCTTTAAGTTATTGCGGTGAAGTTACAAATTTCAGAGGATCGGCTGAAGACTTCTGGATTAATGAAGTGACAATTTGAAACGGCTGGACTTGAATTTGATTTCTGTTTGACTAATTGCACAACCCTCGAGGAATAAAGATAATGAAAGACAAAAAACATGTACGAGCTGTAACAATATGCACAGACACTCTCCTCGCCACAAAGACAGTCTCCACGGGAGCTGCCGAATGGAAATGGAAATCGAGGAAGACGTGAGCTGGAAAAAAAAACGGGATGAGAAAAGCCCATGTGGCAGAGAGAGCGATTCTTCTGTTTATCAGCTGATCCTCCTCTCCGTTTTCTCTCTCTCACTTTCTCAATATCGCTCTCCTCTTTCTCTTTTCATCTTCTCTCCAGCTCTTTTCTTCGTCTTCCCTATTTTCTATTTTTCTCTCTTTTCCCGCCCCTACCTTTCCCACACCAAACCTTATCTGATTCCTCGACAGAGCTCTCATTTTGTTCACTATTCCTCCCTCCTCCTCCCTCGTTTCGATCCTTTCTCTCTCTAAATTCTCCATCCATAGATACATAAAACATTGGATCAGGAAGAAAAAGAAGAAGAAAACCAAATCTTATCGCTAATCTCTCTATAAAATATTGATTTAAAATAACAATATTTGTGTATTTTTTGTGTTTTGGAGAGGGAGAATCTTCTGTTTATCAGGTGATCCTTTCTCTTCCTCTCTCTCCTTCTTCTCCTCCCTCGTTTCTATCCCTTACTGTCCCTCTCAATCTCCCGCAATCCAGCATCCAGCATAAAACTGAATTTACATGCTAATCTCTCCATAAAGTTGATTTGAAGTGACAATATTTGAGTATTTTGGAAACTAAGAAGATGAATTGAGGGGGAAAAAATGCATGAGAAAACCCCATGAATCCATGTGTCATTTGTTTGTTTTTCAAAATAAAAATGAAAATGAAAAAATAACAATTTTCTTCACTGTTTGTCTCCAAAATCAAAATGAAAAAAAAAAAAAAAAAAAAAAAAAAAAAAAAAAGATAACGATTCATTTATTCAGTTTTTGATTTTGTGTTTAAATGAATAATGGAAAAAATGGATAACGACTGTTTCCCGTTTACGTGATTTAAACTGCGATGGCCGGACTTTCACGATGCATACGGACTGAACCATGATTAAAACTGGACTAAAACAGGACTAAACCAGGACTGAACCGGAACTAAAACAGTACTAAAACGGGACTAAAACAGGGCTAAAACAGGTCAAAACCAGGTCTAACCCAGGACTAAAACAGGACTGAACCAGGACTGAACCAAGACTAAAACAGGACTAAACCAGGACTAAACCGGTCTCAGTCCTGATCTCAGTCTTGATCTCAGTCCTGATCTCAGTCCTGGTCTCAGTTCTGGTCTCAGTCCTGGTCTCAATCCCGGTCTGGTCCCTGTCTCAGTCCCAGTCTCGTCCCGGTCTCACCCGAGATCAGTGTACAGTGTACGCGGGCGCACTTCCGGGCCCGTCCTGACACTGCGTAGTGGTTCAGTCCTGGTTTAGTCCTGGTTTAGACCTGCTTTAGACCTGGTTTAGTCCTGATTCAGTCTGTATGCGACGCAAAAGCCCAACATTGCAGTTAAAGTCACTTAAACGGGTTATCCGTTTTTCCATTACTGTATTCATTTGAACACAAAATCGAAAACTGTAAAAAACAAATCATTATCTGTTTTTTCATTTTGGTTTTGGAGCCAAATAATGAAGAAAATTGTTGTTTTCTCATTTTCTTATTTTTGGTTTTATTTTGAAAAACAACTGAATGAACAATACACTTATTCCCATGTGGCAGAGAGAGATTCTTCTTCTGTTTATCGGCTGATCCTTCCTCTCCTCTCTTTCTTTTCTCTTCTCCACCTCCCTTATTTCTGTACTCACTCCCTCTCTCTTTCTCTTTGCATCAGGAATTGCATCCAGCTTAAAACCAAATCTATAATGTTGATTTTAAGCGACAACATTTGAGTATTTTTGGATTTTTGAGCGCCAGTGTAGCAGAGAACGATATCTTCTTTATCAGCCTTCTCTCTCCTCCCTCCCTCTCTTTTTCTCTCTCCTCCTCTTCCCTCGTTTCTATCCTCTCTCTCCCCTTCTCCCTCTTTCACCCTCTATAAATTTCCCATACATATATACATTTTGCAAAGCCCATGTGGCAGAAAGGGAGATTCTTCTGTTTACCAGCTGATTCTCCCCTCCCTCTCTACTCCCTCGCTTCCATCTTTTCTCTCTCTTTTTCTCTTTCTCTCACTCTAAATCACACATAAACATTACACCAGGAAGGGCATTTGACTTAAAACCCAATCTTTGTCTATTTTGGAAACCGGGGAAGATGTGAGTCGGCAAAAAACGTCCGAGAAAACCCCATGTGTCGGGGAGAGATTCTTCTGTTTGTCAGCTGATCTTTGTCTTCCTCTCTCCTCTCTTTCTCTTTCCTTTTTTCAGCCTATCCATCTTTCCCAACACCGAACCTTATCTGATTCTTCACCATCGCTCCCGTTTCTTTCCGTATTCCTCCCAAAACAGTAACACGAAAATAAAAAAACGTGAGAAAATGTCGCTTATTTAAGTCAAAAAGAAAACAGAAATGGGAGCTATAGGGACATTTTTTGCGTTATCCCTCCGCGTTTTATCCTTCCATCGCATAGAAATAGGCACGGACTCGCCGCTAATGCTACTATATTTGACAAGACCGCACACGCACGACTTCACATTGACACAAGGAGGCAAGGGAGGATGGAAAAGCATAAAGTGAAGACGGCGTGCATCGTTCCCCCCCCATCCGGAGTGGGTTTGCACGGTCGGCTTGGCTCACTCAAAGCATGCACACACATACTAGAGCTGGCGCGTGACGAAAGAGACCTCTCCTCCTCTCTCCCTCTCTCTCTCTCTCCCTCTCTCCTCTCCTCTTGTCCTCTCCCTCGCTCGCAAACACACACACGCTTTCAAGGCAGGACCTGATCAGATGCAAGGCTGGCACAGGGGCGGGAAAAAACGCGGCTAAAGATCGGGGAATACGAGGATTAACGGGCTCCACACTTGCGTATCCATAAGCCCGCGTTCACCTCCTTTCGCCACAATCTGTCATCATCTCTTTAAGACAAAATCCTGCGTTTTCTTCCCCAACACAAGAGAAGAGAGCGCGATCGCCGGGAGGATTACCCGTACAGTCTTCAATTCAAGTCCTGGATTTCAACGTATGCATTTATTGACGTGAAGATGCGAGCGGTTTCTTGCGATACATGACACATTTTTCGTTTTTTTTTTTTTTGAAGAATGGTTGAATGCAAAACACTATAACTGACTATTGGAGATATTGGTACAAAAAGGTAAGTCTGTGTTAGTTATTTATTCGAATGCACAACAATTGGACGCACATAAATCGCAAGGACACAAAGTTGCACGCGTTTCTTGCTGGTGTTTTGGGTAACGCTGGGTTTTTGCAAGGCTCAGACTGACTATTTTGAGTTCCCGGAGCTGCACGAGCATACAACAAGTGCCTCCACAGCAGTATGTGTTGAGGCTGTGGTATATGAGGTGAGGGCAAACGCTTCTTATTAATTCATGTAGGCTTGGTTTCAGTGAAGGCAATGCTAGAGATACTGTGACCATAAGACCAGCTGATACATGCATGCTGTATTGTTTTACATGGGAAGAAGTGACTTAGCCATACTTGAGAATACGGTATCTGCTGTCAACTGTACAAGCAGCGTGAAAAAAAGCCCCAAAAAGAACTAACAGAAACAATACATGGTGTCATCTTTTTCTGCTTTAATTGTTTTGGGATTGAGGAAAGTGTAGAAAATCATAATACTGAAACTAGAATCGAAACTTGATCCTCTTTTGAGCAGGTGCCAGTACTAAAAAGTCGCATTCACAGGACAGAAATGAAGCTTTAGAATCGCTTTAGGATGATCTTGAGCTGTATCAGAGCAAGTAGAAGAGCACATAGATGAGTACTGTATTTTTCGGACTATAAGTTGCTCCGGAGTATAAGTCGCACCGGCCAAAAAATGCATAATGAAGAAGAAAAAAACACATATAAGTCACACTTTTTGGGGGAAATTCATTTCATAAAATCAGAGAACAGGAACCAACATTTCAAGTTATAGTATAAACAATAGAACAGAGAACAACAGACTGTTAACGTCACATATGAACAGTTCTTCAGATAAATATAACATAAACAACAGAACAGAACAAGTTTAACAAACTCTCCATCTCACTCCAAATCACTAAATCCATTAAATTCTTCATCCTCGATGTCACTTCTGAGCAACTCCTCGACCTCCGGAGGTAAACAGAGCGCCGCTTCCTCTTCTGTGTCGCTGTCGTCAGACTCAGCATCAGTTCCAGTTAGAATTATTCCGGCCTTTCTGAATCCCGACAGGATGGTTTCAGTGTCACTGAAGTCCAGACTTTGTCGATCCATCCAGTGATTTCCAGGAAAGTTGCATGGTGCACCCTCCTGGTTGCCGTGAAGTTGTGTTCCTTATCCCCGCTTTCCACCAGTCCTCACATGTTTCTCGCTCACTCCACACTTTCTTTCTGCTGCTCGATTACTGTTTTATTTGCGCATTTCACTTCTTGCAGCAGGACAGAGGCTCTTTCTGCAGGAGACATGCGCACAATGACAGTGGCACAAGAGTAACAGGAGCAGCAGATACTGACTCACAAGACTAGAGCCTCTTGTGGTTGTCAGTGTGAACATTTTAATACATAAGTCGCACCGGAGTATAAGTCGCAGGAAACACCCAAACCATGAAAAAAAGTGCGACTTATAGTCCGAAAAATACGGTATACACCCTTGGACGACTGAGGGATTACACAGATATATGACCACATGGGAATATAAAAAAAGTACTACGATTTAATGTTGAAAATCACATTTTGTTGTCTAAAGAAAGTGGTTTTTTTTTATTATCATTGCAGTTTCAGAATCTGTATCAAGTCTGTGTTCATCTGAAAGCAAAATTATAAGAGTTTCAAGATTGTTTCTTTCAACATCTGATGAATTAATGAATTATTTAGACAGAAAAAAGTGTAAATAATGTGTTTCTTATTGTCAACTTTCATTTTTTGAGTCCATTAACCATTAACCAAGACATAACCGTATAAAACTGGTTTGATAATGTAAACAAAACATATTATTATTATTCAGTTTACAGAATGGACATACTTTTTTGTTTAGAACCAAACTGAGGTTGTGACTCTTCTATTTACCATTTAGTGTTAATAAAAATGATAATCAAAACACTCTTTATTTAGACAATAGAATGTGATTTTGAACATTAAATCATAGCACTTTCTTTTATATTCCCAAAGGTTAATTTCTGTCATGTGAATGTGACTTTTTAGTGTCGATACCTGCTCAAACGAGTATCTAGTTTCGATATTAACTTTAGTATCATCTGATTTTTCGATACTTTTAACAACCCAAGTCACTATTTGTGCCATTTCTACCTTTCCTTTTGACAACGTTATAATCTTACATGTTCTAAAATAGTCTGGCCAAAGGATATGCTGCCTGTAATGACATTTTAATACAATCGATTCGCGTAATTAAAAACCTATTATTCACCAGTCTAATTAAGATAAGCTTAATTAAGTGCACGCATATAAGGCACGGAATAATGTGCACAAAAACAAAGTGTTGAAACTGAAGCGCTGGTACTGAAATCCACACGGCAAGTTACAATACGGGATAAAATAAAAATGTTGACGTTATGTGGTAAGGATCACTGGCCAATCCATCTCAACGGTCGTGAAAAAATACAAGCAGAAAACTTCTTTTAGTACGGAAATCCACACAGCGTGCTACTATATAAAACAGGGATCTCATACCACAGGATTGTCCCCATGTGAAAAAAAAGATCATGTTTTTACATTTGGATTGAACATAAAAAAGAAATGTGCGGGCAAGTTATATTTTTTGAGAAGCTGTTGTACCAAAAAATAGTGCTGCAATGACATAATAAATATTTTTTTATTCATTTTACTCTTCTTTACTCGATCTTGTCTCGTTCTCCTGGACCCAATTTCGTTTCTCATCTCGTTTTGTGGAAACTGTGTCCCGTCCCACCTCTAATAGACAAAATAAAATACAAAAATATCAAACAGTATCTTAAAACAGTGTAAAATTATAGATGTTATGTGGCCAACTCATCTGAACAGGCATGAAAAAACCCTTTTAGTACTGAAATCTACTCAGGATGCTAAAATACAGAATAAATTACAAAAATATGTAGAATTAATAGTGCAAAAGTAGATGTTATATTCTAAGCCAGCTCATCTCGTCATGAAAAAACAAAAGAAGAAACCCCCTTTTAGTATTGAAATCCACACAGCATGCAAAAATATAAAATAAAATACAAAAACTGCTAAAATACTGTGTAAATATATAGATGTTATGTAGTAAGAATCAAGGGTGTAGGTTTACATAGGGACGATGGGGACGTGTCACAACCAATATTTGGGGAAGACAAAATAATCTCTAACAAAAATATAAATTTATTCCAATATTTTTCCAAACTCAGTAGTATTAATTGAACACGTTTTAGTTCACATTTTGTTTATTAGACGTTCTGAGATGTATTCAGTGATATGACGACAGGGCTACACCTGCCGCTGTTTCATTGGCTGCAACAGAGTGATGTCATTAGTGGAGCCAGAAGCCTAAACTGGGGAAGCGACAGGACAGGGCCGCACCTGAAGATGTCGGCTTGAAGCAGGCGTGAGTGAAAAACTTTTCAAAAGGAATTTACTCGGCCTCATCTTCAATTAAACTTGTCTTACAATGAGTCACAGAGGAAAAAAAGAGCGACTGTCACCACAAATGCACTTCCCAAATGAAGCCCTACTCGTGCGCTGTGAGCAGCTCGACTCTACAGACAATATTCCATGGAAAAATGTACGGACATGACCTCACAAATATCTCATCACCAAAAAAACGAAGGGAAATCTGCTACAAACTTCTACATCGCTGTTATCCACTAAACAATCATCTTAGAAGGACAATGGACACAAACTGTACATTTTGAACTGAAAAATGAAACCACCTCTCACTTATTTTGGACCTGCCCAGACTCTGTGTGTTTTTTGGAAAGAATTCATAAAACATATACTCAACTTCTTATCCCATTTTTCCCTTTCTAATAAAGATGTGCTATTTGGTTAGGGATTGATAATGTCGCCACCAAAGCTGCCAAAACCAAACCTACACCCAACAACAAGCAAAAGAAGAAAACTCCTTTTAGTACTGAAATCCACCCAGCATTTTACAATAAGATAAAATAAAATACGAAAATATTTAAAAGTATCTTAACAGTGTAAAATTATAGATGTTATGTGGTAAGAATCACAAGCAAACTCATCTCAATGGTCATGAAAAAGCAAAAGTAGAAGAATAAATACAGGCAAATATATAGATGTTCTGTGGTAGGAATCACAAGCGAACTCGTCTCAATGATCATGAGAAAAACAAATAAGAAAACCCCTTTTAGTTTTAGTTTCATTGTCTATTGGTTAACTAGGAGCCCACAGAGGATCATCAGAATAATCAATGACTGGCCATAAGCTTTAGTCAATACCTGAGGTTGAGTAAATCTTCTTTTCGCTACTAAACGGATAACTATTTCCCCGATCAGCCAGACCCACACGCTTTGAAAAAAAGATGAATTCATTGACAGGTGGATTAAACCAATCACAGAGAAGCCTGGTCTGTTCACGTCAAAACAAACACGGCAACTTACATTTAAAAAAAAGAAGAAAAACAACATAAAGGACTGAGAAACAGCGTGGGTTTTTGCAGATTCAACAACCAAAGCACCAAACTATGACTTATCTCGGGTAAAAGAAGCTGCTGGAGAGGAGACGTCTTCTGCATTTGAGAGACACAAGCTACAAATAGGCTCTGTTCACACTTACCACAAGACGTTTGGACTTCGGGTGTAATTACCGACTCTGGGCATGTGATAAAACCGTGGATTCAGCAGCAGCGGTTTCGCAACCTGCCAAAGCTTTCCCTGGAGGACGTGACTCTAAAAGCGTACCTACAAGCAGCTGGTTGTAACTGTTGATCTGCCGAACATTACTTTTTAAAACTTAAGTTAGACATATTATAAAACACAAATTAATAGTTAGTTTATAAAAGTAAAAAAGAAAGAATACAATGGCATTTAGATGAAAAAAAAAAAACAGGTAATTTTTTTCAGTTTTCGAGTTACTAAGGCTATGTTCAGACTGCAGCCTGAAGTGACCCAAATCAGATTTTTTGGCGCCTGTGTGACCTGTATCTGATTTTTTAATGACAGTCTGAATGACACAGATCCGATTTTTTCAAATGTGACCCAGGACACTTGGATATGTGCTCCTGAAACCGATACATATCTGATCTTTTGACATGAGACTTCAGTGTGAACGGCCAAAGTGCATTCATCCACCTACACGTTATCAACAAGCCACAAACGTCACTATTCTGCGCTGAAGTAGGCGAAAATTGTTAATGAACTCCGTGTCACTGAAGTGAAGCACATCACCACTCACCACTCTTGGCTCCGTCTCCACATCCACACGTTCCTTTCAACGGACGTTGCTGCCGCTGTCCCACAAAACACCACGACCAAAAACCTCATCCTTCTCCTTCAATCTCTTCTTTAAAACAAGTAAGTTGTTCATGTTCTGGCTCCGGTACAAGAGGAACTTTAAAATCTCCAGGTGCTCAATGCTCGCGTCCATGTTTGTACAACTTCCGTAAACACAGAGACGCTCGCTGCGGTTGACGTCGACGTGTCTCCAGTGCACATGCAGGACACTTTTGGGCCGTTTTATGTTCACACTGGAGTCACATACAAGTTGCATTTAATTGGAAACGTGAACGACCTCGCAAAAACATCAGATTTCACCCAAAAATCTGAATTGGGCATTAAGCCCTGCTGTCTGAATGTAGCCTATAAGAGCCCAAAGGAAGTCATCGCAAGTTTCTAAACCTCTTCCAGTTTTGTGACGTAAGTGCGAATAGAGCCCTTTCGAAAAACAAAAATTTTACGCTGTGATTGGATTGTCTCAAGTTTGGACAGAGATGGGACTGGTTGGTCAGGAAAAATAACTATAATACCAATCGTATAGCATACATGTGGTAAGGCCAAGGTCCGCCAAGCCATTTTATGTGGCCCACAAGGGTTAAAAGGTATAATTTTTTATTATTTTGTGACTCTGTGCCGCTACTACATCTCCCACAATGCACTGCAGTTGTTTCCCGTGAAGTGACTGCATCTCGCCACTAGAGAGGCCGAGAAAACTCATCAAATTTCCCCAAAAATGTCCAAGAAAAGAAAAATTGATGCAGAAGGACGATTATTTCACAAATGTTACTGAAGGAGTAATGTGAATGTTTTAACTTAAACCTTTAAATCAAATCCAATCCACTTTATCTCTATAGCACATTTCATAAACAAAACAGTTTCCCAAGAGCTGCACAATACAGATAAAACATATCCAATAGAAATATAAAGTTAAGCTCTACTTACCTGTACTAGTCCTCATTAAATCATCAAAACTAGTAAGAGCAAATAAGAGCAAGAATACCAGTAAATCATAAAAAGGTAAAAAATATAAAAATAAACTAAATTAATAAATATGAAATGATTTGTAACATAACGATACAGTCTTAACTTTACAACCAGCCCTTTGGTGACAGACGTGATTCAAATGTGGCCCTTGGTGAAAATTTGCCTCAATCTCGGTATTAACATAAAGATAACTTGCACATTTTTGATAATAGAAAGAAAACAGATCTTACATTTACATTCTACTTAACCGAGCGCCAATGGTGAAACCCCAGTATTTCGCAATCAATTATCTCACACCACATATCCAGTAAAATCAATGACGGGCCATGAGATTTATTCAATACACAGTGTTGAGTAAATCGTCTTTTTCTACCATAACTAAACAAATAATTATAGTATCAGTGGTTGAAAGTGACGTTTCTCTCAAGCTGGGCTGGTTATCTTTATGTGAATATCATACAGGTACATAAATACATAGAAAAAAATGGTGGAAACCCAGTATTAGGCAGGTTACAGGTCCGATCTGTGGAGAGGCGAGCCCGTTCACAGTAAAAATGTTTGTTTTTAAGGTATTATTTAGTAACAAAAAGACCTATAATTGAATAAATGGCTTCTATAATTCTTTATTGCCATGCTTTGGAACATTCCCGAAAAAGCATTGAGAGACGGTTTAGTCACTAATAGAAATAAGATAAGATAAAATAAGATAATCCTTTATTGTCACCCATGGGAGAAATTCGTCTTCGGACATGGGATCACATAATTTATCACAAAGACAGGACGACAAAAGCACCAAACAAACATCCACCGTAAAACAGAAATAAATAAGACACCGAGTATGAGCACGAGTGAGTGAGTGAGTTTAAGTCACTCTTTACAGGCAAACCCTTCACAGTCTTGTATTCTATTAATAATTGCACACTTCCTGAGCCTATGCGCAGTTTTAGGCCCTGTCCACACTAGTACGTATTCGAGTCGTTTTCGTTGTGGATGCAGTGTTCATCCACACTAATCTGACTGAAAACAACTCCAGAGACGGAACGATCTGCTGCTGCCAGCTCCCACGAATTCATCTGATCCGGCACTGTGTGGACACCTGAAAACGCTGATACTCTGATGTAGGTCTATGCCCTGCGAAGTAATTCACTGCCAAAACGCTAAGAGGCTAGAATATATGTCTACTCATATATACGGTCTGTGTGTAGGACCTGCAGACGTATAATCTCTGAAAAGTTTAACGTGAACCATCTCCAACGTGATAGAAGCACAGAACAGACTCACCATCAGCAGCACACCCCTCTGTCACAGAAAGAACACTCATATTCCACTGAGTCATGTCCTTTAGTCCGACAGAAGCTGAACCACATCAGCGCACAGTTTATTCAAATGAGCCATGTGGTTTTAAGTTTCATTTCTGTAAAACATAAACGCATATGCTCAAAGCTGTGTGGATTGCAGAAACGACGTGTGTGGACGCAGATTGTTTCCGATACGGTGATACGGTGATATGCGGATTTGTTTCAGTGTAAACGAGGTCTTAATTGCACATTCTCCTGAGCTGTGTGCAGTTTTAATTGCACAATGATCAGGTTCAACATTTGTGCTTATAGCTTTTGGATATTTCAACATAAAGTACAGTGTAATCAAAAGGGAAAAGTTTCTCTTGTCCATACATTAAATGTACATAGACTGTATGTATATATATAAAAATGTACCATAGCCAACGTGGTGGTAGAAAAGTTACACAGAGCATCTTTAATGTTCACAGAATTTTTAAATAAAAGAAATACAAAATAAACATTACATTTTGCTTTTGTCTCTCTATTTAACTAAAAACCAATGATGGAAATCAGTGATCTCTTGATACTTCGCAGTCACATCAGGCTGGGGGTGGTGTTCTGTATGTATCTCTATGGTAGAATGTTTCGGTAGTTACCGTGGTGATGCAATGCACACATTAGGAAACACGGCCAGATAAAACAAATACAAAATAAACGTCAAAATTCATCTCCGGTCTATTGATATTTGGCAGGGACGTCACGCTCAAGGGGTGGTGTTCTGCATGTATCTCTATGGTAGAATGTTTCTGTAGTTACCATAGTGATGCAATGACCACACAGCCAAAAACACAGTAAATAAAACCAAAACAAAACAACAAAAAATGGATTTACACATATTTTCTGGAGCCTACGATCAGCGCGAACGTTCCCAGTCCTGTTTAGGAGTTCGATTTTCAACAAAAATGTGAAATTGACTAAAGAAAAAACTGCTGGATACGAGTTTTTGACTGTAATTTTATGCGCGAGAGACGTGTTTAACAGCACAAACCAGCTCACCCGTTGTAGTTCCAATTTACTTAATCGAAAGCCAACGGTGGAAAAGCAGTATTTGGCAATCAGTGACCTCCCTCACTCCACTGTTAGTTCGTTTGACGAGAAAGAATTTGCTGTGTACAGAAAACCTGAGCACTGAGCAGTTACCTTTTTATATACTGCAATCTAAATATTTAAACACATGTACTTCAGTTTGGCGTTCACAGGATGCAGTAAAGGTTTATGGCTATATAATGTTGAAATAAAAAGCTGCACTGTGGAAAAATGAGCTTAATAATTAACAATGTTTGATTACACAAATGAAAAAACGCCCAAATTGTCTCCCCAATATTTGATTAGCTACGAACTAAGACTGATAAAGAGTTAAATATTGTAGGAATGTGTATGCAGGTATGGCAATATTATAGAAATGTTAATAGAATAGATACCTTTTTTAAATAAAACTAATACAAAATAAACATTACATTTCACGCTGGGTGGAATGTTTGTTATAGTGATAGGATGTAATAGAATAGGTACCTTTCGTCTTCTATCTATTGACATTTGGCAGGGACATCACGCTGGGGGTGGTCTGAACGTATCTCTACAGTGAAAGGTTTCTTAGTTACCATGGTGACGCAATGCACACATTAGAAAAAACACAGACAAAAACACAGTAAAAAAGAGTCTGAAAGCAAAACGCATGAACAAAAAATTACAAAATGGCCGTGTTATGACTATACTGTGGAAATGTGAATAGAATAGGTAAATTTTTAAATAAAACAAATACAAAATAAAAATTACATTTCACTCTGGGGGTGTTCTACATGTAGCCAGGATGGCGCCACCTAGTGCCTCCTCTCAATTTCACCCAGAACCCCAGAAGTTGTAGACCGCGCACCAGCCAATCAGTGAAGAGCTGTGAAGACATGACGTCAAACTCAAGCGTCTGTCTGTGTCCCTTTTGTGGAACAGCACAACAGTAAACAAAGCGGTCGAGATAGACGTAGACGAAGACGGACATTCTGTGTTGGCAACGATTTTCGAGATCGAGGATTTAAAACCGGAACAAAGAGAATGTTTGGTGAATTTTATCAAGGGGAAAGACATTATTGCCCTTCTTCCTAAAGGATTTGGGAAATGCTTAATAATCACGACCAAATAGCAGCGATAAAAAAGTACCTGCCTACCGTTGAGCGAACGAATCCTAATGCTGCGAGGTCAGACGGTTTCCATGAATTCAATCCGGTTGATGAATCAGACTATTGTACATGTATCTCTACGGTGGAATGTTTATTCTGGTGATACAATGTAATAGGGTAGTAACCTTTTTAAGTAAAACAAATACAAAATAAACATACCATTTTGTCTTCTGCCTGTAGTTGCTAACAAGTAACCGACCAGCTACAAACCATCTCCAGTGCAATATTGTGGATAATTAAAGGACTACCACATAACTTTTCTAGTAGAAGATCAGCCACTTGCTTGTCTCCATGGAGTTGTTATTGCTTTGCCTGAATTATTCAACATTATAGGATTAGACTCATCTACTTCCATGAACAAAGGCTGGTGTCACCACAAGGCAAAGTTACAGATCAGATCTGTGGAGACGAACCCACACAGAAACAGATGTTTTTCAAGGTAATATTCAGTAACAAAAATACTTCTATTTAAATAAATGCCTTCTATAATTTTTTTATACTGTGGAACAAACCCAGGAGACCATGGAGACAAGTAGAAGGGGGACCTCACACTACAAAAGTTACATGGTGCATCTTGTTGTTGAAAACACTCATGCGGTAATACAGGAAGTGCTCCACTGTTTTATTGAAATGACCAATTTCAACTGGACAAAAGGTAAAAAAGGCAAATGTTATTAGGTTCTTTTTTCAGACCAAGAGTTTGCTGTCATACCTGACAGTTTCGACTGCTCACTAGAGGTCACGTGATGCTGCTGTGACGTGTCCGATCAGCTGATTTAAACAAGTTTTGGCGCTGTCTTCCAACCGGTGGAGGCAAAATGACAGCGCCACCCGCAGTCCGACTTCCTCAGGACAGTATCCCTGGTGTGTGAGAGCATTCTGAGAAAGACCGCTAGTGAGCAGTCGAAACTGTCAGGTATGAAAATACACTCTTGGTCTGAAAAAAGAACCGAATAACATAAATTATTGGAAGACTCACTTGGAATCTGATTGGACTAGGTAGCTGTTAACTTAAAGGTTGTATAGAGGATTTTTAAGGAAAAAGAAATACAGCGACAGTCCTTTTTCAAATGTTGCGCCTGCGTGACACCACCTCCTTCCTCCACAGCTCCCTCAGTAGAAACACCTCCTCCTGCCTCTTTACTCTAGAAATCACGCTTGTTTACAGCCAGTGCGCGTTCAGAATTACTGTTGAAGTGACCTGTCTAGAAATAATTCAGCGACCGACGCGTCAGTTTTTAGACCCTTCGTCTGCGTCAGTTGCGCCATCGCTGGAAGGAATCACCAAGAATCACCTTAGTTTGGCTTTGCTCCTTTTCCCCTTCTCTTCTTCTTTCAGCGACCTCAAAAACAGACTTTCTTTGTGGTGAACTGGTCGTGGATTCTCGTCGGTTATCGCGACAAACTTTGTGTGAATTGCAAGGAAGCTACATCTTGAAAAAGCCTCTAAGAACCGCTGCATAAACCACGTAATCCCTGCGCGCCGGCGAGTCAATTACACTAGAAACGTAGGGAGTTTGATTGAACAACCTAACAGCCAATAGAAAATGAGGGAGCCTCGTTTTCTATTGGCTGATGTTTATCTGGTCTCACTACGTCCACAGTTGATAGATTTTCATTCTTTTTTTTTTTTTTTTTTGGTCATCATAATTACAAGGCTGCTGCGTCTCTGTAATGGTATTTTAAACTTTCATTGACAATTTGAAACAAAAAAATCCTCTATACAACCTTTAAAAAAATGCCGCTTCATGACATCACAAGGTAGAACGGAGCATTTTGGGCAGTGGAGATGTCGACAGACTAATAATAAAGGATTACTGGAACGTGTGAATGAACAAAACAAAACTCTGGGTGTGTTTTTGATGACGTAACAACATTAAAACATGGCGAAAACCTCACAAGAATACATTTTTTTTGGTGTAATATAGGCCCTTTAAAGTCTAACAAACCTCACCTCAGACAGAGCAGTGCCTCCAGTTGGCGTCACACCCAACATACAAGGAACGTTGACGACATCAGCTGCAAAGTTTCTTATAGAAGCTAAGCAGCACATGGCAGCCTGTGACCCGTCCCTCATGCATGGTTGGGTGTTGTTTGTTTACTGGCTGTGTGTAAAATCTATGTGTAATTGAATCTGTACATATTTTTGCACTGGGCCCTGTCATCACTCAGCCTGTCATCGGGTGCTTAGGTGTGCTCCCGTTTCCCATTTTGCACCGGGGCGCCGTAACTTCTGCCCTCTCCGCGTGAGGGGGGTCGTTAAAAATTAATTTGAAGGGAGCCTGCCCGCCTTTGTGTACGCCTTTGTTAGCAAAATTGCATTGTCAGAGCCGGCACGAACGCATCGACACAATACATAACAGCAACACGTAACAGCAGGTAAAGAGAGGAATTGTGGGTTTAATTTGACATTTTGTTTTGGATCTTGGTTTGTTTTGGTGCATAATTTGAATAATTTGAAGCTATTTTGCATAATAGACAGTTAAAAGTGTGCTGTGCCGTGTGTTAAAGGTTATTACTGAAGGTGAATGACTAGTCCGTTTAAAGGTCCAATATTTCGCAAAATTGACTCTTGTGAAGATTTAAGTGATCTTAGAAAGTTGTTACCTTCTCAAAAACAGACCTGGAGTTGTGTTTTGTTTGAGTAATCCTTTATTATTAGTCTGTCTACTAGAGGTCTCAAGATATTTTTTTTGCTGTGTTTGGACTCGGTCTCAGAGGTGGGACCAAGTTGTTGTTTTGCAAGTCTCAAGTCTTTGTCCTCAAGTCTGAGTTAAGTCCCAAGTCAAATACAGGCAAGTCCAAGTCGAGTCTCGAGTCACTGGCCCATAAGTCCAAGTTTCAAGTCTTTAACAAATAAAGCATAGAATTTTGCAGTTTATATGACTTTTAAGATAAACTGTACTTTCAAAAATCATAGTATATTTATATATGAATATTTATAGCGCATATAAGAGTTGTAGAAATGTAAATTTTTCCTTGACAAGACAAATGTCTTGACAAGTTCATAGTGTGAATCATTACGGTCAGAACAGAAGGAATTCAGATTTAAAAGTGCTTCTCAAGTCTTTTTAAGTCAAAGGCCTCAAGACCAATTTAAGTCTCAAGTCACTGACCTTCAAGTCCAAGTCGTGTGCTAAATCGTTGTCAATTTTATTAATTCAAGTCTCACGTCCTAAACTCGAGTCCAAGTCCCCACCTCTGGGTCTCGATATCTGACGCTCGACAAGTGATAAAATAGAGATAGATTTATGAAAACATAGATATATGTGTGCCAAAATAACAGTAAAATACAAATAAATGTCAAAAATTACAAAGATTGTCTCGATTTGGTCTCGATGGGCCATGATCTTGGTCTTGTCTCGGTTTTGACCCTCAGAGGTCTCTGTCCTGTCTCAGTCTCGGCCTTTAAAAGTCTTGGTCTTGTCTCGGTCTCAACTCTTAGAGTCCTGATCTTAGGACCCTGTGGTCTCGGACAGGTCTTGGTCTCGATCAATGCGGTCTTGACTACAAAACTACTGTCTACATTTCCAAAGCTCAAATGCTCTGTTCCTCTGTTCCTTGTGACGTCATGTGATGGTAGATTTCAGGTTAACAGCTCCTTTTACCTTTTGTTTAGTAGAGACGGGAAATTCAAAGCCTGAAACCATCCAGACGATTCTAGTGAAGGTGTATGGAGTTAAAAAACACAGTGGAGCACTCAAATATGCAGGGTTATTGTGTTAAACATGTGAAACAAAACAACTCCAACAACATTATACCATAGATCAGAAAATAACATAACATGGGCTCTTTAAAATGTCACTGAAAATTCAGAAAATTTAGAAATCACAATCCCGAGCTAAATAGTTTATTATGCTTTTACTCCACTCGACAAAAAACCCCCAAAAACAGGAAAACCAACATGCACAATCATAGCTGCTAATTTCTTGTGCAGTTGTTTGAACAGGCACTCCCCAGGCAGGGCGTAACAGCAGGTAAATAGAGCAATTGTGGTTTTGTTTGGAATTGTGGTTTGTTTTGGTGCATAATTTGAATCATTTTAAGCTACTTTGCATAAGAGACAGCTAACAGTGTGCTGCGTTGTATGTTTAGTCCATTTCAAACTATGACACCTCAATGCAGATGTGGAAAAAGCCTCATTTTTGTGCTGCTTGACAAAAATAACCAGAGGAAAAGCAATATTTACAATTCATATATTTCTCAGGCATTTGTTAGAACAGGTACGGCTCCATAAACACATCAACATAACAGCAATCGTGGGTTTGATTTCATATTTTGTTTTGAATGGTTTGTTTTGGTGCATAATTTGAATAATGTTGAGCTGTTTTGCATACGAGCTAACAACAGTGTGTAGTGTTAGTGTTGTGAGTAAAGGTTATGAATGAAAGTGAATGATTATGGTCCATTTAAAAATTATCTTTAAAGGTCTTATATTTCGCAAATTGACTCTTGTGAGCTTTAAATTATGTTATAATGTTGTTACCTCCTCACAAACAGACCTGGAGTTGTGTTTTGTTTCATTCACACACTACGTTTACACTGAAACGAATCACCGTAATCACCGTATCGGAAACGATCTGCATCCAGACACGTCGTTTCTGTGTCCGCAATCCTTCTCTATCCACACAGCTTTGAGCACATTTGTTTACATTTTACAGAAACGAAACTTAAAACCACATGACTAATTTGCATAAACTGAGTGTTAAAAAAAAAAACTGCTCGCTCCTTGTGCGATGATGCGGTTCAGCTTCTGTCGGACTAAAAGACACGACTTTGTGAATTATATGTGTTCTTTCTGTGACAGAGGGGTGTTCTGCTGATGGTGAGTCTGTTCTGTGTTTTTATCGTGTTGGAGATGGTTCAAGTTAAACTTTTCAGAGATTATACGTCTGCAGGTCCTACACACAGACCATATATTTGAATGGACATATATTCTAGCCTCTTTGCATTTTATGAATTACTTCACGGCACATAGACCTACATCAGCGTTTTCAGGCGTCCACACAGTGCCGGATCAGATCTGTACTCAGATGAATTCATGGGAGTTGGCGGCACCAGAATGTTCCATCTTTAGAGCCGTTTTCCATCGCACTAGTGTGGACAAACACTGCATCCATAACCAAAACAACACGAATATGTACTAGTGTGGATGGGGCCTACATCTCCTGAGCTCAAAATGCTCTGTTCCACCTGGTGATGTCATGAAGTAGTAGTTTTCAAGTTACCAACAACATTTTAGCTTTTGTTCAGTAGTGTCACTGTTTCATCTCAAACTTGTCAGATGATGAAATTCTGCAGCAAATGTAAAAATACGTCATATACGATAATAATTTAAATACTTAATATAAATATCCTTTTTTAATTGAAAAAAATCAACAAAATACAAGATGCAGATGGGTTATTATTTGCCAAAAAAGAATTAATATAAATAATTAAAATAGGCTATGACAACTTTTGAAGATTGCCTCATAATTGCCAGTTTGATGACCTCTGCTTTAAATGATTCAAAAAGAGTCTATTGTATTGTCTTTCTAATCTAATACCTATGGATTCATTCTGCTAGTCTAAAAGGAAAAGAGTAAAAACAACATTTAGAATTTATATAGCCAGTAATTCCCTGTGCATTATTTTATTATAATACATTACAGATCAAACCAATCTTGTAATAAAAGATTGGAGCCAGATACATCTTGAAAAAAGAGGTAATAATAGTTAATCTTGTTAACCTGGTTTACATAAAGGTCAGAAAGAAAGAAAAACAACCACCTGCTTGATATTAATATCTGGAATGTCCCACAGTAAGGCATTTATTTAGCTTAACAACAGAGAAGAACAGGCGACCAAACCAGGTGAAAGTACAGTCCTGCAGCCTTACAATACGAAATGCATATTTGTTGTTATTTTTAGCAATTTAAACACCTGTGTACATCTAATGCTAGTGTGGAACATTCTATACAAAGCAATAACATCTCCATGGAAACAAGCAGTTGACAGAAGTTCATTAGAAAGTTACATAGTGCACCTTTAACTCAAGTTATTTAAGCACAGTGAAGCATATAGTTATAATAATAATATAATATAATAGAGTAATATTTGCGATGTGTATTTCTGTTTGTGCATTATGTAACTTTTCGCTTGTTTCTATGGAGATGTCATTGCTCTGCCTGAAATGTTCCACAGTATGACATTAAACAGCTCTACTTTACATTTATTCAATTACAGGTGGTTTTATAGCTTAAAAATACCTAGAAAAACAAGCACTCTCCTCAGGCCTCACCACAGATCCGACCTGTAACTTGGTCTGGTTTTGCATTTGACAGACTCTTTACCAGAAAAGTTACACAATGCACCTTTAAGCACATTAAAGCACAGAGCATAATAATGTTGTGTGCATGTTTGTTTCATTAATGGTGTTTTTTAAGTTGCTGTTTTGATTGTCTCATATTTTATTTACCAGTGTGATAAAGTGTGTAGTCTTCCATCCTCATCAAATAAACAGCACCAGAACCGCGTCGCTCACAGATGTGTTCATTAAACCTCAAACATGTTCTGATGGCATTTCAATCAGCTATTTTGACAACTCCAAATAACTTCAGACTAACAAATCACTTCCTGGAAACTGCAGGCAAGTCTAATCCTTCAAACGGACGGAGGATGGAAAGCTGAGAGGGAGAGAAAGGTTAAGGAGAGGTGCCAGTGCAGTCGGCAACGTGCCGTTGGCCCTTTGACCCCATATTAACACATGGGAGAGCGGAGACTACTGCTGTGTCTCAGTCAAATGTAAAAAAAGCTCTCCGAGAATAGACTGGACCATGAGGACAGACTCAGACCCCCCCATTCAACACCAGGACAGCACTGGACTTCAGTCAGTCTGAGCTTTAACTTTGTACAGACACTTTGTAGATTTTGCTACAGGGTGAAGATTATATGATAAATTTAATTACTGTATTTTTCAAACTATAAGTCGCACTAGACTATAAGTTGCACTTTTTTGGGAAAATTTATAAAGTCAGTGACCAGGAACCTACATTTCACCTTGAAACACAAGTTGTAGTAAAAACAATAGAACAGAGAACAACAGACTGTTAACGTCACATATGAACAGTTCTTCAGATAAATATAACATAAACAACAGAACAGAACACGTTTACCAAACTCTCCATCTCACTCCAAATCACTAAATCCATTCAATTCTTCATCCTCGGTGTCACTTCTGAGCAACTTCGCGACCTCCGGAGGTAAACAGAGCGCCACTTCCTCTTCTGTGTAGCTGTCGTCAGACTCAGCATCAGTTCCAGTTAGAATTATTCCGGCCTTTCTGAATCCCGACAGGATGATTTCGGTGTCACTGAATTCCAGACTTTGTCCATCCATCCAGTGACTTCCAGGAAAGTTACATGGCCCTCCCGGTTGCCGTGAAGCTGTGTTCTCCATCCCCACTTTTCCCCAGTCCCTCACAAGTCTCCAAACTTTCTTTCTGCTGCTTGATTACCTTTTTCGCCTGAATGTTTTACTACTTGCAGCAGGACAGCGACTTTTTCTGCAGGAGACATGCGCAGTAGAGCGAAGTGACAGTGGTACAGGAGCAGCAGATACTGACACACAAGACTAGAGCCTCTCGTGGCTGTCAGTGTGAAAAAAAGTCACACTGGAGTATAAGTCGCAGGAAACACCCAAACCATGAAAAAAAGTGCCACTTATAGTCTGAAAAATACAGTATTCAAGTCATGTCACAGTAGAACACAATTTAAGAAGCTCTCAGTAAAGTGTGATTTAAATTAAATAGCAACAACAGAAATTGCAAAAAGGATTAAACTTCACTGTTCAGTCCTATAGTAAAGACCAACGCACACTGGGACGCCTCTGTCATTTTCTATGAGCACATACCGGCTCCTCTCCTGCTTCTCTCTGCGCAGGAAACTCTGGTCTCTCTCTACACTCACTATAACCTGCTCAAAGCACCGTGTGTCCTCTCACAACCTCGCGATGTGTCTCTCATTTTATCAGTAATCTGCAGATAAAACGCTCATTTGCAACACCTCGAGAGTTGTGTTAAAGTCTTTGTACGAGATATGATGCGCAGCGTTCACTGTGTGTTGTTGACTCGTGGGTTTGACAGCGGGAAATGACGAGCTGGAGGGCGCCTCACTCTGGTGTGCGCTCGTCTTTCCTGTCTTTTTGACAAAATAAAAAACTTACAATTTGTTTGAACAACTACATTCCAAAGCCTGTAGCATGAACATGTAGCAGAGTGTAAACAAAATAACAGAATTGAATAAATGCAAGATAGATATGTTTAATGCCATACTTTACAAGAACAGCATCGCCATGGAGACAAGCAGGCAGCAGACCTCCACCAGTGCACCTTAACACAATGCAGTCTTTATCCAAAAATCAATACACTGTTTAGCAAGGTTGGGCCGTATCCAAATTTTGATACTTTTCTCAGGATTTTACCCTCTCATGAGTATACTGTATAACCAAAATGTTTTAGTACGACTTTGGTAAGCTACAAAGCCGCACCGCTATACGATCTATGCGTATGACCTGCAGACTTATAATCAAGTTTAACATAAACCATCTCCAACACGATACACGCACAGAACAGACTCACCATCAGCAGCACATCCTCTGTCGCAGAAAGAACACTCATATTCCACTGAGTCGTGTCTTTTAGTCCGACAGAAGCTGAACCGCATCAGCGCACAAGGAAAGAGCTGTTTTTTATCAGCGCTTATAGTTTATGCAAATGAGCCATGTGGTTTTAAGTTTAGTTTCTGTAAAACGTAAACAAATGTGCGCCTGAAGCCAAAATACTGCCAAATTGCAAAAGTACTAGTATTTTTTTGGGACCAGCTCGCTTGCAGCCGGACTTGCCATTTTGTCTTGGTCTCTCTTATGAGCGTCACGTAACATCTGAACAAAACTAATAAAACATCATCTCCCCACGCAGTTGAAACAAACATTACAGACACAATTAGTTATAAATCGTGATAGTATTACATTGAAAATACAACCACATTTTCATTTGTGCTGAAAGATTTGACATCAATAAATTATGATATTATATTAGGTCCTTATGCGCTGCCGATTTTTTTAAACGAACGGTAATGAAACTGATACCATTGCTACTTTTTGATACTGAGCAATACCGTAATACCTTATTCCCGCCCAACTTTACAGTTTAGGCATTTTCAATTGATTTCCTCATGCAAAACACTCGAGTATACATCCCTTTCAGCCTGATGTAAACAAAAGCCTGCACTGTATCTTTATCCACGCATGAAGAATGTAGGTCAGCTGGATTACTTCACTTCTGCCTGGAAACTCACCCAGAGATCTATTTCCTTTCAGACGCTGCACAAATGAATACAGAGACGAGTGACAAACAGGCTCATCTGGGCTATCGCTAATCGATAAGAGGTTTTAGAGGAAATATCCAGCTTTCTCTCCACACACAAACAACTTCTTCATACGACTCTTGGGTCTTCCGTCTCCCAAATGATGTCTCTGTGCTTCCATTGAAAAATACAACTTAAATTTCCCAGCAGACACTAGACTAATGTGGTTTTAATGCCCAACAGTAAATAAAGCTGAAAAACACAGAGCGTTTCCCAAATCTTATACTCTAAAGGTTTGAAAGTGGACTAAACAAACCATAATTAAATGTGCAGTAAGGTGTAAATTTTTGGCTGGGGATCTGTCGTCTGCTTGTTTCTATGGATGTGTCATTGCTTTGGCTGGAAAGTTTGACATTACACAGTGTGACATTACATTGTGACATTGCTCTACCTTACATTTATTCAATTACAGGTGGTTTTATAGCTCAAAAATACCTCAAAAAACAGATATTCTGACTGTGAGCTGGGTCGTCTTTCCACAGACCTGACCTGTAACATCTTGTGGTCTGTTGGTGCCTCCTTTTAGACCCCATCCACACTAGTACGTATTCAAGTTGTTTTTGTTGTGGACGCAGTGTTCGTCCACACTAATCCGATGGAAAACAGCTCCAGAGACGGAACGATCTGGTGCCGCCAGCTCCCACGAATTCATCTGAGTATAGATCTGATCCGGCACTGTGTGGACGCCTGAAAACGCCGATACGCTGACGTAGGAGCTCTAGTTGTCGTCCTTATTGGACCACATCACTGTGACTTGTGCCTTCCTGATTCTCTGGGTTCGTGACATCGACATGTGACGCTATTGTGAAAAACAGTTTAAACTAGAAAAGCACTCAGAGAGCGCAGACCTCCGCCAAGGACTACAGTCCCCCTCATATTAATTGTATTTTCCATAAATATTTGTCTCGTATCTTTCAATTTGGAATATGAAAGAGGATCCCATTGTCCATCCCTGAGTCAAATTTCATGGGGTTTGATCAATAATTAACCGAGATATTGAGAAACAAAATTTTTGGCCCCATTTACCACAATGTTAACTAAAATTTCAAAGTGATCCAGAATCCAGGATTTCTTCCGGATCACCCCCAAAATGAAATCAGTTCTTCCTTTTCACATTTCCAACAAATCCTGAAAATTTCATCAAAATCGGTCCATAACTTTTTGAGCAATGTTGCTAACAGACAAACAAACCACAGACAAACTGAACCTCGTCATCGGTCCACGAAAAGACTGTTTTCATGCTTTCCATCTTCCTCGGCTCGAAATCGGCAGCTGCAACTTCAGACACGGTGCTCCACTTCCTTGTTTTTACCACCCACGTGAAGACATGACGTCAACCTAGTCATGTGACGAGTGTTTCAGGCGGTTTCGCGTTTCTGTGTGGATAGGGAAGACTTTGATTGCAGACATAGAAACGACGTGTCTTGACGCAAATAGTTTCCGATGCGGTGATACGTTTCAGTGTAAACATAACCTTAGTGTCCATGGACTTAGATACATTTGGGAACACTCAAAACAAAAACATAAACAAAAAATGTAAATCTCTATGGGGACAAACAAGTGGTGGACTCTCTACCAGAAATATTACACAGTGCAACTTTAAATGAATGAAATGCAATGAAAAAACTGTATTGATTCACAGGGAAAATTACTTTGACACAGTAGCTCACACATCACAATATATTATAATAACAAAGGGAAAAAATATAAACGGTAATAAAAGTAATGCCTGAAAATTACACAATTGCCACAAAAAGCAAGTCACAAGAGCTACAACGATTTTCACTGTCATGGAAACACAAGAAGAAAGAGTGAGAGGGTCAATTAGCTTGTATTAAACCGTGAAGGTCAACAGGCAGACACTGACATTGTGTTGAGCTGGAGGTGAACTTGAGTATTTCTGTCCGTGTTTTTACTGCGGGGTTGTGTGTAGTTGCTGTGAGTGATTTTAAACGGCCCAAATTACTCTCTTTTCTGATCCATTTTATAGTTGTGTTTTGTTTCATTCACACATGTTTCAACGCACAAATGCTGCATATTTAGACTGAGTTCATCTCTCAAAAGGAAAACACTCTGTTCAATCTTGTGATGCAGAGGTGGGATCAAGTCGTTGTTTTGCCAGTCTCAAGTAAGTCTCAAGGCTTTGACCTCAAGTCCGAGTCAAGTCTGAAGTCAAAGACAGGAAAGTCCAAAGTTGAGTCACTGGCCCATAAGTCCAAGTCAAGTCCAAGTCGTCTGCTTTGGGCTTCAAGTCATTTCAAGTCTTTAAACCAACGTACCAAATATAGCTTACATTTTTGCAATTTATATGACTTTTAAGCAAAATTGTACTTTAAATGTCTTGACAAGATCTTAGTATGAATCATTAGGGTCAAAACAGAAAGAATTCAGATTTAAAAGAACTTAATAACAGATATTTTGTCGTGTAGTCTGCACTGAAATGGAAGGATCATGTTTTTTGTAGTTCTTTCTCTGTTTTACTGTATTGTACTGTAGTTTACTGTAGTACATTTGAGTATCACAGTACTTCAGTTACACCCAAAGTAACAAACAGAAGTGGGACGTACATGTTCCAGTTTGTTTCTATAAAATTAAGAGCCGGATTTATCAACTGTAAGGAGAAAAATACATATATATTTTTAGGAGAAGCATCAAGTCTTTTCAAGTCACAGGTATAAGTCTGAGTCAAGTCCTAAGTCAATGACCTTCAAGTCCAAGTCCAAGTCGAGTCCCAAGTCTTAGTCCATTTTATCAAGTCAAGTCTCAAGTCCTAAAAATAGTGACTCAAATCTGACTCGAGTCCAAATCACAACTTGGTAATACATGAAGTGCTCCAGTGTGTTTTGAAACTATAGTGCATACACCTTCACTAGAATCATTTGGATAACTTCAGCCCTTTGCTTGCTGATTTCTACTAAACAAAAGTTTAAAAGGAAGCGGTAACTTGAAAACTACAGAACAGAACAGAGCATTTTGAGCTTTGGGGATGTAGACAGACTAATAATAAAGGATTACCCGAACATGTGAATGAAACAAAACACAACTCCGGGTATGTGTTATTGTTTTTGAGGAGGTAACACCATTCTAACATGTCTAAAAGCTCACAAGAGTCAATTTGGGCCTTTAAACTATTATTATTATTATTGTATATTGTAGTGACAGGGGCTTTGTGTGGGGCTCAGGGCTACAGCAGGTGCTAATAGGCGTAATGTTAAAACAAATTGTACCTTTGGGAACAAAACACACACACGCGCGCACACACACACACTGACATGTCCGCACCTCTCAGCCAGGCGTGGAGGGGAATGCTAATGCGCCAGCCCCCTGCATTTATTTAGGAAGCCCTTAGAAGCAATCTCTCACAATCTCTTTATCTGATTTATGAATTTTACATCGCTACTAATAGAGCCACTAGGAGTCAAAGGCAAGGGCTGTAATTCAATGTTACAGCCGTATGGAGTCACTCGTGGGATTAGAATAACATGAGGAAGAGGGAAGATAAATTATAATATTTGTTGTCTTAAAGGTCCTATATTACAGAAGATTTACTCTTGTGAGCTTTAAGTTGTGTTATAATGTTGTTACCTCCTCAAAAACAGACCTGGAGTTGTGTTTTGTTTCATTCAGACATGTTTGATTAACTCTGCATTATTCGACTGTGTGTGTCTCCCAAGCTTAAAACGCTCCGTTCCAACTTGTGATGTCACGCGTGTGTTCAAGTTAAAGGGACAGGCCGGAATTTTGGACATAGGACCTCGTTTCCTAGTGAGGCAGAGTGTTGGAGACGTGTGGAGACACTTTTTAAAATATTCCATCCAGTCCTTGTATTTGCAGAGGTCGCCGGTCCCACTCCACAAAGCACCCGAGGCGAAACAATTATTACGCCAGACTGTCGATGTGAATGTCTGCGTCGACAGAATAATTTTAGAAGTAAAACCAACCTTGCATTTTGAAGGATTTATGTCTGAGTTGTACTTCCTGATATAAAGCTCGGCAGCGACGGACTGATATCACCTCGCGCCGATCTTAGCGGCAAAGTAAAATTCCGCTGCTGCTGAGAAAACAGTCCCTCAACATGTGACGATTCATGTGATGCAAGGTTAGTTTTATTTCAAATATTATTCTATCAACACATTTACATGGACAGTCTGGTGTGATTTGTTTTGGGTGTTTTGTGGAGTGGGTAAGACTGTTTTTTAGTGTCAGGATAACTATGACCATTGACATGCACTAGTCTCTAGCACCAGTGACCTCTGCAAATACAAGGACTGGATGGAATATTTTAAAAAAGTGTCTCCACACGTCTCCAACACTCTGGCTCACTACAAAATGAGGTCCTATGTCCAAAATTCTGGACTGTCCCTTTAACATCTACCGTTTTGTTCACTAGAGATCGGCAAGTCCTGAGCTGAAGTTATCCAAGTGATTCTAGTGAAGTTGTATGGAGTTTAAAAACACAGTGGAGCACTTCCTGTATCACCACATGACATCACAAGGTGGAGTTTTCTCTGTTTTGAGAGAACTCAGCCAAAATATGCAGGGATTGTGAGTTAAACGTGTGAATGAAACAAAACGCAACTCCAGGTCTGTTTGTGATGACATAGACCATAAAATTTCCTTTAACAACTGTCATACATTTTCTAGTAACAATATACTTTTATCTCAAACTTTTTTACTCTTAATTTACATTTGCACAAACATTAAAACAGAAATAGTTATTTTATCATTGTGTGGTTTCTCTACTCTACTTTTTTTTATTTTTTTTTTTATTTATCCCAACAGCGTTAAATCTTCTACTGCATAGATCCTAGATTACACAGTCTTTCTAAAGTTGCACTGTGAAATATTCCTGATGGAGAGTAACTTTCTTGTCCCTATAGAGTTGGAATATTATATTAAACACATCAATCTAGCATTTAGGCCCCATTCACACTAGTACATGTTCGAGTCATTTTTGTTGTAGATGCAGTGTTCGTTCACACTAATATGATTAAAAACGGCTCCAGAGACGGAAGGATCTAGTGCCACCATCTCCCACGAATTCATCTGAGTACAAATCTGATCCGGCACCGTGTGGACACCTGAAAACACTGATACACTGACGTGGGTCTATGCACTGTGAAGTAATTCACCGACAAAACGCTAACAGGCTAGAATATATGTCCATTCATATACACGGTCTGTGCGTACGACCTGCAGACGTATAATCTCTGAAAAGTTTAACATGAACCATCTCCAACGCGACAGAATCACAGAACAGACTCACCATCAGCAGAACACCCCTCTGTCACAGAAAGAACACTCATATTCCACTGAGTCGTGTCCTTTAGTCCGACAGAAGCTGAACCGCATCAGCGCACAAGGAGCGAGCTGTTTTTTTGAGCGCTTAGTTTATGCAAATGAGCCATGTGGTTTTAAATTTCATTTCTGTAAAACGTAAACAAATATGCTCAAAGCTGTGTGGATAGAGAAAGCTTGCGGACACAGAAACGACGTGTCTGTAAGTAAGTAAGTAAGTAAGTCTTTATTTATATAGCACTTTCACAGACATTTTCTGTCCCCAAAGATGCTTTACAGAGCATTATTCAGGATTATTCATATTCATTCATTATTCATATTCAGAGCATTCATTCATACAGCATTATTCATTAACTCTTTACCGTGGTGATGGTAAGCTACTATTGTAGCCACAGCTGCCCTGGGGCACACTGACAGAAGCGCGGCTGCCAGGACGCAGATCGTTATGATCGTTTGATACGGTGATACGCGGATTCGTTTCAGTGTAAACGTAGTCTTATTTTGTTATGGCGGGGTCTTATTGCTCAAAATCATGCATTCTTACTGTGAACATGGTCACCACTCCACAGCTCTAACCAATAATTCATGACTCTCTACCTGCTTGTTTCCATGGTGACAGATACTACGGAGCATTCCAGGTAAAGCAATAACATCCCCAAGAACAGAAATGTTACGCAGCTCACTTTTTTATCTACAGTAGCTTTAGAGAATACTGGAAATGTGTCTGGTAAAGGTGCATTGTGTAACTTTTCTGGTAGAGGGTCCGTTTTCAGATGCTTTTAGGCGTTATTGCTTTGTCTGGAATGTTCCACAGTATGGCATTAAACCTTTACATCATCATGGAGACCAAACCAGACCAAGTTACGGGTCAGATCTGTGGAGAGGCGACCCCGCTCACAGTCAGAATGCGTGTTTTTCGAGGTATTTTTGAACTATAAAACCACCTGTAATTGAATATTGTTTAATGTCACACTGTGGAACATTCCAGACAGAGTAAAGACATGCCCATAGCAACAAGCAGGTGAAGGACCCCCATCAGAAAAGTTACACAGTGCACCTTTAAAGACTTGTCCACAGGTAGGTTTATGTGAAATAATACACTTCAGATCAATTCCTCAGTGTTTTGAGACTCAAACGTGTTCAGTCAGATCTGGGAATCCCCCTCGGTACTAAATCTTTATGATTGCAACGTCTTCTCTTTCAGATTTACGTGACTACACACCAATTCCACCACTATCTCCTCTTATTTCTCCCTCTTCAATTCTCTCTCTTCTCTGCTCTTAGCCATATATAACCTCTCATAAACCCCACTCTGACATGCGGCCGATTGATAGCACGAAGGTGAATGAAAACCGTCGCCACACCGCAGTTTTCTCTCAATCATTCTAGGTTTTTCGCTTAATATGCAAATTCCTACAAGTCTAATTTGCATAATCCTAGCGTATGAATATCTAATGAGCACAATCAAAACACTCACCTTTGCCTCCTACCAGTTTAAACCTGCGTGGGCCAAAAACCCTTGAAATAATAGCGGAGCATTCAGCACTATGATGAATGGAGTGGTTAATAGGCCGTGATTAGCTTTCTATGACACTTAGGAAAGGATCAATGTGAGGTTTGAAATTACACTGATTGGCCCATAGAGACAAGGTCTTCACGTTTAGAGAGAATGACAGCTGGGACTGTTCCAGATCTGTCAGAAATGTATTTTTAAGTCAATGACACAGAGTGCTGTTCAAAATGTGCCACGTGTTTGACTGTTAAAGGTTGTGGGTTTAACAAAGGAGCAGTGATTTTAAGCACATTTATAATAATTGCTTTGTTGATTTTTCCTTTATAAATGTTAAAATAAACATTATAATGTTAAAATACAGATGAAAATGAGTGATGTAGAGCTGCTGCCTGTCAGTCTCAGGGCTGAGTCTCGTTTTGCCTTGGTTGGTTCTGTCACAGACAGCAGCAGCAGTGGGGAGGACACACTGTGATTGTGTGAACTTCCATAGACTCACATGTATTATTAAAACTACACAAAGCCACATATATGCACACATGTGCTGTACAGTTTTATTCAAACAGACGTTTTAAAGTGTGACTCACACAGATACAGAGTCTGTGTCTCTCTGTGTGCGTATGTGTGTCTTTATGTGTGTGTATGTGTGCGTATGTGTGTCTTTATGTGTGTGTATGTGTGTGTATGTGTGTATGTATGTGTGCGTATATGTGTGTATATGTCTGATATCTCCTCTGTCTCTCCTCAGGTGTCTGCTCGTGGAGCTGCAGAGATGACAGCCTGACGCTCAACAGTCCTCTGTAGAAGAGGCTGTATTCTGTGTCATGCTCCGCCTCATGTACCCACCGGGGGGCAGCGCCCTCTCCTCAGTCACTAATGGTGAGTTTTCCATAAACTAAATACAGTTTTATTCATCAAGTCCCAAACTGCATGGAGGCAGGAGACTGTCTGTTTTGACAGCTGCTAATGTTAGCATTCCCAGCATGCTTTGCTCCACAGTCCGCAGACACTCAGGGGATCAGGCTGAGCGTGCACTGCCTCGTGCCACCTCCACCAGTGAAATGCCACTGCCTGCAGTGTCTGAATACAACAGAGGCACGCGCGCTGTGGAGTCAGAACACAGCACTGCTCTACAGTAGTAGTACTGTGTAGTACTGAGTAGCCTTGTGTAGTACTGAGTAGTACTGAGTAGTACTGAGTAGTACTGAGTAGTAGTGAGTAGTACCGTGCCTTGTGTAGTCTTGAGCTTGGTGAATACTCCTACAGAGACTTCACCTTTCCAGTCTTTGTACTTTTCTAATTTTCCATCTGCGCTTCACAACTTCTCCCAGTCGTGTTACTCGTGGTCTTCCTGAACGCTCTGATTCAGCGCTTAGCAACAGCTCCGTGTGTGGGTTTGGGGGATTACAGTGAAGTCCACACTTCCCACTCGTGCGCTAATAAACAAACACACGAGCAGTAACTGTCAGCTCCTTATATCTGTGCTCTGTTCTGTAACATAAGAGACTCTTTGGCATTTGGGGCAGGAAATAAACAGCAGGCTCCTGTTAAAGAGGATCATTGTTCTGGAGGTGTCTGGCACAACGCCCACACACACCGAGACAGGGACAGTCAACACAGGGGCGCACAATCTGTCACAGCACCACCTCACCCCAATCCATGTATGTAACCGCAGTATTATACCTCTATTTATGTCACCTTTCATGGGGTTTAAAGGTGCATTGCGTAACTTTTCTGGTGGAGGGTCCGTCACGTGCTTTTGTCCATGGAGATGTTATTGCTTTGTCTGGAATGTTTCACAGTATGGCATTAAACCTTTCTATATTCACAGAGACCAAACCAGACAAAGTTACAGTCAGAATGTCTGTTTTTCTAGGCATTTTTGAGCTATTAAACCATCTGTAATTGAATAAATGAAACGTAGAGCTGTTTAATGTCACACTGTGGAACATTCCAGAGAGAAATAAGAAGGTGACGGACCTCCAACCAAAAAGTTACACAGTGCACCTTTAATATATTGAGTATATCCACAGTGACAGGCCTGATATCTGAAATGAGGTACCAAATAAAACAATCTGCCAACATAACACGATTGAACAAAATGTATTATCACCTTGTTCTGATTTTATAATATTTTGATTTCAGTCCAGAGGCTTTGTCTAATCCTCACACAATATAAATACAGGATTTTAATCAGGTCTTATTTGTCTTTAACTCCAGAAAACTTCGTTGGCAACAGCTCATTTGGCAGAAACACCCACCCACAAATGTAAAGTTTGGCAGTAGCGACATTTACGAAAATATTTAATGGAATTATTCTAAAAGGCAACGCAAATGTGACCAGATTAACTATTTATATATTATTTATTTAGTTTATTTTGGTTCATTAAAGGTGCAATGTGTAACTTTGTTGGTGGAGGGTCCATCACTTGCTTCTCTATACAAATATTGCCTGAAATGTTCCACAGTATGGCATTAGACTTATTTATTTCTACGAAGACAAGTAGGTGACACTACAGGGCCAAGGTACATGTCAGATCTGTGGAGAGGCGAGTCCACTCAAAGTAAAAATGCACATTTTTAGGCCAATAAAAAAAAAAAAAAAAAATGTTATTGAGTAAATGCAATGGATGGATAAGTTTAATGCCACAATGGGACATTACAGACAAAGCAACAACATCTCCATGGAGACAAGCAGATGGCAGCCACTTCACTAGAAAAGTTACACAGTGCACCTTTTATTATTATTATTATTATTATTATTATTATTATTATTATTATTATTTTTATTTTTTTTTTTTGTATTATTTATTCATTGAATTTGTGTTTCTTTTCATATATTCTTATTATTCTTGATATTAATTTCATGTAAAAAAAAAATAAAAAATCTATGTACAGATATTTTGTGGCATATGTGAAAAAAAACACTGAATAAATTGAAAAAAAAAAAAAAAAGATTTGCGATTTATGTTTTACTAATAAGATTCTGTTTAAAGTTTAGAAAAATTTCACAAAAAGACTGAAATATGAACTCAACTAATACAAGAATCACATTTCAGAACATGTTTGTACAGATCTAAACTACAGCGATAGCAGCTTTTATGCAGAATAAAACTGAAGATTTTGTTGTTTTTTGAGGAAATTATTATAGTTTAAAGGTGCACTGTGTAACCTTCAACTGCTTGTTTCTATGGATATGTCATTGCTCTGCCTTGAATGTTCCACAGTGTGACATTAAACAGATCTACTTTACATTTATTCAATTACAGGTGGTTTAATAGCTCAAAAATACCCAGTCAAACAGACATTTTGACTGTGAGCGGGGTCGCCTCTCCACAGATCTAAACTATAACTTGGTATGGTTTGGTCTCTATGAAGATCGAAAAGTTTAATGCCACACTGTGAAACATTCCAGACAAAGCAATAACATCTCCACGGGGAAAAACATCTGACAGACTCTCCACCAGAAAAGTTACACAATTCATCATCCGGTTTCACTTTGTGGAAACAGTCTGACCTCGCAGCATTAGGATTCATTCGCTCAATAGTAGGCGGTACATTTTTTATTTAACCAATCGATGCTATTTGGTCGTGATGTATGTAATGCGCCGGAACACTCAGTGGTGTCCAAGTAATCGCCAGCGCAACAGTACAAAAAAGCAGAGAGTGAACATGTCTGTCAACGATCATTTTCGTTTTTGCGAGATGAACTTGCAAATTAAAAGTGCAATAAAAAAATTCGACAAAGGAAGTCCAAAGGAGGGTCGGTTCTGGCCAACACACCGCTTGAGTTTGACGTCATGGCTTCACAGCTCTTCTCTGATTGGCCGATGCGCCGTCTACAACTTCCAAGCTTCTTACAAACCGTCTAGTGTATTCCAAAGAAAAGAAAAAGTTACACAATGCACCTTTAGATATTGCAGGCTTTTACGATTTGCTAATTAAAATAAGATATGCCTTTATTAGTCTCACAGTGGGGAAATTCCAGTGTTGCAATGCACAATTCAAAAACAGCAGGAAAATGGTAACATGCAATAAAACAGATAATAGATAATGGCTTAAAAAGAATTTAAAAATAGTCTTAAAAATAGACTCTAATGTAACAGTGTTTCGGTGGAGCAAAAACATAAAATATCTGAAAAACTATTATGTACAATAAAAGTAAACAGTAAATTGCGATTCTCAAATTGCGATTTCGATTCAATTTAACTGTTCAATCCTCGTTACTGACGCATAAATGAATAAATACCGTAGCGTACATGGCGTAGAGAAGAATAGTGGAGGAATGAATGAATAAAACAGTCAATTGTAAATAATTTTAAAGGGCGATATAAGACACTAACATTGTCATAATAAAAGTGAAGGTTTGACTATCACACGAGAAGCATTTGTCAAACTGAAACTGAGGAGGAGACTCGGATCTTACAGACGTCAAAGAAAAAACTACAGCTGGAGTGGTGGAAGACGGGAGCAGCGGGGAGCGCAGATCAAAGATGGAGACGGAGAGACGGAGAGGGAGTAGAGAGAGTAGAGAGAGGGAGGGAGGCAGAGTGAGATGTGGGAGAGAGGAAAAAGAAAAGGGTAGAAAATAGAAAGAGACGGGGTAGAGAGAAGGGAGGATGAAAAGAAGAGGGAGGTAGAGTAAAGAGTTGGAGGGCAGAGAGAGAGGGAGGAGAGAGAGAGAGAGGTGAGAGAGACAGAGAGAAATAAAGAGATACATGAGGAGAAGAAAAGAGGAAGGAGGAGAGAGAGAGAAAGAAAGAAAGAAAGAAAAAAGAGGGGTGATGGAGAGAAGGATAGGAGAGAGAAACAGAGCGAGAGGGATAAAGAGATACAGAGAGAGGCACAGAGAGAGAGAGGAGAATAGAGAGAAAGAGAGAGAAAGGAGAACTAGAGATAGATAGATAGATAGAGATAGAGGTATAGAGAGATACAGAGAGATAAATGAGAAAAAGAGAGAGACAGAGAGATAGAGATACAGAGAGAGAGAGACACACATACAGAGAGAGAAAGGAGAAATAGAGTGAGAGACGCAAAGAGAGAGAGAGAGAGAGAAAGGTTAAATAGAGAGAGAGATACAGAGAGATGCAAAGAGAGAGAAAAGAGAGAGAAAAAGGTGAAATAGAGAGAGAGAGAGATACACAGAGAGGAGTAAGAGAGAGAGAGAGATACATTGAGAGACAGAAAGACAGAAAGAGAGAGGGATACAGAGAGACAGAGTCAGAGAGAGAAACAGAGAGAGAGGGATAGAGGAATACAGAGGGAGAGAAAGAGACATACAGACAGATAGAGAGAGAGAGGAATAGAGGGATACAGAGAGAGATGCACAGAGAGAGACACACAGATAGATAGAGAAAGAGAGATGGATAGAGGAATAAGAGGAATACAGAGAGAGAAAGACACAGAGAGAGAGTAGGGAGAGAGAGCGACACACACACAGATAAAGAGAGAGAGTGCAGAGACACACAGACACACACATACACATACAGATAGAGAGAGAGAAGAGAAAGAGAGAGGGATACACAGAGACACACACAGAGAGAGAGAGAGAGAGAGAGTGCAGAGAGAGAGACACACACACATACAGATAGGGAGAGAGAAGAGAGAGGGATACACAGAGGCACACACAGAGAGCGAGAGAGAGAGTGCAGAGAGAGAGACACACACACACATACAGATAGAGAGAGAAAAGAGAAAGAGAGAGGGATACACAGAGGCACACACAGAGAGAGAGAGAGAGAGTGCAGAGAGAGAGACACACACACACACACACACACATACAGATAGAAGAGAGAAAGAGAGAGGGATACACAGAGACACACAGAGAGAGAGAGAGAGAGAGTGCAGAGAGACACACACACACACACACATACAGATAGAGAGAGAGAAAGAGAAAGAGAGAGGGATACACAGAGGCACACACAGAGAGAGAGAGAGAGGAGTGCAGAGAGAGACACACACACACACACATACAGATAGAGAGAGAGAAAGAGAGAGGGATACACAGAGACACACACACAGAAAGAGAGAGTGCAGAGAGAGAGACACACACACACACACACAGATAAAGAGAGAGAAAGAGAAAGAGAGAGGGATACACAGAGGCACACACAGAGAGAGAGAGAGAGTGATAGAGAGAGTGATAGAGAGAGTCTATGAGCCGTACTCAGACCATATGTTGCCTTCAGGCCTTGGATCCCCACAGACTGTAGTTGAACACTCCACACACACACACACGCACGCACACACACACACACACACACACACACACACACACACACACACACACACACACACACACACACACACACACACACACACACACACACACACACACACACACACACACACACACACACACACACACACACACACACACACACACAGACACTCACACACACACTAAACCTTCATGACTATTTTCAACACACATTTTTATATTTATTTAAGATATGAACAGGACATTAAATTAAGCTGCATTCTGTACTGTACTTCCGACAGTACTTTTATCTCAACATATACTTTTTTACTACTATTGATCATTACATTACTACACAACAACAATTATTACTACCTTACATGCTTTGGTAACACTTTATTTTAGGTTACACTTATTAACATCTAACTACCCACTAAATAATGAGTATTTATTCAGCCCTTATTAATGTCCAATTCCCCATAAGCTTATTCTGCTATTATTAGACATTTACACTCCTTATTACTGCTTATTATTATGATACTAAGCCACTTTTGTACATGAATTATGATAATAATAAGCTTTTGGTAATAAGGGTGTTGTTAAGGACTAGTAGTACAAGAAATTTAGTTTTTACTTATTTGCATCAAAAGCTTATCAGAATTGATTTATTTATTTATTTACAGTGTTGGGAAGGTTACTTTTACAATGTATTCCCCTACAGATTACATACCCCACAATATAGTTTGTAACGGAATCCATTAAATTACTTAAGGTGAGTAATGTAATCTGAAGTACTTTGGATTACTTGATTTGCTGTAGAGAAGCAAAGACGAGGATATCATAACATAAGATGTTTTGTTTGCTAAAAGAAAATGAAAAGCCCAAATTTTACTTAACCAAATTAAAAATATTATTGATAGAAGATGAGGAGACAAGTTCACACAGCTTTAGTCCTGTTAAATCCTGTTTTAGTCTTGGTTTTAGACCTGTTTTAGACCTGTTTTAGATCTGGTTTAGATCTAGTTTAGATCTAGTTTGGACCTGGTTTTAGTCCTGGTTTAGATCTAGTTTAGATCTAGTTTAGACCTGGTTTTAGTCCTGGTTTAGACCTGGTTTTAGACCTGGTTTTAGACCTGGTTTAGACCTGGTTTAGACTGGTTTTAGATCTAGTTTAGATCTGGTTTTAGTCCTGGTTTAGTCCTGCTTTAGACCTGGTTTAGATCTAGTTTAGACCTGGTTTAGTTTCCGGCAATGAGTGGAATTACGGAAAGAAAAAAAAAAGGGGGGATATAGCCTAAAATGTGAAAACAGGAAAATACCGCTGTGTAATCCATTTATTACAACAAAGTAACTGTAATCCAATTACTACTCATTAAAACAGTAACTGTAACTGAATACAGTTACTCATAATTTGTACTCTGATTACATAACTCCAGTACATGTAATCTGTTACTCCCCGACACTGTTTATTTATTTGAGACAGGAATAGCAGAATAAGATGATGGGGAATTAGACATTAATAAGGGCTGAATAAATACTAATCAATGACAAATAAACCATTTACAACCAATTAGTGGGTAGTTAGATGTTAATAAGTGCACCCTAAAATAAAGTGTTACCTATGCTTTAATTGTAAATCACATTATAATAAACAAGTTGTATTTATTTTTTGTTTGTATTTCTAGTTTCTATTTTATTTAAAACATGAATTGCTTGATAATACCGCCAAGTTACAGCTCAGATCTGTGGAGAGGCGTGTTTTTCAAGGGATTTTAGGCAACTTAACCTTTCCCTAACATGGAAGACAGACCAATTTAATGCAATACTGTGGAACATTCTGGACAAAAGAATAACATCTTCGTGGAAATAAGGCAATCACTCAACCAAAAAACAAAACAAACCTTGAAATCATAACTTGGACATTATATTTTGTATTCACTTTCATTTAATTTCTCGCATTATTACTCTTTTATCACTTCCATCCTTGCTGTTACACGACATTTTGGGGACATTTTACCATTTAAAAGCCACAATAGTTTGTCTTAAATTATGAATCGCTATGGGAACAGTCCTAATTTTCCATCTTTCATGTGAAATCTGCGCGTAGCAAAATTATAATCGCACACACACGAGCACATACACATAGCTGTCTCTGTGTATCTTCCAGTCGAATATAAACTACAGTGACAACAGCAGGTACAACTTTCTAGCCGCTGTAAGCACCTCTCTTGTTTGCATTGCGTGAATACAAGGCTAAAAATATCAGAGATTAAGTGACACAGGCTCTAATGAAAAGACTGAGGTGAGGATTTGAATGGAGCTCCGCACGCACGAAACGCGATTTGCTTTGGAACAGTATAATGCTCCGACTACAGCTGAAAACATAATGGAAAATAACTGTCACAGCCAATGGAGAGAGAAAGAGAGAGCGAGCTGTTGCATAAGTGAACTCCGGTTTACATTTTATAAGGCTCTGGTTTGAGTATCAGAGGACAGGTTGTTTGAGTTCACAATGCGCCTGCAGAGAATTACAAAAAGAAATGAAAATAATCAATCAGACGTGTATAGGCAATGTCACACTTACAAAATTCAAGGTAGTTTTCTCATAGGGCTTCTGTCCTCTGCTTTTCTATTTGGAGAGATAGTGGTATTGTCTGTAATGTTCCACAGTATGGCATTACGTTCTTATCGTAAATGGGCTTGCCTTTCCATAGTTGTGACCTGTAACTAGTGTTGGGAAGTAACTAAATATGTCTACTTAAAATATAAAAATATGAACAACTGTATTCAGTTACTTTTTCATTTGTCAATATTCAGAATGCAGTTACTTTTCTAAAATGAAAGAGTTACTTTAAAAAAAAACAATTACTTTTCTAAAATCAGCAATTACTTTTCCAAAATCAATAATTACTTTTCTAAAATCAGCAGTTACTTTTCTAAAATCAACAATTATTTTTCTAAAATCAGCAGTTATTTTTCTAAAATCAAGAGATACTTTTCTAAAATCAACAATTACTTTTTTAAAATCAACAGTAACATTTATAAAATAATCAGTTACTTTTCTAAAATCAGCAGTTACTTTTCTAAAATCAAAAGTTATTTTTCTAAAATCAACAAATACTTTTCTAAAATCAGCAATTACTTTTCTAAAATCAGATGTTACTTTTCTAAAATCAGCAGTAACTTTTCTAAAATCAACGATTGCTTTTCTAAAATCAACAATTACTTTTCTAAAATCAGAAGTTTCTTTTCTAAAATCACCAGTAACTTTTCTAAAATCAGCCATTACTTTTCTAAAATCAGAAGTAAATTTTCTAAAATCAGTTACTTTTCTAAAATCAAATTAATCCTTGGGGATACTTGATCACAGCGTTGGACTAGGCCTGTCACGATAATTCCTATATTGAATTATTGTTCAATATATGAAAGCTGAAACAATACACTGTATTTGGGATTATTGTGTGTACATTTTCTTTGTAAAAGTGGGGATCTGTTTGTTATTTATGTTATAATACAATAAGATTTCAGCTGTAGAGGGCTGAATAAATAACTTATATTAAAACTTTTATTATTGGTTCCTTTAGCCATTTATTTGTTGCAGCTCAGGTCTTTTGAATGACGCTGTCTTTTAAAAAAATAGTTTACTAGGATTCTCCTGCTTTGTGTCTGCGGCATAAAGTAGTTTCCATATTATACCGCAGTATTTCTCAGTAACAACAAATTGCACTTCAGAATTTGTTGTCGTGACAGGCCTATTGGACTGCTCAGTATTAGTGAGAATAATGAAAACACTGCTCACTCTTACAATGCAAATGCAATTTTTCCTTCTCCCATTAGACATGAATTAATGCAGAACAAACAGTGCAGCAAAAACCAAGCTGTCTGTAATCATGTTGTGTTTGGGTTTTTTTTTTTTTACAATGTTTCCTGTTAATACAGAAGACTATGGCGGCCCCTTCAGTCTAAAATTCTCCCCCAGTCTAAACAAATGTGGACTATATCAGCACAGAGTCCAACATGGGTCCATTTTTTGGAGACCCACACCCGCCTGCACCCACCCGTTTATCCATGAATATCAAAGTTAAACCCGCACCCACCCGGACCCATTAACATTCCACCCGTTACCCGCCCGTGCCCGAGATAAATCACACACAAACTATAAGCATTCTAAATGAAGCGTCCATCAGAATACGAATTGAAATGTTATGACTTCAAGAATTACAGTCACATTCATCGAGATGCTGTACACCCCACGGACTGAACCAAGACTAAACCAGGACTAACCCAGGACTAACCTAGGACTGATTCCAGGACTGAACCAGGAGGACTAAACCAGGACTAAACCAGGACTGAACCAGGACTCACTGTTGGGATGGGCTCGGAGGTGCGCCCGGGTAGACTGTCAGGTGACCGGCGCAGAGCTCCACGCCCCCTGATGTAGTCCTAGTTTAGATGGGGTGTAGTCCTGGTTTAGTCCTGGTTTAGTCCTGGTGTAGTTCCTGGTTTAGTCCTCCTGGTTCAGTCCTAGGTTATGCCTTGGGTTAGTCTTGGTTTAGTCCTGGTACAGTTCTGGTTTAGTCCTGGTTTAGTCCTGGTGTAATCTTGGTGAAGTCCTGGTGTAGTACTGGTGTAGTCCTGGTGTAGTCCAGGTTTAGTCCTGGTGTAGTCCTGGTGTAGTCCTGGTGTAATCTAGGTTTAGTCCTGGTTTAGTCCTGGTGTAGTCCTGGTGTAGTCCTGGTGTAGTCCTGGTGTAATCTAGGTTTAGTCCTGGTTTAGTCCTGGTGTAGTCCTGGTGAAGTCCTGGTGTAATCTTGGTTTAGTCCTGGTTTAGTCCTGGTGTAGTCCTGGTTTAGTCCTGGTTTAGTCCTGGTGTAGTCCTGGTTTAGTCCTGGTGTAGTCCTGGTTTAGTCCTGGTGTAGTCCTGATTTAGTCCTGGTTTAGTCCTGGTGTAATCTTGGTTTAGTCCTGGTTTAGTCCTGGTGTAGTCCTAGTTTAGTCCTGGTGTAGTCTTGGTTTAGTCCTGGTTTAGTCCTGGTGAAGTCCTGGTATAGTCCTAGTTTAGTCCTGGTGTAGTCTTGGTTTAGTCCTGGTTTAGTCCTGGTGTAGTCCTGATTTAGTCCTGACCCGCCCGTGTGTAATCACTACCCGCTCGCATACCCGCCTGTAAAATTACAGAACGTTAAATCCCGCCCATTTCAGCAACTATTTTCCCATACCCGACCCGGTGCAGGACTTTGTATCGGCATAACAAAATGAGACTTTGTGGCTCATTGTGTTTTCATAAACTTACAAAAGAGGTCAAAATTCAGATTCATTCTCCGTTGTCCCTTCAAAACTCACCACTGTACGATGTATCACGAACTGTCCTGCTCACTCTGTCCTCCCGACGTCAACTTCACTGATTATTATTTATCTTTAAATGCATTAATCTCAGTTCTCCTGAATATCAAACAGTATTTCATTCCATTCAGATCCCCTCACAGTTTATGTCACGCAGATCAGATATGTCTTTGTTGTCCCAAGAGTCAAAAAACAAATAGGAAAACACTCATTTAAATATAAAGCTCCTTCTGATTGAAAGGATCTTCCCTCATCGATTCGCGCATTAACTTCAGTCCCTTAGTTTAAATACGCTCTGGTTCAATATTTACAAAACCCGTGTGATAGTTTTTGATCATTTTGTTTAATTTTGTCAATTGTTTTTTTTTTCAAATTTGTTTTATTATGTGTCAAACAGTCAAGAGTGTGTGGTTGTGGCTGTGATTGTGCTGATTTTGTTGTTTTGATGCTTATTTAATAATTTATGTATCCTACTGTCTGCCCTACTGTATCTGTCTTTTGTTGTTGTAACTATGAGGATCCCCTCGAAAACAAATTCAGAATGACCGGTTAAAGATTAAATATTGGCCAAAAGTGACATTTATCCTCCACAAATTGAAAGAGATTAAATAATAATTCATGAAAAAAAGAAAATCTGTGCCACCATAATCCAAACAAAATCTATGAAAAGCTTAAAAATATTCACTAAATACCCAAATGACCCAATGGAACATGTTACAAAAGACATTCTAATGCAGATAATCAATATTCTGAATAAATAAATACATTATACGAGTACTTTTTTCATCATTGCCTGTAATTTCACCTGCTTCTCTCCATTGACACAGATCAGTTTAATGCCACAGGGTTTGACATTTCAAGCAAAGGAGTAACATCTTTATGGAGGCTTAAATTACATAGTGCACTTTTAATCCCTCGGTACATGAAATAAAGTAGGGTACATTATGTAATACACTACTTTTGGTCTCGGCTATAAAACTATAAATATTCAGGGGACGTTTTAAATCCAGCGCCTTCTTAGATAACGAAACCGCAGGGAAATCAATTAAACAAAATAAACATGTTAAACTTGTTTGTTACGCTTTTCTCCGTGGAGATGTTATCGTTTTGTCGGGAATGTTTCGCAGTAGGGCATTAAACCTTTCTGTCTTCACGGAGACCAGGACCAGACCAAGTTAGAGGTCAGATCTGTGGAGAGGCGACCCCGCTCACAGTCAGAATGCATGTTTTTCGAGGTATTTTTGAGCTCTAAAACCACCTGTAATTGAATAAAAGTAAGGCTGAGCTGTTTAATGCCATACTGTGGAACACTGCAGGCAGATAAGTTACGTATCCATAGAAACAAAAAGGTGACAAACCCCCAACCAAAAAGTTACATAGTGAAATTAATTAAAATACTAGTCAAATTGGGTCAAACTTACTAAACTAAAAAAACAAAACTAAAAAAATAGAGCTGAATTACTTAAAATAGATTCCAAAAACACAAACTTTTTACTGAATTTTTACTTTAGAAATAATTCAAAATCTAACACAGTTCATATTAGGTTTTGCAGGAGAGAGAATATAGTCCAGGGGAATTTGTCCTGGTGCGAGCATAGAGCCATTATAAATGAGGGAGTATTTATAACATTGGGATGACCTTGTCCGGCTGCAGTTATTCATGAGATATTCAGGAGCCCAGAGGCACAGCTCAGGTTTGGATGAACTCTGAACACTAAAACGCCACACTTTTCCAGGACTGTATCTATTCACTTTTACCGAAGACGTTTGGAAACATGCGGATGACGACTTCCGGTGTAGTTACAGACACTGGGCATGTGATAAAACCGTGGATTCAGCAGCAGCGTTTTCACAACCTGCCAAAGCTTTTCCATGGGGGACGGGACTATAATTGCGTCGCTGATGTCACTTACAGGCAGCTTGTTCGGAACGGTTGAGCTGCTGAACATAATAGAACACTACAATGACATATACATATTTATATTTATATTTTTTATTACGTTCATTGTAATTCTGTCATTCAAACTGAATATTTCAGGGGAGTCAAACTCATTTTGGTCCGGGGGTCGTATCCAACCTACTTTGATCCCAAAGGGGCCGGATCAAAAAACTCATGGCATATAAACCCCAAAAATAGCAATAAGTTCAAAAATTTGTAAAGAGAAACGCAAATCTATTACAGAAATCTTTTTTAATTGATGAACTCTTTCTTTAACAAAATATTATAATATTATGAACAACCTGAAACTTTAAGAAAAATGCAGTTTCAACACAATGTTTTAACATTAACTTGAATGCATTTCATAGAATTTAGTCATGCTTTCTTTTTGCTCTTGAAACTTAGCATCTTTTAGCCTGCAGAAGTACATCAATATCGGGCGCATGTTTCCAAACGTCTTCTGGTTTTGTGATGTAAGCAGGATTAGAGCTTAAAATATGAGTGAATATATTCAGTTAGTTTTTCATTTGTCAATATTCAGAATACAGTTACTTTTCTAAAATCAAGAGTTAATTTTCTAAAGTCAAGAGTTCTTTATCCAAAATCAACAATTACTTTTCTAAAATCAGCAGTTACTTCTATGTAGTCGACTAAAGACATGTCCTGCTGATTGATTGGTTGACTAAAAAGGGGGCGTGGCAAAAGCTCAAAACTATTACTTAAGGCTACGTTTATATGATGATGGTCTGGATAGAAGAGACAAAAGTGGTGTCACGTCTTCACTTTTTAGACGAGCGTTTTTAGAATGAAATCTGCGTGCATACGGCGATGCAAAAGTATGTGGAATTCGATTGCGTGTGCATGCTAGACGGCTCGGTGGTGATGTATGTGACTTAAACATGTATGCGACATGAACGGATCTGACCAGAGTTTTGCGTCTTGGGCAGTGTAGCGGAAACACTACGGCGGAGCGTTTTCAACTTTTCCACTCATGAAGGTGGTATTATGGATGTGCATATTTTTTCTTTCATTTGGGTAAAATTGTATTTAGAACTACTTTGTCAATGGGGTGTGCAAAAACATTGAAATATTGATATATCATATCGTAATGTGATGATACAGTATCGATATTGTGGGCTGCTGTATTGATATATCAGCAAGAGTATTTTTTGGTGTATTTCACTAAATTATTTTGTTACATCGCTACAGTTTTGTTGCTTGTTTAGAGGAAGGAAACTCTTTTATGCGACACATTTGACATTTTTCACGGTTTTGATGATTAAAATGTTTGTGTTTCATATTCACTTTGCCCAAGAAGTGGTTTAACAAAGACTTTTAGTTTAACAGCCGTGCTTTAGTCATTATTTTCACTGAATCGTATCAAATCGTTTTGAAAGATATTGTATTGAATCAAAAGCTTATTGTATCGAGATATGTATCGTATCGCCAACTTCTTAATGATCCCCAGCCCTATTTGTCAATGTTTAGACCTGGTTTAGTCCTAGTTTAGACCTGATAAAGTCGGTACTAGGAAAGGTCTATATTTTCTTTGGTAAGATTTGGAATGAAAATGGAGCGAGTTTGAGAGTTACGTGTTCAAACCAAAACAAAACTTGTAAATAAACATTAAAAACTGCCCCAAACCGTCCGTGTAACTCCTAAACCCTGAAGCCACGCCAGGACAATTAAAGACATTAAGCCCAGACTCATTTTGGTTTGACTCTAACGATGCAATTAAGGGACATTTGTGATAATGGTTTCGTACAACACTTTACAAGCTGCTAAAACCAATGGGCTACATGACCTAAGGCCCTGTATTTCTTCTCCACCCAATGTCCATCCAAAGAAATACTCTCTAAAGCACAAGCAAGAAAAGGTCGGCTTATTTTGTAATGAAAAATAAATGCCCGCACTTAACTCAAATGGGAATCTTTTTACGGACAAAAACTCAAAGTTACTACGAAATTATTACAACAATGAAACAAGAAAAGAAAAAAATCTGTTCATACCTTTGTGTATTTTTGTAAACTTCAAATTAAGAAAACATTTTTATCAACTTTTCATCAAAATTGACTAATATTCAGGACAATTTTCTATATTGATAACATAATTTCTGATTATTGTGAATGTGTCTATCACAAAAAGGTACAAACATATCCGCTTTAAAGGTGCACTATGTAACTTTTTTGGTAAAGAGTGTCTCCATGGAAACGTTATCTATCTTGCCAAGAGATGTTTTATTGCAAGGATGAAAATACATTGAAAAACAGCGTGAGCAGGCTCGCCTCTCCGCGTACCTGACCTATAACTTGGCCCTGTGGCGTCACTTGCAGCAGCAGCATCTCCATGGAGACAAGCAGAAGGTGTCAGATCCCGCGGGGAAAGTTACATAGTACAACTTTAAAAAACAAGCAGCAGTTAATACTTTGCAGTGCACTGGGGGTGTTTTGTATGCATCTCTATGGTGAGATGCTCAGAGGTTACCATGGTGACGTTTAGCAAAGTTTTATGATGGTCTGAAAACTTGAGAAAAAATACAAAATGGATTTAAACCTGTGATCAATAAGAGCAAACAACACAGCTTGGGCTAGTTAAAGAAGCACTATGTAACCTGCTCTGTTTGGAATGTTCCGCAGTGTGGCATTAAACAGCTCTACTTTACATTTATTCAATTACAGGTGGTTTTATAGCTCAAGAATACCTCGAAAATCAGGCATACTGACTGTGAGCGAGGTCGCCTCTTCACTGATCTGACCTGTAACTTGGTCTGGTTTGGTCTCCACAAAGATAGAAAGGTTTAATGCCATACTGTGAAACATTCCAGACAAAGCAATAACATCTCCACGGAGAAAAGCATTTGACGTACCCTCCACGAGAAAAGTTGCAATGCACCTTTAAGTCATGTGGGTCCGTCCATAGGAAATCAGCCGCCCTCCCCTATGAGCCATCTCAGATTTGGCTGAAAAATTTTCTAAAATTTTCTAAAATTACCAAATGAAAGAATCAAAAATTTTAGCTCAATCCCTTCAGTCGTTCCTGAGTTATGGCCTGTTGAAATTTTGGGGCCATGCTCACTTTTTCGTGAAGCCTTATTTTATAAGCATGTTTGAGAGACCATCCCTTCATAAAAAATAGAGTTAGGAAGCTGAAAATTTTTATTATTTTAGATTCTTGTCATAGATTCTGAATTTGTTGTGATCTGTAAGAAAGTGACACAAAGTTTAGCAAAGTTTTATGATGGTCTGAAAACTTAAGAAAAAGTACAAAATGGATTTAAACCTGTGATCAATATGAGCGAACAACACAGATCCGATTTTTTTCAAATGCGACCCAGGACGCTTGGATATGTGCTCCTGAAACCGATACATATCTGATCCTTTGACATGCGACTTCAGTCTGAACAGCCAAGTCACATTCATGCCAATTACACGTCACAACAACATGGTAACAGGCACCTGTTCCGAGCAAATACAGCCCAACACCAATGCGTTTGCTCACTGAAATAGGCCGCCGAAGATGTGTTTCCTCCCATGGGAGTGGTACAAGTAGGCCCTCCCAAATGTACACAAACGTTCTTCTCGTCATAAGAAAATTGTGTATGAACTCCATGTCAGTGCAGCAGTGAAAGCACCACGACTCTGCACCCACACGTTCCTTTCTACGGACGTTGCTGCCTCTGCCCCACAAAACTCCGTGACCAAAAACCTCGTCCTTCTCCTTCTCAATCTCCTCCTTAAAACAAATAAGATGTACATGTTCTGGCTCGGATACGACAGCAGCTTTAAAATCTCCAGATGCTCATGTTTAGGCGACTTCCGTAAAACACAGAGCACGCTCGCTGCACGTGACGTCATCGTGTCCTCCAATGCACATGCAGGACACTTCTGGGGTGTTTAAAGTTCACACTGGAGTCACATACAAGTCGCATTTAATTGGAAACGTGAACGACCTTGCGAAAAAATCCGAATTGAGCGTTAAGCCCTGCAGTCTGAACATAGCCTAACTAATAAATAACTAATACGCTAACTAAATGTTATCAGTTTAAAAAGAACTGAAATTATCTGACTTATCTGAATCATTTAACTCCCCCTGTGTCTTGCAATCTTTGTGTATATTGTTTATCTGGGTTTATAATTTGTATGTAATGTATATATGCAATAAATTTGATGGAAAAAAGCTTTGGAGATGTAGACCGACTAATAATAAAAGCTTTACTCAAAAAAAAGCTACAACAATATTAAACTCCAGCTCTGAGTTAGTGTTTAAATCACATAGCAGCAGATTGCGGAGGGACGTGTGTGTGGACGCTCCGCGTTTGGATCAATAACATCTGTCCGTCGCGGTGAATACAGCTGTCATAAATCCACCGGCCCGGCCCCATTCTCCTCTGCGGCGTTTGGGTGCAGAGGTAAAGCCAAGTGTCCTTCATTTTCCCTCCCATTCTGTCTGCACTTAGCCTTGAGTCGAGTGGGCCCGTCGACGAGGAACTATCCGTCAAATAAATCGTCCAACTGAGAGATGTGTCCGTGTGTAATGTTCACTACAGCAACAACAACAACAGAATTTAGTTTAGGAGGAGTTGAGGGTTTAACAGACTTTGAGTTACAACTGTGATCCTGATTTGAGTATTTTTGGCTCGTTAAAGGTGCAGTATGTAACTTGCTCTGTCTGTAATGTTCCGCAGTGTGACATTAAACAGCTCTACTTTACATTTATTCAATTACAGGTGGTTTTACAGCTCAAAAATACCTCGAAAAACATCATTCTGAGTGTGAGCGGGGTCGTCTCTCCACAAATCTGACCGGTTACTTGGTTTGGTTTGGTCTCCATGGAGATAGAAAGGTTTAATGCCATAATGTGAAACATTTCTGACAAAGCAATAACATCTCCATGAAGAAAAGCAGTGACGGAGCCTCCACCAGAAAAGTTTCCTCATCAAAAACAGACCTGGGATGGTGTTTTGTTTCATTCACACATGTTTGAGTAAGCCTTTAAGTTTAGTCTGTCTATATCTCCGAAGCTCGACATGTTCTGCTCCAACTTGTGATGTCATGAAGAGGTAGTTTTCGAGTTAACGGCTCCTTTTACGTTTAGTTCAGTAGAGATTGGCAGTTCCAGGATTGAAAACATCCAAATGATTCTAGTGAAGGTTTGTGGAGTTTAAACATCCATCCATTTTCTTCATTTCGACAACTTCTATGTGCGATCTTGTCCTTTCGGTCATTACCCATGATCATAGGTGAACACCAAGTTTAAACATGGATCTATTAAAATAACTGGATAAAGTTTTGCTGTTTGTAGCTGCCTCCAGTTGACGTAGTGACACTCACTGGAACTTCAGCGGAAAAAATCCACTGAGCCGAGAAAGGATTTTTCTCATAGAGCGCAATATAATCACAAACTGCTCGTGTTCGTCTGACAGGGACCTACAACTTTAAAAAATGTTGGATTTTGTGGCGATTTTTACCTATTTTTAGATCATGAACTTTTTCTCAGCTCAAAATCCTTCAGTTGTCTTAAAAAACGCTTTATAGTCGTTCACTCCGGCTCCGCTTTGGCTTCTTTCGCTTTGATTGGTCAAAGCGATCACATGATACACGAGACCGCGCTCCGTTCATGTGCCCGCGGGAGAAAAGAGCACTACTGCACATGCTCAATCGGCCCAAAGCCACCGGATGTACCTCGCTGGGCTAAAGACAAATCCGGAGTCATGCACCATTGAGCTCGACCCATTGACTTGAATGGACGGGAATTTTGAGACCATGAAGCTTGAGTTTAAAACACAGTGGAGCACTTCCTGTATCACCACATGACATCATGAGGTGGAACAGTGTTTTCAATTTGAGAGAAGAACTCAGCCTATGCATGTTTTGCGTGTTAAACGTGTGAACGAAACAAAACACAACTCCAGGTCTGTTTGTGACGAGGAAACAACATTATAACTTACAGTAAATCAGAAAATAACGTAATACGGGCCCTTTAAAAATGTGTTTTGAAACTCTAAATCAACTCGAAATAGAAATAAAAATAAATTACAGCCCTAATTATAAGTATAGGTCGTATTTACACACTGTTCTGAAAAGTTTAGTGTCCTTGATAAACATTAGTGGTGCTCAAAGTGCCCCAGTCCATTGAATCGCACTGATGCTGTTTCCCTCCACCTCTTCACCCTCCGCCTGCTCCTGTCTCCGCTCCCGTCTTTGTCGCACCTGTCACTCCGGCTAATTAATATCTTCAGTCACAGGAAACAATGTCGGAGCGCAGCATCGCCTCCCGCAGGCCAAACGAGCCGCTGCGTGTCACCGCAAATGGATTCACTCAGTATAAATTACAGAGGGAGATCAGACATCCCCCTGCAGTCAAAATAATGATTTAGTCTTTACACAGATGCATTTAGAGCGAGGAAACGAGATGCGATTGGATAAGTGAACGTATGTGACAACAGAAGTACAGCAAAGAAAATGTATAAGTACAAATAAGCACGAGATTGATTGAAGGACTAACCACAAATTTGATAAATTGGCTCAGCGTGCGACAGAGCTCGGCAACCTCACTGTTAGAGACACTGTTTCCAAGGGCTCGGCGATACGGGGGAAAAAAATCACAGTTTTTACCCTCATATTGATCTATCTCGATTTTCAACTCGATCTTCTTACATCTTTTAAAAAATATACACAGGTGGACTTCAGACATAAAGGGCAGGGTGTCAAATCCATGTGTCACTGGTTCGTTCGTTTTTCAAAATAAAATCAAAGATAAGAAAATGAAAAAGCAATTATTTTCTGCATTATTTTACTCCAAAACCACAATCAAAAAATGGATAATGATTTGTTTTTTGTTTTGTTGTTTTCGATTTTGTGTTTAAATGACTGGACTGAACCAGAACTAAAACAAGACTAAAACATAACTAAACTAGGTCTAAACCAGGTCTAAACCAGGTCTAAAACAGGACTAAACCAGGACTAAAACAGAACTAAAACAGGACTAAACCAGGACTGAACCAGGATTAAAACAGATCTAAAACAGGACTAAAACAGGTCTAAAACAGAACTAAAACAGGTCTAAAACAGGACTGAACCAGGACTAAAACAGAACTAAAATAGGACTAAAACAGAACTAAAACAGGACTAAAGCAGGACTTAAACAGGACTAAAACAGGTCTAAACCAGGACTGAACCAGGATTAAAACAGGACTAAAACAGGAATGAATCAGGACTAAAACAGGACTAAGCCAGGTCTTCACCAGGAGTGAACCAGGATTAAAACAGATCTAAAACAGGTCTAAACCAGGACTGAACCAGTATTGAGTGTCGGGACGGGCCTGGAGGTGCGCCCATGTAGACTGTTGGGTGATCAGGACTGAGACCAGGACCAGACTGTGACCAGACCAGCACCACACCAGGACTGAGACCAATTTAGTCCTGTTTCAGTCCTGCTTCAGTCTGTATGTGGCGCCGGTTTAAGTGTAGGATCTGCTACTTGCTACTCGCCATGGAGGTGTTATTTTTTTGTCTAGAATGTTCCACTGTAGGGCATTAAACGTTAATCTCCTCTGCATTTGTTCACTTACAGGTGTTTTATAGCTCAAAAATACCTTAAAAAACTGAATTCTTATCACGTGCAGGCTTGCTTCTCCATAGATCTGACCATGAACCTGTCTCCAAGAGTGGAATAATGAAGGCAAAACAGTAATACCTCTACCAGAAAAGTTACACAGTGCACCTTTAAAGAAAACATATAAGCTTACACATGAAACAACAGGACCTAAAATTGTAAAAATGTAAAAAAATCTGTCTATTAACTCATGACAATTTCTTCTTAAACAAACAGTAACACTAAAACGAGCGTTAAAAGTCCATCTCTAAAAACACAGATTCAAAAGTTTGTTCCCTCTTAGCTGGAACTTAGATGAATGAATGAATGAAAGCTTATTACATAAATAAAAACCCAACAGCAGCTGAAGTCTGACAGGCTAAAAATACACCTGCGCTCTCATAATCACAGCTCTCTGCCTCTTGTCGTCTCTCCTCCTCTCACAGTGGACAGGAGCAGACAGGAGCAGACAGGAGCAAAGGCAGGAGCAGAGAGGAGCAGCCAACATCTCCACATTGTTCCTCTGCTTTAGCTCCACATTAGAGACGACTGGTATTATACAGGGACCAAAAAAATCGAGGGATAAATAGAGGGAAGGAGAGAGAGAGTGAAAGAGATGTCCACAGTGTGACATTAAACAGCTCTACTTTACATTTTTTTTAATTACAGGTGGTTTTATAGCTCAAAAATACCTAGAAAAACAACATTCTGACTGTGAGCGGTGTCGCCTCTCCACAGATCTGACCTGTAACTTGATCTGGTTCTCCATGAAGGTAGAAAGGTTTAATACCGTATTGCAGGAGTTTTCAAATTAGGTGAATGTGAACCTCCCCCCCACACACAGACCTTTGAAGTAAATGCATCTTATGTGTTTCTGGTAATGATGAATTTCAATAACAACTGATAATATATTTTTTTTAATATTGTATTTTCATATTTTCATATATAGTGCATTCATAAATGATTTCTGCAACATTTCGACATTCGGACACAAAAGGTAATTATTAAGTTGCGGCGGTAATATTTTCATGGACTGGCGGCGTAGGAGGCACAGTGCGCACAGCGTATGGGAGGAGACGTGGTCCTGGTTTAGTCTTGATTTTAGTCCTGGTTTAAACCTGGATTAGTCTTGGTTTAGACCTGGTTCTACCTGTTTTAGAACTGGTTTTAGACCTGATTTTAGTCCTGGTTTAGACCTGGTTTAGACCTGGTTTTAGTCATGATTTTAGTCCTGGTGTAGTCCTGGTTTAGACCTGGTTTTAGTCCTGATTTTACTTTTGGTTTAGACCTGGTTTAGTCCTGGTTAAGTCCTGGTCTAGACTTGGTCTTAATCCTGGTTTTAGTCTTGGTTTAGTCCTGGTTTAAACCTGATTTTAGTCCTGGTTTAGACCTGGTTTGAGTCCTGATTTTAGTCCTGGTTTTAGTCTTGGTTTAGACCTATTTTCAATCCTGATTTTACTTCTGGTTTAGACCCGGTTTAGTCCTGGTTAAGTCCTGGTTAAGTCCAGATTTTAGTCCTGGTTTAGTCCTGGTTTAGACCTGGTCTTAATCCAGATTTTAGTCCTGGTTTAGACCTGGTTTAGACCTGGTTTCAGTCCTGATTTTAGTCCTGGTTTTAGTCTTGGTTTAGACCTATTTTCAATCCTGATTTTAGTCCTGGTTTAGACCTGGTTTCAGTCCTGATTTTAGTCCTGGTTTTAGTCTTGGTTTAGACCTATTTTCAATCCTGATTTTAGTTCTGGTTTAGACCTGGCCTTAGTCCTGATTTTAGTCCTGGCTATGAGTCGGTTTTCAGAACGGCGACATCATTTTGCGCACATTTACCGTTATGTTTTTCTTCCCGTGTGTGTCGCGTCTCCCCAAACAAACCAATAACATCTCCACGGAGAAAAGCTTTTAGCAGACCCTCCACCAGAGAAATCAACAAAACAATGCCCCTTTAATAAGACAAAAATAACTGATACTAAACCAGTCGACTCAATAATGCATTTCAGTCGTTTCTAAAAATACACTTTACAAATATAAACTCGCAAAACTATTAAAAAAACGTTCTAAATACTGAGACTCCCAGCCGTGTTCTCACCTCAGATACTCCTCTTTGCAGTGCTGTTGTCGTCACTCTGGCCTCCTGCCTCTCCGCTGTTTAACATCATTTTCCGTACTTGGTTGCCCTGGTAACAAAGCTTTAGCCTGTCAGAGCTGAAATAATGTGTTGTGGTGCTGCCGGGACCTTGATAGGCCGTGTGCTACAGTATGTGCGCTTTTACACCTCCGAGTGCCGAGATACAAACAGAACAACGTATGGACCTGCCAGGACCACGTGTGTACGGGACCACTCTGCTGAACGCTGCAAAAAAACAGACTTTACGCAGCCACGGGGGAAATTACTCGGATGCAGTGAGTCAAATATTCAAAGTGCATTGTGTAACTTTTCCGCTGGGGGGGCCGTCAGATGCTTCTTTCCGTGGGGATATTATTATTTTTTTGTCTGGAATGGTACAGAGAATATATAAAATACCTATAAAAACAGAGCAGGGGTCACCTCTCTTCTCCACTCGGCCTGTAACGATAACAGATTTTGCTGGACCAAGAAATGATTGCGATGAACGACAATCTTGACATTTTGAGACCAATTTCAACTAATATAAAGACCATAGAATAAAAATGCAAATCAATATAAAATGTAGATCAATAAACTTTACTTTTTAAAGAACTTTTAACACAGGAACTGCAAGACAAACCAAAAACAACAGGCCTAAATAAAATACATTTGTTCACATAAGAATAGCCTAATGTGTCTGGCTTACAGCAAGGACTTGTTAACAAAAATGCACTTGAATAAACCATTGTTGAACCAAACACAACCAAAACAATAAAGAAAATGGATTATTAAGTCTCTGTAACAAAATTGTCCTTAAAAGTTACTTTAGTTGTTGACTTACATTGGAATATTGTGGCTTTTCTTTCTGTGGCTGCTGCTGTTGTCGTGTCATTTTGGTCTTGAAGTGTTTGTATTAACCCGCAACACAGGATATGTCATGAACAGGGATGGGTTAATATAAGTTTTTCTTCTTCCCACTCCTGAGAAATGTGCTTTTTTGTTGTTTACAATGTATATGAAGTATACGTGATTATTGTTTCTCTCTTGGCACAAACCCAAAATAAAAACGAATCAATCAATCAGTATTTCAGTATGAGGGAGCCTCTGTCCTGTCTGGTATCATGTCAGTGTCTTGTGGGATTTCAGTGGATTTCGGGCTCTCCTGGGGGCTAGGTTTGTTGTTTTGGTCGGAGCCATTTCTTCTAATAGTTTGTGTTTTGCTTCCCTGTATTTGACACATGTGGCCGTTGAGACATGTCCAACTCACTCGTGTTAATTTGGCATCGTGACTTATTTTGTCACACGGCGATGAACTGTTTGATGCTCTGACAGTGGTTCTAGCCTAAGACCCTGTTTACACTGAAACTAATCCACGTATTACCGTATTACTCCATCGGAAACAATGTCGTTTCTGTGTCCGCAATCTGTCCCTATCCACACAGCTTTGAGCATATTTGTTTACGTTTTCTAATTTGCATAAACTAAGCGCTCAGAAAACTAGCTCGCTATTGTGCGCTGATGCGGTTCAGCTTCTGTCGGACTAAAGGACACGACTTTAGTTAAAATATGAGTGTTCTTTCTGTGACAGAGGGGTGTTCTGCTGATGGTGAGTCTGTTCTGTGCTTCTGTCGTGTTGGAGATGGTTCATGTTAAAGTTTTCAGGGATTATACGTCTGCAGGTCGTACACATAGACTATTTATATGAAAGGACATATATTGTAGCCTCTTAGCGTTTTGGCGGTGAATTACTTCACGGCGCACAGACCTACATCAGCGTATCAGCGTTTTCAGGCGTCCACACAGTGCGGGATCAGAACTGTACTCAGATAAATTCGTGGGAGCTGGCCGCACCAGATCGTTCCATCTCTAGAGTCGTTTTCCATCATATAAGTTTGGACGAACACTGCATCCACAACGAAAACAACTCGAATACGTGCTAGTGTGGATGGGGCCTAAGTTGTGGCTTCATGTGAACTGCACAGACAGCGGCACTTTCTACACGCGCATCCACTGTGTTGATAAACAAATAAATCCGTCTACGCTGACAAGTTTGTTTAAGCGTCATTACGGTAAGGAAACGAGTAGAGAGTGACAGAAGCCTTTTGACATTCAGTCTCTTTCGTAGCGAGCGAGAGAGACGAGGAAAACAAACAAGTGTGCAAATAGAAATGATCGCAGCCAGAAAAGTTATCGAGCTTGTTAAAAGGTACTGTACGATTAATTGACGTATAGATTATCGTTACAGGCCTACTCTCCACAGATCTCACCTGTAACTTGGTCTGATTTGGTCTCCATGACGATAGAAAGGTTTAATGCCACACTGTGAAACATTCGAGACAAAGAAATAACTATAACCTCCATGGAGAAAAGCAGGTGATAGACCCTTTACCAGAAAATGCAACTTTAAAGGTTACTGTTCAGATCTGTGGAGAGGCAGTGAGGATATAATCAGATATAATAGAATACATGTAAGGTAGAGCTGTTTAATGTCACACTGTGGAACATTCCAGGCATAGCAATGACATTTCCATAGAAACCATCTTTAAAATATAAAAGAAAATGTGAAATATATGGATTTTTTCCCCCAGTGTAAGTATAAAAAAATCCCTGTGAGAGTGAACACGGGCAGTAAACAAACTCTGCTCTAACTAAATGAGAATCTGGGGTTACAGACGCCGCTTTGGATAAATTAAACAAACACCGATAACAGACCCGCTGGAGGGCATCTGACACATTTGAGGAAAAACAGAGGGAAACAGGAGAATGACAAGTAGCTATTTTAGTTTCAAAATAAAAATCCAGGTATTAAGCACAAAGTAGGAAAAAACTGAGGCACTCAAAAAGTACAAAATAATTAAAAGCCTTTAATACCACATGGCAGATGAAATTAAAATCACGTCAATGGGTTTCGGCTCTTCGGCCTTCATCAGGGCAAAATTAATTAATGTATTTATTTTAATTTGTTAATTAATGTATTTATTTTTTAGCAATTTTAACATATAAAGAACAATTCTCAAAAAAAAAAAAAACAGTTACCAAAAAATCTCTAATTTCTACTCTGTTTAACCTGTTGCAAACATAAACCATTTTGAGATAAAAAAAAATAAATAAATAAATAAAATCCTATTGTTATTTTGATGCTGAATTGTAAATTTTTATTGGAGACAATAAAAAATACATGAAATTTAAGAAGAGTTCCCAGACACCAGTAAAAGGTGATGTGATCCGTGTTGTGAGTTTTTTCTCGGACCATAATATTTTCCCGTGTCGTCATAAAAGTGAAACAGAAACACGAGTGTGAGCGTCTGGGGCCACGTCGGGCCCTCAGCACCACGTAAAATATTTACAAGTGCCTCTCTCTTTCTCTCGCTCCCTTTCAGTCTCTCTTTCACTCTCTCTTCTTCTCTCTCTCTCACCTCGCTCCCCGTCTCTCTCACCTTTGCACGATCTCCCTCCTTCCAAGTTCTATTTTTTTTCTTCCTCTCTCCTCTTTACCCCTCCGCTGCAAACTCTCCCTCGTTTGTTTTTTTTTGTCTCCCCACCACTTGCTCCCTTTCTCCCCCTCCTCCCTTCTCTCCTCCTCTCTTCTTCTCTCGGCCTCCACTCACTCTCTCTATCTTTCTCTCCCCCTCTATCCATCTCCTGCCACTCTCTATCTCAGTCTCTTTCATCTCTCCTCCTTCCTCTGTCTCTCTCTCCACTCCCACCCTCTCCCTTTATCTCTCTCTTTCACTCTCCCTCATCTTCCCTTTATCTTTTACCCTCTCTCCTCACGTTCCCCCTTCACTCTCCCTCCCTCTTTCTGTCTCTCCTCTCTCCCTCTTCTCTCTTTCTGTCTCCCTATCTCCTTCCCTCTCTCTCCCTCTCTTTCTTTCTCTCCTCCTCTCCCTCCCTCTCTCTCTCTCCCTCTTCCTCTCTCTTTCTCTCTCCCTCCCTCTCTTTTCTGTCGGTTCTCTCTCCTCCTCTCTCTTTCTGTCTTTCTCCCTCTCTCTTTTTGCCCCCCCCTTTCTCTCTCTCCCTCTCTCTTTTTGTCTCTCCTCTCTCTCTCTCTCTCTCTCTCTCTCTCTCTCTTCTCTCTCTCCTCCCTCTCTCTCTCTCTCTCTCTCTCTTTCTCTCTCTCTTCACTTCCTCTCTCCTCTCTCCGCTTTCTCCTCCCTCTTTTTTTCTCTCCTCTCTCTCTCTTTTTGTGTCTCCCTCTCTCTTTTTCTCTCTCTCCTCTCTCTCTTTGTCTCTCCTCTCTCCCCCTCTCTTTCTCTCTCTCTTCACTTCCTCTCTCCCGCTTTCTCCTCTCTTCTTCTGTCTCTCTCTCTCCCCTCTCTCTTTTCTTTCCCTCCCCTCTCTCTTTTTGTCTCTCTCCTCTCTCTTCTGTTTTCCCTCTCTCCCCCTTCTCTTTCTCTCTCTCCCCCTCTCTTTTTTTCTCTCCACCTGTCTCTTTTTGTCTCTCATCTCTCTTTCCCTCTCCCCTCTCTCTTTCTGTCTCCTCTCTCCCCTCTCTCTTCTCCCTCTTCTCTCTCTCTCTCTCACTTCCTCTCTCCTCTCTCCCGCTTTCTCCTCCTCTTTTTGTCTCTCCTCTCTCCCCCTCTCTTTTTGTGTCTCCCCTCTCTTTTTCTCTCTCCCTCCCTCTCTCTCTTTGTCTCTCCTCTCTCCCCCTCTCTTCTCCCTCTTTCTCTCTCTCTTCACTTCCTCTCTCCCGCTTTCTCCTCCCTCTTTCTGTCTCTCCTCTCCCCTCTCTTCTTTCTCTCTCCCCCTCCCTCTCTCTTTCTTTCCCTCCCCCTCTCTCTTTTTGTCTCTACCCCTCTCTCTTTTTGTCTCTCTCCCTCTCTCTTTCTGTCTCTCTCTCTCCCCCTTCTCTTTCTCTCTCTCCCCCTCTCTTTTTTTCTTTCCACCTGTCTCTTTTTGTCTCTCCTCTCTCTCTTTCCCTCTCCCCCTCTCTCTTTCTGTTTCTCCTCTCTCCCCCTCTCTTCTCCCTCTTTCTCTCTCTCTTCACTTCCTCTCTCCTCTCTCCCGCTTTCTCCTCCCTCTTTTTTCTCTCCTCTCTCCCCCTCTCTTTTTGTGTCTCCCCTCTCTTTTTCTCTCTCCCTCCCTCTCTCTCTTTGTCTCTCCTCTCTCCCCCTCTCTTTCTCTCTCTCTTCACTTCCTCTCTCCCGCTTTCTCCTCTCTCTTTCTGTCTCTCCTCTCTCCCCCTCTCTCTTTCTTTCCCTCCCCCTCTCTCTTTTTGTCTCTCTCCCTCTCTCTTTCTGTTTCTCCTCTCTCCCCCTTTCTCTTTCTCTCTCTCCCCTCTTCTTTTTTTCTCTCCACCTGTCTCTTTTTGTCTCTCATCTCTCTTTCCCTCTCCCCCTCTCTCTTTCTGTCTCCTCTCTCCCCCTCTCTTCTCCCTCTTTCTCTCTCTCTTCACTTCCTCTCTCCTCTCTCCCGCTTTCTCCTCCCTCTTTTTGTCTCTCCTCTCTCCCCCTCTCTTTTTGTGTCTCCTCCCTCCCCCTCTCTCTTTTTGTCTCTCTCCCTCTCTCTTTCTGTCTCTCCTCTCTCCCCCTTTCTCTTTCTCTCTCTCCCCCTCTCTTTTTTTCTCTCCACCTGTCTCTTTTTGTCTCTCCTCTCTCTTTCCCTCTCCCCCTCTCTCTTTCTGTCTCCTCTCTCCCCCTCTCTTCTCCCTCTTTCTGTCTCTCTTCACCCCCTCTCTCCTCTCTCTCCCTCTATCCCTCTCTCCATCTCTCCTTAAAGACAGCTGTGTGACCTTGTAATCCGATCGCGGTGGCTGTAACGCGCCGACCGTCCCCTGGACACTGACCCCAGACACAGAGCGAGTGAGTCTCTCTGGAAACTGCGGCGCGGGGCAGGTCCAGTGTCACCCAGGGGCCCCTCATATAAACTTACAGACAGCTGGGCCCCTGCTTCGTTAAACCCATGTCGTCATGGAAACACAATCAAACACCAGCAGGTTATTAGCAGAACAACTGTGACCGCTGATAAAAGAAATCTGGGTAATTAATAAAAGGATCATTGTAAAATAGCACGTGATGTTTATTTTGTGTGTGTGTGTGTGCATTAAAAAATATCAAAAGTAGATTGTCAAAAGTATCGAAAATCTGAGACTAATCGATTCTAAAACTAATATCGGAACTAGATATTAATTTGAGCAAGCACTGATCACAGCACTGGAGCTTTCCTCAGCAGCTTTAGTGCCATTTTGAGCTTCATCAGGACTAGTATCAGATCTCATAGTAACATAATTAAAGTATTTTTATTTTGTATTATGAAAATGACATTCTATTATAAAAGGTGCATGTTTAATCTTCATTGTAGTATCCTAATCTGTATTAATTGAAGTATCGTGACAACACTTTGTACTGTGTGGTAATGATCTGAGTTTATGTAACAAATACAAATATTTGGGACGTTTTATCACAGATGAAATGTCAGATGATGAGGACATCTGCAGACAGTGAGACATGATGCACGCACGGGCGAACATGCTCACACGCAGTTTTGGTGCCTGCACAGTGGAAGTGAAAAAGACACTTTGTACTGCGTTATATATACGGCCCACCTGTGGTCAGACAACAAAAAGGTCTGCAAATGCAAAGTCACTGTGGAGTATAATGACTGCCTAAGGATTTTATTGAAAGCCTGGGAAATGGGAACATGCATGTAACCTGTTGGGGTTAGCAGGCATCAGAACTTTTCAGGCAAATTTGCACAGTTTAAAACAGGGGTGTCACACTTATTTTGGTCCGGGGGCCATATCCAACCGACTTTGATCCCAAAGGGGCCGGATCAGAAAATTCATGTCATATAAACCCCAAAAATAACATTAAGTTCAAATATTTGTGCAGAGAAACACAAATCTATTACAGATTTTTTTTTAATTGATGAACTCTTCCTTTTACAAAATATTATAATATTATGAACAACCTGAAACTTTAAGAAAATCCTGCACTCGGCTCCACTTTTCTCATTTTGGACATTTTTCTGATGAGGGTGTCACAGTCAACAGTCAAAACGATCGTCCTTTAAGAGCGTTTGGAAAGAGACAAGTCTTCATTTGTGCTGCTCTGGTGGGAGGGGCCACGTACAGAGACGCTGGAGACGCTGCTGTGATAAACACCACAGAAAATTAACAATATTTTAATAAAAAATAGAATTAAAATATTTTAGTATAAAATCAACCGAGGGCCAGATTAAAGGTCTTGGAGGGCCGGATCTGGCCCCCAGGCCGCATGTTTGACACCTGTGGTTTAAAGGGACAGTTCGGAATTTTGGACATAGGAGCTCATTTCCTAGTGATGCAGTGTTGGAGACGTGTGGAGGCACTTTTTTAAATATTCCATCCAGTCCTTGTATTTGCAGAGGTCACTGGTGCTAGACTAGTGCATGTCAATGGCCATATTTATCCTGCCACTAAAAACAGTCTTACCCACTCCACAAAACACCTGAAGAAAATCTATTATTACACCAGACTGTCCATGTAAATGTCTGTGTTCATAGAATAATGTTTGAAATAAAACTAACCTTGCATCGCCTGAATTGTCACATGTTAAGGGACTATTTTCTCATATATATTTTGAACTTGAAATGGACAATAAGGGACACACCTGACCTCAATGACACCAATAGAAAAAATGTAGCCCTATACTGTATGTCTAGTACAACATATAAAAAATCTGGAGGGGTTTTCTTTTATTATTTTCACACAAATTTACCTCGAAGTTGACTTATCCATATCTTAAGATGTGCCAAATATCCATTCAGTGTATACGGCTGTACATTTATACACACAGAGTCCAAGTTGATATACTCAAAGAAAATTTTGTATTTGTATTCCTTATGATTTCCCCTTTTCCAGAGATAATTTTATTTTTGTTATCAGACCAGTAGTTGCTGACTAAATGCAATTTGAAATTCGGCGACCACAGAAAAAAGTGAAAACATGAAATTGCGATATCCCGGAAAACGTTGGCCCGATCAAACTAAAATTTGAACTTTTGGCTTTTCTGGCTATGATTTACCCACATACCATCAACATTCGAGAAAGTCACTCATTGGGTGAACTGAGGTGGACTGACCCTTACGTACGATCATGTAGAGCAGGTTAATACGAACATTTTAAGACCAAAATTACAAGTCATGGCTGCAGTTAGAGAAAAAGAGGTGACAATTTCTCAGTGTAAAGTCAACTGGAAAAAGAGTTGATGGATATACAGTCTATCTCCCTTTCTCTTCTCCGTCTCTCCCTCCTCTTTCTCTCTCCTCCCACTGTCACCTTCACTCTCTGCCTCTGTCCATCTCCCCTCAATATCACAACACTATTATTTTCTACGAGATCGAAACAAACATCATTACAGCGTTCTCGGACAACAGCCTTTTGTATTTGTCACTTGACACGACATAAAAAGGGCCTTAAACCTTTTTATAGCAAAACATCATAAACCTGTTCTCTTCTCTCCGCCACTCACTAACTCCTCTTCTCTCTCTCTTCCTCCTCTTTCTCCATTTTCTCTTGCTGTCTTTCTCTCCTCTTTTTCCATTCTCATAATAATAACACATTTTATTTATATACCACTTTTCTAAACATTCAAAGATGCACAAATCCTCCTTCTCTCTCTCGCTTCCTCCCTTTTTCTCCCTCTCTCCTCTGTCTCTGTCCAAATAATAATAATAATAATAAAACATTTTTCATATAGTACTTTACTAAACTTAGAAATATTAAATTTAACTATCTCCATGCAGAAAAACGGGCTACAACAGAAGCCCAGGTTACAGGTCAGATCTGTGAAAGTGGGCCCATCCACAGAAATAATGCATGTTTTTTACTGCAGTTTTGGTATCGGAATCAGTATCGGAACTAGGGATGGGCACGATAAGTCGAATAATTGATAATTGAGCATTAAGAATTTTGTCGGTCACGTTCATTTTTAATCGACAAACTGAATGTAGGTTGCTGTGAGTGGAGTAAGGAGACGAGGCTGCGCCTGACACAAACACTGGAGTTGTGCCTCACAGTCCCACGTTTGGGCTCTGGCTCCTCCTTGTTCCACTCCGTGACGCGTTTACCTGCACATCAGTGTCCCGGGTATGATCGGGTTTTTTGCGTATCCTGGTTTCAAGAACATAGAGAAAAATCCCTCACACCGTCTTAAACGTAGACTTGTGTTCAAACTTATGTTTTCGGCAAATTAAATCACGCCACTTTTTTTCCAAAGCAGAACCACGCTCGGATACGGCTCTTTTTAGATCAAAAAGTACTTTCTGTCCTACCTCACCTAATGACTCTATTAGGGCTGGGTATCATTCAGAAGTTGCCGATACGATACATACCTCGATACATAAGCCACGATACGATACATAAGCCACGATACTATACATATCTCGATTCATAAGCCACGATACTATACATATCTCGATACATAAGCCACGATACTATACATATCTCGATACATAAGCCACGATACTACACATATCTCGATTCATAAGCCACGATACTATACATATCTCGAAACATAGGCCACGATACGATACATATCTCGATACATAAGCCACGATACTATACATATCTCAATACATAGGCCACGATACGATACATATCTTGATACATAGGCCACGATACTATACATATCTCGATACATAAGCCACGATACTATACATATCTCGATACATAAGCCACGATACGATACATATCTCGATACATAGGCCACGATACTATACATATCTCGATACATAAGCCACGATACTACACATATCTCGATTCATAAGCCACGATACTATACATATCTCAATACATAGGCCACGATACGATACATATCTCGATACATAGGCCACGATACGATACATATCTCGATACATAAGCCACGATACTATACATATCTCGATACATAAGCCACGATACTATACATATCTCGATACAGTGAGCTTATGCGATACGGTATATTTCAAATCAATTCGATACAGTTCTATAAAAAATAAAGGCTTGTATCATGGCTGTGATACTAAAAGTCTTTGTTAAACTACTTCTTGCGGAAAGTGAATATGAAACACAAACATTTTACTCAAAACAGTGAAAATGTCAAATGTGTCGCTTAAAAAAGTTTCCTTCCTCTGAACTGGCAACAAAACTGTAGCACTGTAACAAAATAACTGAGCCAAATATACCAAAAAATGCTCTTGGCGATATATCGATACAGCAGCCCACGATATCAATACTGTATCATTACATTAAATGATACGATATATCGATATTTCAATATTTTTGCACACCCTTAGCCTCTATATTGCAAGTAAGACGGTGTGCGGGATTTTTCTCTATGTTCTTGGGCTGCTCCCTCTCCTCCGACGCACCCGTCTCTAGTAAATGATGTGCGAAGTTTTCATTCTTGAGTGTCCCGGTTTCGTTATGGCGCATGTAAACGCAGTATCCCGGTTACCGCAACATAAAGTTGAGTCACGTGCGTCCAAAAGACAAACACTTTTCAGTCTTTTCATCACAACAGAAGCCAAAACAAATAAAGTGACCAACATAAATAAAGTGAAATGATGTTAACTCTTTTCTCCATGAAGACTACATTTGACGACGCCCCTTGTTTCCTTAATGACGTGTTTTGACACCTTCACTGTGTCACTAAAGACGTGATTTGACGACCATTAGAAACGGCTCGGTTTTTCATATGTAAACAGAGACTGTGATCGGTGGAGGCCACTACAACCCACACTAGGCTGACCAATAGGATTCAAGGATACGTTTTCGCAGATTTTTTTCGAAGTTAATCGAAGTAGTGACGATTGTAGCTTCCGGACAAAACACAACACGAAACACGCGCGATGGAAAGATCACGGCTCTGCGGCGCACAGTTTTAGAAATAATGACGATCGGATGTATTTTATGAATAAGTTTAGAGAAAGTGACTTTTATAGATTTCAAAGTGATGATGAAGTTGATTATAAAGTGGAAAACAGCGATAGCGACGGAATTTCTGCGAGTGAAACTTACAAAGGTGAGAATGCCGCTGATGCATCTGTATGGAGTCCTGCGATATCTGAATAAACTATCGGGCTTTATACTCGATTATGTACCAAAATTGCCCCGAAATCTGGATGTTTCTCAGGTTAGTCCTTTGAAATATTTCAGTCTTTTTTCCAAGATGAGATGTATGACACAACTGCTACAAAACTGTTACAAAATCATTTATAATCACTTGTGGAAGTCTGTTTTCTGTTATGCAATTATGCTCTATGGGTAGCCTTAGTCATATATGTATGGGCTGTTTCTAGTAGGCGTCCAAGGGGGAAAGAGTTAAATAAAGAGCTGCTCTAAACCTGCACACGTCTGATCTCTGAAAACATGAACCTTCTCCAACGCGACACACACACAGAACAGACTCACCAACAGCAGAACATCCCTCTGTCACAAAAAGAACACTCATATTCCACTGAGTCGCGTCCTTTAGTCTGACAGAAGCTGAACTGTGTCAGGGCACAAGGAAAGAGCTGTTTTATCAGAGCTTATAGTTTATGCAAATGAGCCATGTGGTTTTAGTTTTCATTTCTGTAAAACGTAAACAAATGTGTCAAAGCTGCATTAAACACATTATAATCTCAAACGGGCTGATGTGGCTCTAGAGTGGTTTATATGTTGTAAAGTTGAGTTTATTTTATTTATTTATTTTAAACGATTGTTAATTCTCCCGACAATCGATTAAGAAAATTTAATCAAATGCCCATCCCTAACTGCAACAGAAAAAGCTGGATCAGTGCATCTCTAATCACAATACAATAAAAAGAAAAATCTGTCATATTTCCCATCTTTATGCAGAGGTCTTGAGGTCAGCCTTTTGTATCTGTCACTTCACACACATAAAAAGGGGTCTTAAACCATTTTATCACAAACATCACTCTTATAAACCCGCTTTATTCTGTCAAACAAGGACAGACAGACATAAAATGGAGCGTTTTCTTCTTTTCTTCTTTCTCCTCATGAAGCAAATGAGGACACCGTAAAACCGAAACATCTGCCTCTCACATGCGTTTGGACGGGTTTATAAAAAATTCAGCTTTCAAGTCTAAAAATTTCGTTTAATTTCACAGCAGCGCAGTTAAAAGTTGTTTGGTTTGAGAAAGTGTGTGTCTCTCAGATTTCCTCTGCGGTAGTCGGAGATAAAGAGCAGATTAAATAAGGCTAAACGGCTAACTCCTCCTACACAGCTGCACTCAAAGATGTACGAATATATTAACTCAAGATCAATGAAGGAGGGAGTTAAATGTACAGAGATGTACAGAGGGGATAACAGCAAAAGTACTGATCTAACTGCCATCTGAAAGTCTATTAGATTTTTTTTCACAGTAGATGGCAGATGTAAAACCTGTTCTTAGCTATTGTTGCACCTTAACTGTTAATTTAAAGGGACAGTCTGGAATTTTGGACATAGGAGCTCATTTCCTAGTGAGCCAGAGTGTTGGAGACGTGTGGAGACACTTTTTAAAATATTCCATCCAGTCCTTGTATTTGCAGAGGTCGCTGGTGCTAGGTGCTCCTGGGCGCCTTCCTCGGGAGGTGTTCTGGGCATGTCCCACCGGGAGGAGGCCCGGGGAAGACCCTGGACATGCTGGAGGGACTATGTCTCTCGGCTGGCCTTGGAATGCCTCGGGGTCCCCCTGGAGGAGCTGGAGGGCGTGTCTGGGGTGAAGGAAGTCTGAGAGTCCCTGCTTAGTCTGCTGCCCCCACCACCTGGGTCCGGATAAGTGGAAGAAATTGGATGGATGGTGCTAGGCTAGTGCATGTCAATGGCCATAGTTATCCTTGCACTAAAAACAGTCTTACCCACTCCACAAAACACCCGAAGAAAATCTATTATTACACCAGACTGTCCATGTAAATGTCTGTGTGGATAGAATAATGTTTGAAATAAAACTAACCTTGCATCACATGTTGACGGCCTATCTCAGCATTTAGTTATCCTTCCAAATCGGTTTTCCAAGGAAGTTGCCGAGCAACATGCGTGACATGCCCCTTTTCCTGAGACAGCGCAGCTCGGGCCTCGGTGGTGGAAAAAGTAGATCGAGCAAGGATTCAGAGTCAAAATTCAAGCCCACTGTGACATGTAAATATGAACAGTTTTCATTGTGTTTGGACACTTTGGTGGTTTAAATGACAATTTCAGTCACTCGTATCACTGCAGTACTTTACTGCGCCCGCATCACTGCCTGTGGGTCTGGTAGTCAGTGTTGTGGTGAGACTACACACTACTCTCCAAGTCCAACACGTGAAACATAATAATATGCTTCAAACTTGGATGTGATGTCAAATCCCAGGTCCAAGTGGGAGTCAGACGATAATGCAGGGTATTTTCTCAGCGGCAGTGGAATTTTCAGACATAAATCCTTCAAATGCAAGGTTGGTTTTATTTCTAAAATGATTCTATCAACACAGACATTTACATGGACAGTCTGATAATGTCTAATAACAGAGTTTCTTCGGGTGTTTTGTGGAGTGGGTAAGTCTGTTTTTAGTGGCAGGATAAACTATGACCATTGACATGCACTAGTCTAGCACCAGTGACCTCTGCAAATACAAGGACTGGATGGAATATTTAAAAAAGTGTCTCCACACGTCTCAAACACTCTGGCTCACTACAAAATGAGCTCCTATGTCCAAACTTCCAAACTGTCCCTTTAACGTCTATTTTCAGAGATAAAAAGTTACTTATTGTGGCAAAAAAAAGAAAGAAAACAGATATTGAAAAACAGGAACCAAAAGCAAATCATAAACTGGAAATACAATAATAAGTCATATTTGTTCCTTTATTATATTTCTGGATTTATCTCGCAATAACCCAGAATACATTTCAGCCGTGGACACAGAAAACAGCAAGCGGCAAATATATTTATGCAGTATAATAGTGTAAATATAATAAGAGCGGTGGGCTAAAACTGCTCTTAGAAGTACTTGGTAATTTATTTAAAAACATAGTTGTTATGAGCATAAAAAGAAAAGGAGGCAAATATACAAATCTAATATAACACAACAGACGGAGCTTGATTAAAATGTAGGATTTACATGATGAGAAAATGATTACAATTTCTCGGGCCGCACTTCTTCATCTGTTTAAATTGTGTAAAGACAGAAAACAGCTGAAGTTCTAAGGGGGTGAGGAACTGTTTAATGTTTAACTCACAAACCTTGCATATTAAGTTTCTTCTCTCAAGCAGAAAACACTCCGCCTTGTTCCAACTTGTGATGTCATGTGGTGATCCATTGTGTTTTTAAACTCCACACACCTTCACTAGACTCATTTGGATGATTTCAGCCCTGGAATTGTCAATCTTTACTGAACCAAGTATAAAAAGGTAGATGTTAACTTGAAAACTACCGCTTCATGACATCACAAGGTGGAACAACAGAGCATTTTGAGGTTTGAAAATATAGACCAGGGTTGGGCAAACGTTCTGACTCGTGGGTCACAAAGGGTTCTACAGTTTGACAGAAGGGCCGGACCAGAAGCAGATGGATGTTGTTTTTTGGTAATCCACCTCATAAGAGAAAAAAATAACCTGGGATAAGTATAAAAAATTATACCATGTTATTGAAATATCCCATAATTGAAAATCATTACAAAGCATTACAACAAAATATCTGTTTTTCAAGTCCCACGGTATTTACTATTTATTCAAATGACTTTTAAAACACTGAAAATGATTATTATTATTATTACTCTTATTAAGTTCAGCGGGCCAGATTAAAAAGATTAAATATGGCCGTAGTTTGCCCACCCCTGATACAAACAAGACTTGTGGCGACCATGAAAAGAACTTCAAATAAACAAATGTAATACTGTATTTTTCGGACTATAAGGAGCACCGAATTATAAGGTGCGATATCAATAATGTTGAATTCTCTCGTCTATTTTCATACATAAGGTGCACTGGATTATAAGGCGCATTGAGCGAAACAAACAGACGACACTTGAAACTGATCCCTTAGCCCAGGCGTCCACGATCCATCGGCAGATCGTGGCGTAATTCACCCGGTGTTGCCTCCCTGTTTTGGTGAAAGTGTATTATGAGTGTGAATGTGGATGTATAATTTAAGTTTGTTTATTTATTTCGTACGAGGAGGATGCAAATATACACAGAGTAATAATGTGTTTAATGCAGCTTTGCTCTCATTTTTTTTTACGATTTAGAGAAATGAAACTTAAAACTGCTTGGGGAATTTGCATAAACTATAAGGGCTGGAAAAAAAAAAAAAAAAAAAAAAAAAACAGCTCGCTCCTTGTGCCTGATGCGGTTCAGCTTCTGTCGGACTAAAGGACACGACTCAGTGGAATATGAGTGTTCTTTCTGTGACAGAGGATGTGCTGCTGATGGTGAGTCTGTTCTGTCCTTCTATCACGTTGGAGATGGTTCATGTGAAACTTTTCAGAGATTTTAAGTCTGCAGGTCATACCCATAAATCGTATTTATGAATGGACATATATTCTCTGTAGCATTTCATTGATGTCATAAATGCTGACGCAGAACTAGATCCATGTTTACTCTGCCAGGCTCCTGACTACGATATCTGTAATGCTCTGGCTTCGTATTTTACCAAAGTCGTACGAAAACATTTTGACAGATTTTTGAGCGCTGTGTACCACATTAAATTGGTTCAAGGTCAGGAAACAAAACCAGAATTAATACATTAGACACACTGACGATTTTTGAGAAAATTAAAGGATTTTAAGTGCACCTTATAGTCCAAAAAATGCAGTATAATAAAATGAGAAAATTTTAAACAACTCTCGGGCTGCACTTCTTCATCTGTTTAAATACTGTAAAGGCAGAAAACACTGTCTCAACCTTTTAGCTGAGCTTCTGTCTGCAGTGATACGGGTAAAGGACTGTAAGAGACTGTCATATTCTTGTGCTTTGAAGATACAGACAGAAAAGATAAGATACAGACAGATAAATCACTATTCAAACAGGAATTTTTGTGAGCATGAATAGAAAAGGAAAGGACTGCAAATACACAGATCTAATAAAACAGACGGAGCATGATTAAAAAGTAGGATTTACACGATGAGAAAATAATAAAAACTTTCTCTGGCTCCTTTGTTCTTCTGTTTAAATTGTGTAAAGGCAGAAACCAGAGCCTCGTCCTTTTAGCTGGAGTTCTGTCTGTAGCGATTTGCAGCGAGTTTCAAACCTGCTATTAGAAATCAAACCGGCTCTGCACCAAAATCCTTCTCTTTCCACGAGAGCTCTGCACTAACGCACGGACTGTTTTTCCCAAAGTGACAGTATACGCTCCAAAATATACTCTTCTCATGTTGTAAGCGTCTCCGAGGTGATGCACACTGTAAGAATAATGTACAACAACGCAAATGGAGTCTGTAAGGAAGCCAAACTTAAAGCTGCACTATGTAACTTTTTGGTTTGGGGTCCGTCACCTGCTTGTTTCTATGGATACGTCATTGCTCTGCCTGGAATGTTCCACAGTATGACATTACACAGCTCCACCTTACATTTATTTAACTACGAGTGGTTTTACAGCTTGAAAATACTGAGAAAAACAGGCATTCTGACTGTGAGCGGGGGTCGCCTCTCCGCAGATCTGACCTGTAGCTTGGTCTGGTTTGGTCTCCATGAAGATAGAAAGGTTTAATGCCGTACTGTGAAACATCTGATGGACCCTCTACCAGAAAACTTACACAATGCTTTAACTACAGTGATTACAATCTTACAAACATTATACTGTAGCTTTATTTAGAGTTTTGTAGGATGCACAATTTATTTTATGTTTTCAGTGGTTTTCTGAGTTATGGAAGCTTAATATCAGCATCTTCCTAAAAATAGAAATCTCTTACCTTAGCCAGAGAATAACTAGACTTTACCACTAGGTATCAAATAGTATCTACTGACATAATGCTTCTTACTTAAGGCCCTGAAGTAGATTTCCCCCCCATGTATTCAAGCATATTTTGTATTCTAGTGGCTCTTGAGGTCAAAACAAGTCCACCATGTGCTGTTTGAAAGCATTTTATTGTCTGATAATCAGTAAATGCATGTTAGCGTGCTAGTTTTTGCTGATCTCTGAAAGCTGATAAAAGAAAAGCACTTCTAAACTCATTGTGGTGAATAATTGCAATGTCCTAAATGCATAAGGTTAAAGGTTGTATAGAGGATTTTTTGTGCATGCGTGACACCACCTCCCTCCTCCACAGCTCCCTCAGTAGAAACATCTCCTCCCGCCTCTTTACTCTAGAAATCACGCTTGTTTACAGCCCGTGCGCGTTCAGAAATACTGTTGAAGTGACCTGTCTAGAAATAATTCAGCGACCGACGTGTCAGTTTTTAGACCCTTCGTCTGCTTCAGTCGCGCCATCGCTGGAAGGAATCACCAAGAATCACCTCAGTTTGGCTTTGCTCCTTTTCTCTTTCTCTTCGTCTTTCAGCGACCTCAAAAACGGACTTTCTTTTGCGATGAACTGGTCGTGGATTCTCGTCGGCCATCGCGACAAACTTTGTGCGAATTGCGAAGAAGCTACAGTTTGAAAAAGCCTCTAAGAACCGCTGCATAATCCACGTAATCCCCGCGCGCCGGCGAGTCACTTACACTAGAAACGTAGGGATTTTGATTGACGACCTAACAGCCAATAGAAAATGAGGTAGCTTCGTTATCTATTGGCTGATGTTTATCTGGCCTCACTACGTCCACAGTTGATAGATTTTCATTCTTTTTTTTTTTTTTTTTGGTCATCATAATTACAAAGTTACTGCGTCTCTGTAATGGTATTTTAAACTTTCATTGACAATTTGAAACAAAAAAAAAAACATCCTCCATACAACCTTTAAGTGAGGAATAACTTTGGACACCCGCAAGACATTTAAAGTGGACTACATCTACTTTTCACACTTTTAAGACGGTTAAAATCAGGTACAGTGTCTTTAAAAGAGTAAATACACCTTGAATAATAGATTTATCTCAAGGGACTTCCAAAAGCAAATGAACTGATCAGCGATTCAAGTCATTTTTGTGTCCGCATTCACTCCTTTTGGTTGGACTCGGTATTCCTGGCCCTATCTCGCAATAGCTCAGAGTGCTTTTCAGGGACGGACGCAGCAGACAGATAGAAGCCTGTAGAAAATACATTTATCACACTCGCTCACATCCGCATTGTTTCGAGAATTCCCAAAGACTCTCTGGCCCATAAAGGAATCTTTCATTGAGTTTCATCATTCTCGGCACATGCCCAGTTTTGGCGCAGTGAAAGGAAAAGCCGCTTTAGAGGGGAAGAATGAACCGGTAAAACCAAAGGCAAAATATGAAAATAAAAACAGAGGACGGGACAAAAGCCAGTGGCACACGCTCAAAGGGAGCTAGTGAGAAGATGTGAATGATGCAAATGAGAGCGAGTCGTCCACAGGGATTAAAACAAAAACTTTCTGGTGAAGGTTTTTCTGCATAGAGGTGTTATTGCGTCACCAGGAATGTTCCGCAGTATGACATTAACGTTATTGATTTTGTGTGTATTCTATGGCTGCGTTCAGACTGCAGCCTGAAGTGACCCAAATCTGATTTTTTGGCCCCTATGTGACCTGTATCTGATCTTTTAATGACCGATTTTTTCAAATGTGACCCAGGCCACTTGGATATGTGCTCCTGAAACCGATACATATCTGATCTTTTGACATGCGACTTCAGTCTGAACGGCCAAAGCGCATTCATCCGACCTACACGTTATCAACAAGCCACAAACGTCACTATTCTGCGCTGAAGTAGGCAAAAAATTGTTAATGAACTCCGTGTCACTGAAGAGAAGCACATCACCACTCACCACTCTTGGCTACGTCTCCACATCCACACGTTCCTTTTCAACGGACTGTCCACAAAACACCACCGCCAAAAACCTCGTCCTTCTCCTTCTCAATCTCTTCTTTAAAACAAGTAAGTTGTTCATGTTCTGGCTCTGGTACGAGAGGAACTTTAAAATCTCCAGGTGCTCAATGCTCGCGTCCATGTTTGGACAACTTCCGTAAACACAGAGCACGCTCACTGCGGTTGACTTCGTCGTGTCTCCAGTGCACATGCGGAAAACTTTTGGGCCATTTACTGTTCACACTGGAGTCACATAAAACTCGCATTTAATTGGAAATCGTCGAAAAGGATTTCACTAAAAAAATTAATCGTTGCATTTTTTTCTTTTAGGTACTAGAACAAATATAATGAAAAATATACATTCTTAGTGTGAGTGGGGTAGCCTATACATAGATCCGACCTGTAACTTGGCCCTTGGTGTCACCTGCTTGTTTGTTATTGCTTTGCCTAGAATATTCCACCATATGGCATTAAACTTATCAATCTTGCAATTATTAAATTACAGATGTTTTTGTTTTGGAAAAAAAATAGCTTACAGTGAGCTGGGTCACCTCTCCACAGATCTCACCAGTAACTTGGCTCTGTGGAATCACCTGCTCGTCTTAATGGACTTTAAAGCGATACTGTGGAACATTGCAGACAAAGCAATAACATCGCCATGGAGACAAGCTGGGGGCAGACACCAGAAATGTTACATTTATGTTCCTTTATGTAGTATTTTTACAGTATTTTTGAAACTTTTATGGCTTGTTTGTCATTTTGAAAAAAGATATTAAAAATGTACTGCAGTGGCAAATCATTTTACTTTACTTACAAGGTGGCAAAACAAGAAAATACAAAAAATATCCAAAATGAGTTAAAGAATACATAGCATTTAAATAGTATAAATGTACCAACTAATAACCATATTTTTCAGACTATAATGCGCATTTGAAATCCTTTAATTTTCTCAAAAATTGACAGTGCGCCTTCTAATCTGGTGTGCCTTATGTATTAAAAAAATCTGTCAAAATATTTTAATACAACTTTTGTAGCCTACAAAGCCGCACAGCTTGATGGATTGTCCAGCGCATTACGGCTATTGTAGTCAGGAGCCTCACGGAGTAAAACATGTCCTTTAGTCTGACAGAAACTGAACAGCATCAGCGCACAAGGAGTGAACTGTTTTTTCAGCGCTTATGGTTTATGCAGATTAGTCATGTGGTTTTAAGTTTCCTTTCTGGAAAACGTAAACAAATGTGCGCATGAAGCTGCATTGAACACATTATTACTCAACGTATATTTGAGTCGTCCTCATAGGAAATAAAAAAAAAAAAAAAAAACTTATATGATCCACTCACATTCACATTCATAATACACATTCACCAAGACAGAGAGGCGACGCCGGGCGAATTACGTCACGATCTGCCGATGGATCGTGGACGCCTGGGCTAAGGGATCAGTCTCAAGTGTCGTTCGTTTGTTTCACTTAATGCGCCTTATAATCCGGTGCACCTCATGTATGAAAATAGACGTGAGAATTCAACATTACTGATATTGCACCTTATAATCCGGTGCACCTTATAGTCCAAAAAATATGGTAAAAACACTGTGTGATATTTTCTTTCATTTCACTCAGCTCCAGCTCAAACTGTACGACCAAATCTCAGGGTTTAAAAGTTCACAGCTCATGGAACGACTTCAGCAGAGCGAAACCCTCACGAGAGACCACTGAATTTCAAACTGTTTTTATTTTCTTGTGACCTACGATTGCCGATCAGAAGCCGGTCGTAAGGTATTAATCAGTTTTCGTTTCCCCATGTTTACTACACGAAACACGGCACATGATTAAGCCAAAACTCGACCCGATCCCAAAAACAGTTGCACGAGTTAAAAATCGGCTCAGAAAAGGGTCAAATGTCGCACAGTGAACGTCCGGCTTAAGCAAATGACAGACAGAAAAAAACAATACCATGAATTTTACTGCAGTTTTATTAACTTTTGCCGGTGCAAGAAGCAAAAAGCAAAACGTTATTTGAGAGTTTTCTTAATATCACGCTTTGTTGGTGACACACACATGGACACACACATGGACACACACACACACACACACACACGCACACACACACACGGACAGACACACACACACACAACACAAATATATTTACGCAGAGGGAGATAAAGAGTAAATAAGTCGTGCTGATAAGACTTTGGGAAGAGGCAGACTCAGCCGCTGTAACAAGACGCTGGGGGAATACAGAGCGCTGGAATTAAAAAGGAGAGGGACCGATAAACAAAAGAAAGAGAGAGGAGAGAGGGAAAAAGAGGAGGTGAAGAGAGAGAGGGGGGCAGATAGAGAGAGAGAAAGAGAGAGGGAGAGAGAGAGAAATAGGGAAGGGGTGAGAGAGAGGCAGGAGGGAGACCGAGAGAGAAGAGGATAGAGAAGGTGTGTGAGAGAGAGAATGCGAGAGAGAGGGGTGAAGAGAGAGAGGGAGGGATAGAGAGAGCAAGAAGAGAGAGAAAAGAGAGAAAGAAGGGACACAGAAGCTTAGAGAGAGAGAGGCAGAAGGGAGACCGAGAGAGAAGGTGAGAGAGGTGAAGAGAGAGACAGAGAGAGCAAGGAGAGAAAGAAAAGAGTGTTGAGGGAGAGACAGAGAGAGATGGAGAGGGCATAGAGAAGGATAGAGAGAAGGAGAGAGAAAGGGTCAGAGAAAAAGTGAGGGGAGAAAGAGAGAGAGGGGGTTAGAGATGGTCTGAGAGGGGTAAAGAAAGAGAAAGAGAAAAAGAGAGAGTAAGAGGGGAAAGAGAGAAAATGGAGAAGAGGGAGAAAGAGAGAAAGACGGAGAGGGGGAGAGAAGGGATAGAGAAACAGAGAGAGGGAAAGAGAAAAAGAGAAAAGGGGTAGAGAAAGGGGAGAAAGAGGCGAGAGAGAGAAAAGGGAGAAGAGGGAGAAACAGAGAAAGACGGAGAGGGGGAGAGAGGAGATAGAGACAAGGAGAGAGAAAAAGAGAAAGGGTTAGAGAAAAGGTGAGAGGAGAAAGAGAGAGAGGGAGTTAGAGACAGTTTGAGAGAGGGGGGTAAAGAAAGAGAAAAAGAGAGAGTAAGAGGGAAAAGAGAGAAAAGGGAGAGAGAGAGAAAGACGGAGAGGGGGCAAGAGGAGATAGAGACAAGGAGAGAGAAAAAGAGAAAGGGTTAGAGAAAAGGTGAGAGGAGAAAGAGAGAGAGGGAGTTAGAGACAATTTGAGAGAGGGGGTAAAGAAAGAGAAAAAGAGAGAGTAAGAGGGAAAAGGGAGAGAGAGAGAGAAAGACGGAGAGGGGGCAAGAGGAGATAGAGAAGGATAGAGAGAGAGAGAGAGAAAAGAGGTTAGAGAAAAGGGAGAAAGAGGGAAGAGAGGAGATAGAGAGAAGGAGAGAGAAAAAGAGAAAGGTTTAGAGAAAAGGTGAGGGGAGAAAGAGAGAGAGGGGGGGCTAGAGACGGTGTGAGAGAGGGGGTGAAGAAAGAGAAAAAGAGAACAAAAGGAGAGAGAGAGAAAAAAGGGAAAAGAGGGAGAGACAGAAAGATGGAGAGGGGGAGAGAGGAGATAGAGACGGATAGAGAGAGGGAGAGAGAAAAAGAGAAAAGGGAGAAGAGGGAGAGAAAGGGGGAGCGAGAAGAGAGAGGGGATGAGAAAGACAGAGAGAGAGGGAGCGGAGAGAGAGATAAGGGGACAGAGAAAAGGAGAGAGAGGAGGGGTTAGAGAAGATAAGAGAGATGGAGCAGAGACCAGGGTGAAGAGAAAAAGGGGGAAAAAAAGAGCGCAAAAGAGAAGAGGGAGAGAGAGAGTTAAGTAAAAGAGAGAGACAAAGAGAGGAAAGTGAGAGCGAAAGAGAGAGAGAAAGAGAGAGAAGGTGGGTTTGTTTATCTGTGAGGGATGGAAGAAAACACGGAGATAAGCAGATGGTTGTTGAGGAAATCTGGCAAAGAAAAACAAAACACCGAGAGCTTTGGCTAGTTAATAAGCGAAGAAAGTGAAATTAAAACAAATTGCCGCGACCAGAATTACAAATGAGAACGGACAAAAAGGATTTCAATTATTATAATCCACGACACCCTTAAATCATTGTTATAATTTGGACATTTTAAATCCCAATACTCATCAAAAACTACAAGAAAATAAAAACTAAGTACAAAGAAGTGAACGACTTTGAAAACAGAAGTAGAAGAAGAAGCTGATTGGCAAAATGGGGTCTTGAAAATAAGTAAATAAAGATTACTCAAACACAGACGAATCACTGCAAATAACTTTGAGAGGGTAAATGAGAAGAAAAAACAACTACGACAAGCTCTGAAAAGTTCATTTTAAATAATAGGTCTGCTTTAAAGGCGCACTGTGTAACTTTTTTGGTGGAGGGTCCAACACCTGCTTCTGTCCATGAAGATATTGAATCAGTGTATCATTTGTTTTTCAAAATAAAACCAAAAATAAGAAAAAAAACAACAACAAAAAAACAGATAAAAATGAGTTTTTTCAGTTTTAGATTTTGTGTTTAAATGAATATAATGGTCGTTTCTCGTTTCCGTGACTTAAACTGAGATGCCGGACTTTTAAGCCGCATACGGGCTGAACCAGGACTGGTCCCAGAACTGAACCAGGGGAACTAAATCAGGTCTAAGCCAGGACTAATCTTGGACTTGAGAGAGAAACAGGCCTACGGAGCAGAGTGTCTGCAAAGCACCTGCAGTCACCTGATGGTCTATGCCGGCGCACTGCTCGGCCCGTCCCAACACTCAGTCCTGGTTCAGCTCTGGTCTAGTCCTGGTTTAGTCCTGGTTTAGTCCTGTTTTAGACCTCGCTTAGAACTGGTTTAGTACTGTTTTAGTCCTAGTTCAGTTCTGGTTCAGTCCTGGGATCAAGTCCTGGTTTTGTCCTGTTTTAATCCTGTTTTAGACCTGGTTTAGACCCGTTTTAGTCCTAGTTCAGTCCTGGGATCAGTCCTGGTTTTGTCCTGTTTTAATCCTGTTTTAGACCTGGTTTAGACCCGTTTTAGTCCTAGTTCAGTCCTGGGATCAGTCCTGGTTTTGTCCTGTTTTAGTCCTGTTTTAGACCTGGTTTAATCCTCGTTTAATCCTGTTTTAGTCCTTGTTCAGTCCTGGTTCAGTCCTGGGATCAGTCCTGGTTTTGTCCTGTTTTAGACCTGTTTTAGACCTGGTTTAGTACTTGTTTAGCACTGGTTTAGACCTGGTTCAGTGCTGGGATCAGTCCTGGTTTTGTCCTGTTTTAGACCAGGTTTAGACCTGGTTTAGTCCTGGTTCGGTCCATATGCGGCGCAAAAGTCCGGCATCGCAGTTTAAGCCACGGAAACCTTTTTTTTTCCATTAGTCTTTTAAACACAAAATCGAAAACTGAAAAAAAAAGAAAAAAATTAATCACTATCATTTTTTTCATTGTGGTTTAATGCCATACTGGGACATTCCAGATAAAAACATTGACATCACCATGGAGACACACAGGTAGTGAACCCTCCATGAGAAAAGTTACACAATGCACCTTTAACAAAACAGCATTTCTTGTTACAATTCTTGCAAATCTATCTACAGTAAGTATAGTCTCTCTCTTTCTCTCTCTCTATCTCCAGTCGTTGTCCATAGCATCTCCATGGAGACAAGAAAAGTTACACAATGCAGCTTTAACAAAACAGAATTTCTTGTTCAGGTGTGTTACAAATCTGGCAAATCTAACTAAATATTCTCTTTCTCTGTCTCTTTTTTCTCTCTCCAGTCTTCCTCCATGTGTTGTGTATGCTGGCCGCCCTGCTCCACAGCGCCTCCCCCTGCCCGCCCCCCTGCCACTGCTCCTCCGACGGTCAGGTGGTGAACTGCGGGGGGCTGGGTCTCTCGTCTCTGCCCCCCCTGCACCTCCTGCCCCAGGGGAGTCGCTCGCTGCTGCTGGCCAACAACAAGCTCTCTGCCCTGGGGACCTCCGCCTTCGCCAACCTCTCCTCTCTGGAGGTCTGCACTCAGTGTTTTTCTGTTTGTACTCAGTGAGATGTGTCCGTGGTCTTGGTACGCGTTAAAGGTGCAGTGACTTTGTGGTTGCTGGTCCATCACCTGCTATTTCTGTCTCTATGGATACGTCATTGCTCTGCTCTGGAATGTTCCACAGTATGACATTCAGCAGCTCTACCTTGCATTTATTCAATTATAAGTAGGTTTAAAGTTCAACAATACTTAGAAAAACAGACATTCTGACTGTGAGCAGGGTCGGTTCTCCACAGATCTGACCTGTAACTTGGTCTGGTTTGGTCTCCATGAAGATAGAAAGGTTTAATACCATACTGCGAAACATTCCAGACAAAGCAACAACACTTCCATGGAGGAAAAACATTTGATGAAAATTTACACAATGCACTAAGGTTGTAGCCTGATTCATCAGTACAAAACCGTCTGACCTCGCAGCATTAAGAATTCGTTCGCTTGACGGTAGGCGGGTACTTTTTTGCATTTAACCAATCGCTGCTGCTTGGTATGTAATGCGGGATAACTGGTATATTAAGCTTTTCCCAAATCCCGTAGGAAGAATAACGTCTTTCCCCTTGATAAAATTCACCAAACATTCTCTTTGTTCCAACTTTAAACCCTCGATCTCGGGAATCGTTGTCAACACACAATGTATGGCTCTTCGCTGATTGGCTGGTGCCTGAACTCCGGGGTTTTTGCAAACAATCTAGTGTATTCTGATTCCTGACCTTGTCGCTGGAGAGAAATGAAATTGAGTGGAGGCACTAGGTGGCGCCAGTCTGACTACTAAGGCTGTGCAATTAACTGAATTTTGATCACGATTTCGATTTGTGTGTCAAACGATCTCCAAACTCATATAATTGAGTTGAAACGATTTACGTGCCGCTGGTCAGGTGTGAGTGTGGAACTTAATATAAATAAGTATATTTATTTTATTTTTTAAATGTAGAGATTGTAGAACAGCTGGATATAGTTTATTTTGGATACATTTATGTTTTTCTATGACTTAATTCATATTCAGAGTATATTTTATTAATTTTATGTTTTATACATCACAAAATTGCAGGTTAATATTTGTAGCCTATATTTATTTTCAATTTAGTTTTCGAAAAAGTTTTGCGTAAATTATCAATAACAAAGTGTGTTAGATTTTTTTTGAGAGAGAGAAATGTTGAATAAATGCATCATGTAACTAAAAAAATAATCATTTGACTATTCATGATTTCAATATTGACCAAAATAATCGTGATAATGACTTCTCCCATAATCGAGCAGCCCTACAGTTCACCTTTAAACAACTCGGAGCTGTGCTTTACGCAGTTTTAACGCACTTCTCACTTTAACACGCGTTGTTTAATTCACTTTTACCGTGGCTACAAACTGAAATGTCTCACATGTGAGTCTAAAATGCTTGTCCACTGCCTGTAAATGTGTCAAATATCAATTATTTCAGCGTTTTAAATGAAGCTCGTCCTTACATTCTCCTCAGAGTGGTTGAATACCCGTTGCCATGGCGATGTAAGGCCGATGGCAGCAGAGCAATGATATGTAAAAGCATTAAACAACGAGGAGCGGTGCATTAAAACTACAAAACGCACGGCTACAAGTTGTATAATAAGCTTATACGACGGCTACAAACCGAAATGTGTCACTTTTGAATGTGAAAAGCCTGTTTCCCGTCTGTAAATGTCCAAAACATCAGTTATTTCAGCGTTTTAAATGAGGCTAGTTACTACATTCTACCCAGAGCAGTTGTTTACCCGTTGCTATGGCGATGGCCGCAGAGCAGTGATACAGAACGGTGATTTGGCTTATGCCGGGACTCCTTGCGCGTTATGCAGTGTGAGCGCGGGGCCACTGGTGTTATAAGTCTGAACATACTGTGGAGAGCTGCTGTTTGCCTCGTGCTTTCGCCCACTGAGTTTCCCTGAGGACATAGTAATACAGTGTGGAAGACTCACGCTGAGAAACTGCAAGAGATGACTAAGAAAGGCTGGAGAAGTTTAAAAAAAATACTAAAAATATAACAGGAACTTTCAACAGTGCTCCTGGTAGTTTGAGTGCGTGTCAATTAAAGGTTCTATGTTACGCAAAATGTACTCTTATGAGCTTTAGGTCATCCTATAATGTTGTTACCACATCCAAAACATAAATGGAGTTGTGTTTTGTTTCATTCGCACATTTGAGTGATCCTTTATTATTAGTCTGTCTACATCTCTAAATGCTCATCACGTGGTAGTTTTCAAGTTAACAGCTAATTTACCTTTTGTTCAGTTGATATTGGATGATCCAGAGCTGAAATTATCTAAAAACACAGTGGTACTTCCTGTAAGGTGGAAAGAGTGTTTTCTTTGAGACAAGAACTCAGCCTAGCGTTGAAAACTGCAGTCATTAAGCCTCTCCTAAAGAAGAGCAGTCTTGATGCCACAGTACTGAACAATTTCCGACCCATCTCAAATCTGCCGTTTTTTGGTAAAGTCCTTGAAAAAGCTGTTTACCAACAGCTTACGAACTTTCTCCAAATGAACAACTCCTTTGATGTTTTCCAATCAGGTTTTAGAGCCCACCACAGCACTGAGACTGCTCTTATCAAGGTGACAAATGACATCCGCCTGAACACTGATGCAGGCAAAGTCTCAGTCTTGATCCTGTTAGATCTGAGTGCTGCTTTTGACACTGTCGATCATGGGATCCTCTTACAGAGACTAGAGGACTGGGTGGGCATCTCTGGTACTGTACTAAACTGGTTCAAGTCCTATCTAGAAGACAGGAAGTATTTTGTTGAAATTGGAAACTGTGTCTCAGATCACATGGCCCTGACCTGTGGGGTGCCTCAGGGGTCAATCCTGGGCCCCCTGTTGTTCAATCTCTACATGCTGCCATTAGGCCAGTTAATAAGCAGCAATAACGTGTCCGACCACACAGTTATGCAGATGACACTGAGATCTACATCTCTCTGGCAGCTGGAGACTATGGACCAGTGGACTCACTTGGTCACTGCATCCAACAGATCAGTGTGTGGATGCAAAACAACTTTCTCCAGCTAAACTCTGACAAGACTGAAGTCATAGTGTTTGGTCCACAGAAACAAAGGGACAGTGTCAGCATCACCTCCAGTCTCTCGCTCTAAAACCTTCAAATCAGGCAAGAAATCTAGGGGTAGTAATGGACTCAGACTTGAATTTTACCAGCCACATCAAATCAATAACATCTGCAGCCTTTTACCATCTAAAAAACATAGCAAAAATCAAAGGTTTACTGTCTAAAGCAGACTTGGAGAAACTTATCCATGCGTTTGTCTCCAGTAGGTTAGATACTGTAATGTTCTGCTCACTGGTCTCTCCAAACGAGCTGTGAGACGCTGCAGAACATCCAGAACATCCAGAACATCCAGAACGCTGCAGCTCGGGTCCTTACTCGAACTAGGAAGTACGAGCACATAAGTCCTGTGCTCAGGTCTCTGCACTGGCTTCCTGTGCCTCAGAGACTTTAAAGCAGCTCTGCTTGTACAAGTCTCTCCATGGCCGAGCACCAAAGTCCATCTGTGACATGTTAGTGTCATATGAACCATCTCACACTCTGAGGAGCTCAGGGACCGGCCTCCTGCTGGTGCCCAGAATCACGACTAAACAAGGGGAGTCAGAGTTTCAGGTTCATGCAGCTAAAACCTGGAACAGTCTGAACATGTGAGACAGACTCTTCTGTGACGCTGTTTAAATCCAGGCTCAAAACATTTCTGTTTGACTGTGCATATGACTGAAAGGTTTTCATTCCGCACTCTTCTCTCCAATTTATGTCTCTCTTTTTTAATTTTAATCTTCATGATTATTTATGTTTTAATTTGTTTTTATTATGATTTTAATGTATTTCTTATTCTGTAAAGCACTTTGAATTACTTTGTGTACGAATTGTGCTATACAAATAAACTTGCCTTGCCTTGCCTTGCCTAAATATGCAGGATTGGTGAGTTAAACATGTGTGACTGAAACAAAACACAACTGCAGGTCTGTTTGTGATGAGAAACCAACATTATACGATCAGAAAATAGTGTGATATGGACCCTTTAATGTAGCTAAGCTGGTGCCACCTAGTGCCTCCGCTCAATTTCATTTCTCTCCAGTGACTAGGTCAGGAATCGGAATACACTAGACGGTTTGCAAAAACCGCAGAAGTTGCAAACCGTGCACCGGCCAGTCAGCGAAGAGCTGTGAAGCACCTGTCTGGGTCCCTTTTGTGGTACAACACAACAGTAAACAAAGCGGTTCAGATGGATGTAGACGAAGACAGACATTCTGTGTTGGCAACAATTCCCGAGATCGAGGATTTAAAGCCGGAACAAAGAGAATGTTTGGTGAATTTTATCAAGGGGAAAAACATTATTGCCCTTCTTCCGACGGGATTTAGAGCATTACATACATCACGACCAAATAGCAACGACTGGTTAAATTTAAAAAGTACCCACCTATCATCAGGCAAATGAATCCTAATGCTGCGAGGTCAGACTGATGAATCAAACTACCTTTAATGTGCACCATTTCATTAAAAAAATAAATATGACTAAACTAACTGTAAGAGCTCAGATCACAGTCAAAGTATTAGCTTTCTCTCACAACAGTAAAAAGACAGTTCTGATACAGCTCAAGATCATTCTAAAGGGAAAGGTTCTTTTCTGTCCTGTCAATGTGACTTCTTCAGTACTGACACCTGCTCAAATGAAGATCTACTTTCGTTACTTTTAGTATCGATTAGTATCTGATTTCCGATACTTTTACTACTTACTCAGTACTAAGAAGCAGAGGTGGGGACCTGCAAGTCATGACTTTGACTCGAGTCAGACTTGAGACTTGACTTGATAAAATGGACTAAGACTTGGGACTTGACTTGGACTTGAGGCCTGTGACTTGAGAATACTTAAGAAGCACTTTTAAATCTGAATTCTTTCTATTCTGACCGTAATGATTCACACTAAGATCTTGTCAAGACATTTAAAAAGGAAAAGTCTGCATTTTGAATACTCTTATATACTCTATAAATACTCATATATAGTATAATTTTGTATAATTCAGTTTAAAATGTATATAAATTGCAAAAATCTAAGATATATATGTTGAATATTTTGTTTAAAAAGGTTTAGAAAAAATGGTTAATTCATTTGTTATTACACGTTAATGTTTAAAAGTATGTATTTGTTATTTAAAACCAAAAAAGGATTATTTTTCTTCAGTTGTAGCACCAGATATTTCACCTATAGATGGCGCTGGTTCTCTGTATTCCAAAGGATGTTGTTTTTTAAACCCTCAGCTGATGAAGACTGCGTTATAAGTTATAAAAAAAAAAAAAAAAAAAAAAAAAAACATGTTAGATAGAATGTAGTGAGTTGTAACAGAAATATGATGATTTGACACTGGCAAATTTTTTTCAGTAAAGCCATTTTTTAACTGAAGTTATCGCTCGTACATTTTTTCCATTGTACTTGTAGCCGGATCCACAACAATATATTTGGTATTTTGGTTTAAAGACTTCAAATGACTTGAAGCTCAAAGCAGACGACTTGGACCTGACTTGGACTTATGGGCCAGTGACTCGAGACTCGACTTGGATTTGCCTGTCTTTGACTTGGGACTTGACTCGGACTTGAGGTCAAAGACTTGAGACTTGCAAAACAATGACCTGAAATCATCTAGTCTAAAGTCTAAAGAACCAAAATACATGAAATAGGAAGGAGTATGGAAAGTCTGAACACATTATCTGCCAAAAATATACGGCATCTAATATGGAAAGAAAAGACTTAAAGGTGCACTGCGTAACATTTCTAGTGGAGGGTCCGGCACCTGATGTCTCCATGGAGATTTTCACAAGAAAGACAAGCAGCTTACAGCACTACACTACATTACAAGTCAGATCTGTGGAGCGACGTCCCTATTCACAGAAGGAATTACGGCATTTTTTGAGAAATAGAAACACCAGTAATGAATAGATAGATAAGTTTAAAGTCATACCACGGAACATTCCAGACAATGCAATCACTTCTCCATGGAGACGAGCAGGTAGCAGACCCTCTCACCTTTAAATTTCCACCAAACGTTGCAGTGAGTATGTGTCTAATTACTGCTTGGGTCTATTTATAACCAAACGTGTGGTGTGTATTTTAGGAGCTGGACCTCTCCAACAACTACCTGGATAATTTACCGGGAGGATTATTCCGAGACATGTCCAACCTGACGAGACTCACTCTGCATAACAATTCGCTGACGGGAATGGACCGAGAGCTGTTTCAGGTAAAGACGCTCGTACGCCGCTGCATCCAGAGGCAATCATGGCTCTATTGTAATGTAAGTGCGGAGTGTGGCTGGCATAGCATTTTCTACTCCTCGCTGTGCAGCAATTAGTGATATGGCAAAGATTTTTTAGATCGAATGCCCTTTACCGGCTGCCAATGCAAGTCATGTGCCTCCAAGAACACTGCAATGTGATTAGCGTAACACTACACTATAATAAACTAGCACACTTCGATTGTTAGTTTACATTTTGTTCATTATAAACTGCGATGTTGGACTAAATCGGTCTAATAGAGCTCGGGGTTGTGACACAGAATAGAGTTTTCAGTGAGTCTAATGTTATGCTGCGTTCATGTGGTCCTTGGGAACTTGGGAATATGTTTTTCCGAGTTGAAATATGTCCATGAACGCGGCAAAAGTCAGAAAAGTAACTCAGAAACTCGAGCTGAAACTCTCTCCCCAAATTCTACACCTGATTTGTCAATTTGGCGACGTTTATATGATGATGGTCTGAACAGAAGACGGAAAAGTGGCGCTGCGTCTTCACTAAGTGTTTTCAGGAGGAAATCTGCGTGCATACAGTGATGCAAAAGTGTGTGAAATTCAATTGGGTATGTACGCCAGGTCGTGATGTGTACGTGACGTAAAAAGTGTACGCGGCTTGAGCAGATCTGACCAGAGTTTTGCGTCTTGGGCAGTGTAGACGGAAACACCACAGCAGAGAGTGTAAAATTTTTCCACTCTGGAGGTGGTTTTAGATTTTTGCATTTTTAAGCCCCAAAAATGCCATCACCGTCTAAACCAGGGGTGTCAAACATATGGCCCCGGGGCCAGATTCGGCCCTCCAAGACCTTTAATCTGGCCCTCGGCTGATTTTCTACTAAATTTTAATTATATTTTCTATTAAAATATTGGTAATTTTCTGTGGTGTGTATCACAGCAGCGTCTCCAGTGTCTCTGTGCATGGCTGCCTCCCACCAGAGCAGCACAAATAAAGACTTGTCTCTTTCCAAAAGCTCTTAAAGGACGATCGTTTTGACTGTTGACCGTGACACCCTCATCAACAAAATGTCAAGAATGAGAAAAGTGAATGCTGAGTGCAGGATTTTCCCCCCAAAATTTACTTATTCCTATTTGCACACAAGTTAAAACATTGTGTTGAAATTGTATTTTTCTTAAAGTTTCAGGTTTATAATATTATAATATTTTGTAAAAGAAAGAGTTCATCAATTAAAAAAAGATTTCTGTATTAGATTTGTGTTTCTCTGCAAAAATATTTGAACTTATTGCTATTTTGGGGTTTAATTCCATGAGTTTTCTGATCCGGCCCCTTTGGGATCAAAGTAGGTTCATCTGGCCCCTGGACCAAAATGAGTTTGACACCCCTGGTCTAAACGAAAGACACTTTTGATAAAATATTTTGAATTTTTCACTCGCAAGCGTTCTTGTGTAAACAGGCCCTCAATCGAACACATTTGAGCACTTTGAAGAAAGATTTTGTGATTTGGAGTAAGATGGAGAGTTTGGTAAACTTGTTATGTTATGTAATTTATGCTATAGTTATCTGAAGAACTGTCTCTCAATAATATAATGGGCCATCACAATATATAGAATTACAAGTCTCTTTGCTTAAAGTCATTGTTTTGGTGCAGCAAAAGCTAAAAGAAACAGAGGGAACTACATAGACCATGATCCTCTGCTCTGTTCCAGTCCAATGAAATCACTTATTAAGTACTTTTAAATCTTAACTCTTTGATTTATGACAGAACCAAAATAATTCTGTTAGCTTCTACAAAATATTGCAATAAATATCGTAACGTGACATGCCTATCGTGAAAATATCTTACCGAGAAATTTAGATATCGTTACATCCCTACAAAAGACGTTTCGTTTCAAGAAGGCAACAACTACAACAAATCTTACTGGTTACCTCATTTAATCACTGTTAATAAGCAAACTATGCTACGGTAAAAACTAAACTTTATGTTCATTCAAAAGTTTTCTGACATAGACCAATAGTGACTCAGCAGTTTATCAGGTTGATCCACCGCACTTTCGTTTACTTTAACTTTGTTTTCGGCTAATGAGTCTCTATGAACATTTTACATTACTGCTACAAACTTGGCGGATTTCCATGGTATCAGAAATGTTTTTTGACGTTCCACTCCGAGATTAATAATTCATGGATTTCTGCTTCCTGTTATATGCCACATTTTGATGGCTTTTTCCCATCAAAAGATATATTTAGTTTATCCGCAGTTTGAACCCTACATGACCCAAAATCGGACTATTCTGAATAATCACAAGTAAGTGCAGAGCTAAGAGCGGAGAAAGAGGATAGATGAAAACTAATTCTGTGAGCGCTCAAGCCTCAAATAGAGAACACAGAATTACACAAACATCCGTGAATCAAATGAAACACAGCTCAGAGTGAGGTAATAATGAAGGAACACTGTTGTAACATGGTTAAAAACTCATAAAAGTCCATTTTACATTATTTGTCCCCTTGAAGTTATCGTCAAATTTTCTGCATTTGTGTCCTGTTTTCTTCAGTGCCAGTGGGTTGTTTGTTGTTTGGGGACGCTGATCCAGACTGAAGCATGGATCTTGGTCAGGAGTTCTAATGGGCATCTAGCTTAATATTTATGTACTCAACTTTCTTGTTAAAGCAGACATATTAAGCAAAATAACGTTTTAGGGCTTTTGGCTGTATTATAGTTGTTTCCCCTCATCATTCACTCATCTGAAGTTGTATTTGGATAGAAAGGCTGGTGCCTCCGCTCAATTTAATTTCTCTCCAGCGGCTAATTCAGAAATCAGAATACACTAGACAATTTGCAAGAACCTTGGAAGTTGTAGACCACGCACCAGCCAATCAGCAAAGAGCTGTGAAGCCATGTCTGGGTCCCTTTTGTGGTACAGCAAAACAGTAAACAAAGCGGTCGAGATGGATGTAGACGAAGACGTACATTCTGTGTTGGCAATGATTCCCAAGATCGAGGATTTAAAGCCAGAACAAAGAGAATATTTGGTGAATTTTATCAAGGGGAAAGAAGTTATTCTTCTTCTTCTTCCTTCAGGATTTGGCGCATTACATACGTCACAACCAAATAGCAGCGATTGGTTAAAAAAAAAAGTACCCATCTACCATTGAGCGAATGAATCCTAATGCCAGACAGTTTCCACATAGTAAAGTATATAGTATATAATATTTGGAGTGATTCATGCATGTTTGAGCAATCTTTAATCGCTTATTTTCAAGACGCCATATCGTCGATCAACTCCTGTCTTCACTATCCCTGGTATTCGCCCACTTCTCTGTACTTACTTTGATTCTCCAATTTTATTTTCTTAATCACTGATACACTTAATATTCAACAACGTCACATTGTCATTTCGGCACAAATGAAAAAAAATCTGCTGCTTGCTAATGTGATGTGCAACCAGGCCCGCCAGCAGAAATTTGGGGACCTGGGGCAAGAAGACACACTCGGGCCCCCTTCTAATATAAACTGTTAGGAAGCAGGTCTAATTCTGGGCCCGAGACAACAGTGACATCAGCTTCCACTAGGTACTGCAGTTTTCTAATGTAGTAGTAGTAGCAGATTTGTTTATTTTATTAAGTAATTTTAGATTAATATTAAGATTTAAAATGTCCAAATTCCCCAGACATAGCGAGAACATGCAAACTCCACACACAAAGACTCCACCTGCTTTGAGAATCAAACCTGGGACCATCTTGTTTTTGGGCGTGACTGCTACCCTCAGCACCTCACCCTATCCTTAGACAATTCTATTACATTTCAGTACATTTTTAATCTTACGCACTATCATTTATCTTTATGTTTTGGAAGCACAAAAAAAATAAAGGGCAAGGTAGACTTTATCGTCCTATAGGGAAATTTCTCTGTATTGGACAAGTTATCGATTGTTTTGCATTTGGCGTAAATCCAGATTATAAAAAACAATAGCTCAGCACCTACTCTAATCCTGTCGATTGGATAAAACTTGATAATCGCATCACGTTTTGCCTTGAACTGCAGATCTTAACACGTCCATATCGCGCTATTTTCTGTTATAATCTTGTTTTCTCACCACAAACAGACCCGGAGTTGTGTTTTGTTTCATTCACACATGTTTAACACACAAATCATACGTATATTTATAGGCTGAGTTCTTCTCTCAAACAGAAAACACTCTGTTCTACCTTGTGATGTCATGTGGTAATACAGGAAGTAGGGCTGGATATCTTTAAGAAGTTGCCGATAGGATACACATCTCGATACAGTGCACTTTCAGTTCGACATGATATATTTCAAATCGATTTGATGCGGTTCAATAAAAAATAAAGGCTAATCATGTCTCTGATACTAAAAGTCTTTGTTAAATCATTTGAAACACAAACATTTTATTCATAAAAACTGTGAAAATCTTAAATGTGTCGCATAAACGAGTTTCCTTCCTCTAAACAAGCAATAAAACTGTAGCACTGTAACAAAATAATTTAGTAAAATATACCAACAAATACTCTTGGTGATATTTCGATACAGTAGTCCCTGATATCGATACCGTATCATCAAATTAAACAACACGATATTTCGGTATTTTTGCACACCCCTAACAGGAAGTGCTCCATTGTGTTTTAAACTCCATACACCTTCGTTATTAATCATTTCGATAATGGCAGCCCTGGATTACCAATCTCTACTCAACCAACATTTTGATGCTTCTATATTACGCAAATTTGACTCTTCTGAGCTTTAACCCCTTAACGCTTGAATATATATAGTTGTATATAAAAAAAATAAAAAATGTTGTGTGTGTTTTTGCCTTTAAGTAGATGGTAAATTAAGTTGAGATTATTCATTTGACTATAGCAAAAAATATATACATGTAAAAATTTGGGTATGTTGCAAATTTGCGCCAACTAGAAACAAGTGCTTGCCAAAGGTTTGTGGGTTTTTTCGGAAGGTTCAATGCGTATCCTAAAAAGAAGCACGAGAGATGGAGAATCCGAGAGAACAGGCCACTTTATTTCAGCATTTCCATTGAGAGAGATTCAAGTTGATTACCAAGTACAACTGCCACCCCGGAACGACGTCTCTGACCAACTCAAAATCAGGGGTAGCTTTATACTACTTCTTGACAAAACATTAACTTGTTGATTTAGCATATACAGCAAGAAAATGAACAATACTGCTGACCCAGTACACCTTATCATGGGTGGGAACATGCCACGGGGTCCACATATGTCAGTTTTTCTGCTTCGTGGCACTCAAAGTCCAGAAAAACATGTTCTTTATGGCACTCAAAGTACAGAAAAAACAAGTTATGTAGACCTATAGATAGTCATACGTGTTTTCCACCCTGTTGTCATTCCAAAGTCCATAATATTGGGTGAATTAGCATGACCAACACATAATATTTCCCACAGGTTCGAAGGAAGGTTCTGCATATGCACTAACCGGCACTGGGGCAATGCAGCCGCTGTCTCGGCTTATATCTTGATCCAAATGGTTTGTCGTATATTTGTAACAGTTGGCATTAAGGGGTTCAGCCATATTACTGCTCCGGCACAAAAACAAACCTCGAGTTGTATTTAGTTTCATTCACACATGTTTGAGTAACTCTTTTTAGTTAGTCTGGCAACATCTCCAAAGCTCAAAATGCTCTGCTCCACCTTGTGATGTCACATAGTGGTATTCAAGATTAGCTGAAATTGCCTCAGTGATTCTAGCGAAGGTGTGTGGAGTTTAAAAACACAGTGGAGCACTTCCTATATCACGACATGACATCACAAGGTAGAATGGAGTATTTTCTTTTTGAGAGAAGAACTCAGTCTAAATATGTAGGATTTGTGTTAAGCACGTGTGAATGAAACAAAACTAGAGGTGTAACGATATCCAAGTCTCACGATACGATATCGCCACGGTGTGAACCTCACGATACGATATTTATTGCTATATCGCGGGAAAACTCACGATATGGTGGGGAGGCTCACGATTAGGGATGTAATAATATCCAAATCTCTCGGTTCGATATTTTCACGATATACATCTCACGGTACGATACTTATTGCGATATTTTGTGGAGTCTAACTAACTGGCTTTTGCTGCACCATAACTCTTAATTTAAGCAAAGAAACTTGTAATTCGATATATTGTGATGGTCCATGATATTATTGTGAGAACTTTGACGATACAATATCACGATATTTCGGTTATTACGTCACAAAACAAAACACAACTCCAGGTCTGTTTTTGATGAGGTAACATACAGTGATATAGGACTTTAACTTTACTTTGCATAAGATACTGCTTTTATTTCTTGGCCTGGACTATAGGGAGCACAGGTTTTGGCCGCAGTGAGTGTCCTGTACTTTGAGCTGATGTGGTTCATTTGTTCAGGGTTTGGGAGGACTCCAGAGTTTGGATTTGTCCTTGAACGGGCTCTCGACTGTTCCACTGGGTCTGCTGGACGAGCTGCAGAGCCTGAGGTGAGCACACGCATACACAAAACCCCCATCACTGCATTGGACTTTATTATCAAGATTATGATAAGCAACAACAAGAGACGCCACAGGGAAGACACTGCTGATTGAGAGATTAAATAACAAATACAACATTTTCTAGTATTATTCCTCGTAAATAACCTTCAGCTTTTTATTTGTGGAACTAGGGCTGTGCTATATACTTATTACATCGACTTATTGTTCAATATATGAAAGCTGGAATATAATTTGGGACCTAATATTTACCGTGTCTGCAATTTCTTTGTAAAAGTGCCGTATTTATGTTGTAATACAAGAAAATTTGAGTTGTAGAGGGTTGAATAACTAACAAAATACTAAAACTAACAAGCAAAATATCAGGCTTCAAAATGTGGAATCATGATAGGCCAATTAATCAGTACATGTTGTCTTAGTTAGATTAGTTTTTTTTTTTTTTTTTATATGAGGTAACAGCAGCAACAGCAAGAAATGCGGTGAGTGAGCTGAAGATTTGAAAGGGAATAATTGGTTTAATATACATTTTCTTCATATTAATACACACTTTCAGTACTTTAATGTATAAACAGTTGATTTCGTATGAACTCTTCTGCAGTTTTGTAAGATTGTTTGTTTATATGTATGTTTGTTAATGGTGCATTGTGTAACTTTTCTGGTCAAATGCTTTTCTCCATACATATGTTGTTTCTTTGTCTGAAATGTTTCACAGTATTTTATTAAATCTGCCTATTTTCATGGAGACTAAATTAGACAAGTTACAGTTCAGATCTGTGACGAGGCGACCCGCTCACAATTAAAATGTCTGTTTTTATAGGTATTTTTGAGCTGTAAATCCACCTGTAATTTGACAAATGTGAGGTAGATCTGTTTAATGTCATACTGTGGAATATTCCAGTAAGTAATAACATATCCATTAGGGGTGTAGTGGTACATGTATTCGTGCCGAACAGTTTCAGTACGGGATGTTTGGTTCGGTGCAGGGCTGAGCAAGAGTGAGTCCCCGCAATTAGTGTGTGTTTACATTTCGCCACTACACGTGCAGCTACACAGAAAACTCGACTCTTTAATACTCACGAGGGAACTCCCGCGGCGCTTTATAGTTAGGGCGGCCGGCTTGACAGCAATTGCCCCTCGCCTTGACTACGTCCCTCCGAACCACGGGAATCCTCACAAAACTATGGTCGTCACGCCGCGGTCCTCACTTTCACCTTTCGCCAACAAGGAATTTCCGCCCACCCCTCATCCCTATTTTCAACCGCTGGGGACCTTGTAACTGCAGCAGATCTGTACGTACTGCAGACAATCTGGACCAGTTGTTGTTTCTGGCCAAAAATATGAAGATTGAGTAAAACTTCCTGCTGGAACTGTTAGTGCTGCACTTTACTTTTTGGAAAGTTTTGTTTACTGTTTACAAGGAATACATATTCCATACATTTGTGGCTTATTTGAGAATATTTTTTATTTAACTTATTAGTGTGAAGAATCCCTCAGTCGTCCAGGTAGAATCCATGAGGAGAAAAATTCAGTTTGTCGACTGGACAAAATTTAGTTTGGTTGAAGACGTTTCGCAGCTCATCCAAGCTGCTTCTTCAGTTCTGGTCAGACGCTGGTGGACACTTCCTTATATCTACAGGGAGGAGCTAACTAACTGAAACTAACACACCTACTTGTTTACTTATTAGTATTTATTAGTTTTTATTAGTATTTTATTTTATTATTAGTATTTTATTAGTATTAGTATTTATTAGTGCTTATTAACTTATTAGTATTACCAAGCAGCCCACCAACAGCCCGTTTGTATAATGTTAAAACAAATTGTTGGTTTAATAAACGCACAAACAAAGAACAAGTAAATGGTTCCCAAACTGTTCCCGAAAATGAACCGAACCATAACCTCAAAACCGAGGTACGTACGTGATTTTCGTGCACCGTTACACCCCTAATATCCACAGAAACAAGCAGGTGACGGACTCCGAAACAAAAAGTTACAAAGTGTAGCTTTAACCTTTGACAAAGAACAAATAATAAAAAAATAGTAACTGAAACTCGCTCGTTTATCTGAATCCTCTTGTATGTATATGTTGTATTCCAGGTGGTTATCTCTGGCGGGGAACAGGCTGCACGCGTTGGAGAGAGCGGCTTTTGAACCTTTAGTGAACCTGCAGCGTCTGGAGCTGGGGCAGAATCCCTGGGAATGTGACTGCAACCTGAGAGACTTCAAACACTGGATCGAATGGCTGCTGTACAGAGGTGAGGCCGGGCTCCGATTTCTTTCTTTCATTCGTTTTATTATAACTCTTTAGTTATTTTACAAGGTTCAGTGTCCACACAAAAGGCTAAAAGAGAGGTCACACAAATATCTTTTCTGTCATTATTAGTGTAAGGTGACCAGAATTTCAAAAAAAAACAAAACTGGGACATCCCCTGGTTTTTTGTTGGTTGGTAATAATAAAATTGTAAAATGAGTGTGTAATTAATGAAAATTGTTATACACTTGGCCACATGTGAGTCAGTATAGTCACATTTCTTTGCGTTTTGGTCGTTTTTAAGCAGCTTTTCTGTATTTTACCGAAACACATTAGAATGTATGCCTCTCTTTACTGTTAGTAAGTATCAAATTTGTCAAAAATAGGAATATCTTGGGCATTTCTTGAAAAAAAAAAAGGTATAAATCAGTGGTTTTGGATAAATCTGCTGGGACAGGGGCACAGAGCTCAAACCTGGGACTGTCCCGGGTAAATAGGAACGTCTTGTCACCCTATATTAGCTTGTTACTATCTTTATTTAAACCGCTCACAGACTTCAACAGCGGCTGCTCGCATCTACAGGTCCTCATTGTGGAAAATACAAAGCGGTATCGGATTGATGATTTGGTCGGAGCACTTGCCGATACAGATGCTTGAAAAATGTGCGGTACCGGTATTGGAACAACCCAAAAAGCTGCCGTATTTTCCGGACTATTGAGTGCACCTGAATATACGCTGCATCAACTAAATTTTAAAGTTATACATATATAGGCCGCACCTGAAAACAAGCCGCAGGTGTCCACGTCTTCAAAAACGTTTTCAAGTTCGGGCCGTCTGCTTTTATCGCCTCTGAAAGCTTTTGTCGTCTTTTTGCTTTGAGTCAGTTCGTCACCAACATCTCACCATCGACTCACTGCTGTCGAGATCACGTGCAGCGGCTCTGCTTCCTTCTTCCACAGTCACATCGATCACCTTTACATTAATTGTCGTTAACTTAAAAGCTGCATCATTTGCATTTCTTCTTGTGTTTTCCATGAGGAGTGTGTGTGTTTGAAGCACAAAAAAACTGTTCAAAACACAATCAAACGAGCATCTTCCTTGGCACATGTCTCCAGGAGAAAGAGTCTCTGTCCTGTCTGTATCATGTCAGTGTCTTGGAGGATTTCAGCAGATTTCAGACTCTCTCGTAAGCGGGGTTAGATGTGTCAATCAGGTATGAGTGGATGTCCGGCTGCTGAAGTTTAAGACATTTCTTCTCATCATTTACACATACGGGTAAGACGTATCCCCCTCACTAATGTTCATTTCGCATCAGAACTTATTTTATGACACGGCGATAAATTATTTGAGTGCATGAACAATATCTCTAGCTAGTGTAGCAACTTCGGGTTAACTCTAGATCCATGTGTGAGTTTTCTGCACTCAGGCTGCACGTATATCATAACAGATGAACGGGACAAACAGGAAGAAGACAGACACATTCATAATCCGCTATGGCAATGCCCAATACCCAAAATGGGCAATAAACAAAGGGAAACAACAGGTTAGAGAGGAAGAGAAACAGAACCAGAAAAACAAAAATAAAACGGAAAATAAGAGCACAGGCGTGGTAACTTTACCATACATCAGGGGCATAATAGAAAAAGTGCAGAGAGCAATGAGAAAACACAATATCAACACACCAGTGAAACCGAACAGAAAACTCAGGCAACTACTCGTCCACCCGAAAGACAAAATAGAACCGGAGCATAAATGTAACGTCATATACGAAATACCCTGCATGTCCTGCAATAAAACACACATCGGGGAGACGGGGAGGGCGTTCAATACACGAAAAAAGGAACATAGAACAGAATGCGAGAAGGAAACAGCGAAGGCGAAACATGAGCAACAAAACACAAAGCAGAACAGGAACAACTCAAATCGTTTCCATTTCATTATGGACTGGGATGGAGCAAACATCATCGGGACAGAGGAAAACAAACATCGTCGCTGGATTAAAGAGGCAATCGAAATACGGAAATGTGCCCACGGGACGATAAACCGGGACGAGGGGGCTTTTTGACTCTCACACAACTGGGATACTGTCCTGAGGAAGTCGGACTGCAGATGGCGCTGTCGTCCTGCCTCCGCCGGTAGAAAGACAGCGCCAAAGTCGGTTTAAATCAGCTGAACGGACACGTCACAGCAACATCACGTGACCACTCTGAGGAAGAGCGCTAGTGAGCAGTCGAAACTGTCAGGCATGAAAACAAACTCTTGGTCTGAAAAAAGAACCTAATAACATAAATTATTGTAAGACCAAATGAACCTCATCGGACTATAGGCTGCACGTATCCACTGTGTTAACAAACCGTAGACCGTATATATCAGGGGTGCTCAATACGTCGATCGTGATCTACCAGTCGATCGCCAAGGTCGTGTGGGTAGATCGCCTCTTAGTACTCGTCTTGGACTTGCATTTGGACTCGGTCTTGTCTCTCACTCAAGGTCCTGACACTCAACAAGTGCGATCATATTTCATTACGGCCGCTGCTGTTGGTAATAAACTTGTAGCGGGCTGCAGAAGCACGTGGGGCGTCTCAGTGCAGCCTGTGTGCTCAGTGCAGCCCGCGGAGACTCTACGGCACATCACAAACACACACGCTCCCTATGCACGGCTCGTCTGCGACAGCGTGTGCCCTCGTGTACCAGCGTGCATCACAGGGCAGGTTCAACTTCCTAAACATCCTACCTGTCCATCTGCCTCACGTCAGCACGCCGCCCCTCGCCTTTTCACGCTCTCGCTCCTTCCTGTGTACAGCGAAAACAAGTCCCTTCCACAGTGCGCTGATTAGAAGAGCAAGACGAAAAGTGAAGCAAAACTGAGTCTTTGAATTTGTGAGAATTTGTGTTACAAAGCAGGTCTACAGCATAGAACAGACCTACTGCACATTTGGCTGAAGTTCGCCTGACAAAAGTGCACAAATGCATCTGTGTTTGGTTTGGTAAACGTGCAGAGGCTGGTAAATATCACTGCAAAACCAGAAAAGAATGCAACTCCAGATTGGAACTTTAAAAACAGGTTCAAAAATCTTCCTTCACTTTTTTCACAGTTTTGTGTAAAGTGCCAGAGGAAGTTCTCTTAAAGAAGAGGTTCTCAAACTGTGGGTGAGGGTCCAAAAAAGGGGCACAGAGTGTTTCAGTGCAGTTTGCTTGGCTTTGTATTAGGTAGATCATTCTGACTTGGTCATTTTGTAAGTAGCTTGCATGCTGAAAAAGTGTGAGCACCCCTGGTATATATGAATGGACAACGTGCCAAACAAAGAATCCGTCCATATATTCGCCGCATCGTTTTATTAGCCGCAGGGTTCAAAGTGTGAGAAAAAAAAAAAAGTAGCGGGTTATAGTCTAGAATTTACGCAACTCTACAAAGTAAAATATGTTTGAGTATCGCCTCTGCTCTCCAAACACAATCACACGGAGGTGAAACGAGCACAGTGTGAAGTGAAGAGGAGACAGGAGCAGTGAAAGCGGCGCTCCTTCGTTAGCGATGCAGCCAAAGCCCAAGGGGGAAGAGGTGAATGTAGATTTTACACATGAGCAGAGCGGAGCTGTTCTTATCCGACGTACTCAGAGCATGTACAAACTCGAGGGCCATGGATTATTACAGCGCGCTATAGAGAGCATGGCCTGATCTCTCTTATGCTTTTCAATAGGCACTAGGACTCTGTGTATTTGTACAGCGTTTGTACTGTATATAAATGGATTAAATCTGTGTATCATTCGTTCATTTGTTTTTCAATATAAAACCAAAAATAAGAAAATGATAAAACAACTGTTTTCTTCATTATTTGTCTCCAAAACCAAAATGAAAAAAAAAAACAGATAACGATTTGTTTTTTCAGTTTTCAATTTTGTGTTTAAATGAAAAATGGAAAAAACTGATAATGATTGTTTCCCGTTTACGTGACTTCTGTGACTGCAATGCTGGACTGAACCAGGACTGATCCAGGTCCAGGACCAGACTGGAACCAGACTAGAACCAGACCGGGACTGAGACCAGACCGAGACCAGACCGAGACCAGACCGGAGGCTCAGAGCGGCAGGGCCGGAGCTCGAAGCTGAGGCTCGGAGTCAAAGTTCGGAGTGCGCTCTGGTCCCGGTCTCAGTTCTGATCTCAGTCCTGGTCTGGTTCCGGTCTGGTCCCGGACCTGGATCGGTCCTGGTTCAGTCCGACATCGTAGTTACGGAAGTCACGTAAACGGGAAACGATCATTATCTATTTTTTCCATTTTTCATTTAAACACAAAATTGAAAACTAAAAAAACGAATCATTATCTGTTTTTCATTTTGGTTTTGGAGACAAATAATGAAGAAAACAGTTGTTTTTTTCGTTTTCTTATTTTTGGTTTTATATTGAAAAACGAATGAACGAATAATACATGGATCTCATTAGAATCTCAAAATCTCGCGTGTTTATCTCTAAAAATCAAGATTCAGGTGAAAGTTTGAGCTCCTACACTGACCGAAGACTCCCATGCATTTCAAAACTACTTTAAATACTGTAAAGGTGACCAGAATTTCAGAGATTTGTATATCGTTACATCCCAAGTGGTTGGTAATAAAATTGTGAAGTGAGAGCATAATTAAGGAAAATTGTTAAGCAGAGATCATTCATGACGGATACGTGAGTCACTATAGTCACGTTATCTTTGTGTTTTGGTCGTTTTTAAGCAGATTTTTTTGTATTTTATGTAAACAAATTGCAGTTTATGCCTCTCTTTACTGTTGGCAGGGATCAAATTGGTCAAAAATAGGGACACCTGGGACATTTCTGTCCCTGGTTTAGTATAAATCTGCTGGGATTTCTTTCTTTCATTCATTTTATTATAAATCTCGGTAGCTTTAGTTATTTTATCAGGTTCAGTATTCACACCAAAGACTAAATGAAGGTATCAGAGATGTCACATAAATATTGGCTCATAATAATAAAATCATCACTAACATATGAGCTACTATATTCACATTTTCTTTGTGTTTTTGACGTTTTTAAGCAGCTTTTTTTATATTTTACCGAAACACATTACAATGTATGACTGTCTTTACTGTTAGTAAGTATCAAATTGGTCAAAAATAGGAATATATTGGACATTTCTTGAATAAAAACAGTATAAATCAGTGCTTTTGGATAAATCTGCTGAGGCAGGGGACACAGGGCTCAAAACTGGGACTGTCCCGGGTAAATAGGGACGTCTGGACACTCTACTTTAAATGACTAGGTTAGCAGTTTTTATGCATGGAATGAGAAAGCTTACAAAGTACTGTAGCGCGTTATGTGAAATATATTATAGCACAAAGATTTGGCCTTATGAAATCCCTAGAGAAGTATTGATCCTTTTGCAGTGACTGGTGTTACCATGGAGGCACAATGAATGCATTAGCAAACACTGTGAACACATTTTATGATGAAAGACTTAAGATAAAATACAAAACGGATTGAAACGACACATTTTCAGGAGCCTGTGAGCAACACGAGCGTTCAAGGTCCAGTTCAGATGTTTGAGTTTTAACAAAAAAATGTAAGAGTGACTGAAAAACTGTTGGCTAGAGCGACTTGTTTAACTCCACACATCAGCTCACGTGTTGTAGTTCCAGTTAAGTCAGTTTTTCTGATCAGATTAAGGCCCCATCCACACTAGTACATATTTGAGTTGTTTTCGTTGTGGATGCAGTGTTCGTTCACACTAATCCGATGAAAAACTCTCCAGAGATGGAACGATCTGGTGCCGCCAGCTCCCATGAATTCATCCGAGTACAAATCTGATCCGTCACTGTGTGGACGCCTGAAAACGCTGATACGCTGATGTAGGAGCTCTAGTTGTGTCCTTATTGGACCACACATCACTGTGACTTGTGCCTTCCTGATTCGCTGGGTTTGTGACATCGGTCATGTGACGCTATAGCAGAAAACAGTTTAAACAAACCAGAGACAAACGGGAAATGGCGGAGCGAGAACTACTAGTACACAGTCCACGAAAAGACTGTTTTTACGCTTGGTATCTTCCTCAGCTCGAAATCGGCTGCTGCAACTTACAAGCATTTCAGGCAGTTTTACATTAAAGGACGAAGTATAGTTCTATAGCTCTGTGCGTACGACCTGCAGACGTATAAACTCCAAAAAGTTTAACACGAACCATCTCCAACGCGATAGAAGCAGAGAACAGACTCACCATCAGCAGAACACCCCTCTGTCACAGAAAGAACACTCATATTCCACCGAGTCGTGTCCTTTAGTCCGACAGAAGCTGAACCGTATCAACGCACAAGGAGCGAGCTGTATTTTGAGCGCTTAGTTTACGCAAATTAGCCATGTGGTTTTAAGTTTTGTTCCTGTAAAATGTAAACAAAGGCTTGTGGGCACAGAAACGACGTGTCTGGACGCAAATAGTTTCCGATGCGGTGATTCGTTCCAGCGTAAACGTAACCTCTGTTAAAACAAAACTCAAATGAAAGCCTAACAAAGTATCAACACTAAGCAGCCGTGCAGTAAATGTCACTAATACACTTAGTCCACACTTTTATTTTATTATTATTTAGCTGAAACTGTCCAAATGATTCTAGTGAAGGTGTACGGAGTATAAAAACACAACTAAATGTACGTGTCGATGAAGAAACAATATTATAACACAGATCAGAAAATAGCGTAATACGGGGCATTAAATTGAAAAAAAAAAATACAAAAGTAGAGCTCTAACCTTCGTTTAAAGTAGTGACTCTGGTGCGGTACTGTATTCATTAATTATTAAAGTTTCGTTGAGACTTTTTTGAGCACAACACACTCTCTCTGTGTTAACTGATGTATGACTCATCCCAGTGTTTGACCAGCTCCCCCCATTTTCTCGATCGCTTTACTTTCTTTCCTACACTATCCCCCTCTCTTACTCTCTTTTTCCCTCCATCTCTCTGCTTCCTTCTTTCTCTCTCTTTCTGTCTGTTTCCCCCTCTCTTTCTCTCTCTTGCTCTTACCCTCTCTCCTGTTCTACTTCCATACCCCCGTCTTTCTCTCTTCTCCCTCTCTCTTTCTCTCTTTCCCACCCCTTCTCTTTTTCCCCTGTCTTCCTCCCTCCTTCTTTCTCTCCCCCCCCTCTCTCTCTCATTACTTCTCCCTCTCACTTTTTCCTTCTCTCTATCCTGACTCTTTTCTTCTGTCTACCCTTTCTTTCTCTCCTATCCCCTTCTCTCTCTTTTCCTCTGTCCTCCTTTCTCTCTCACTCCCCTCTTTCTCTCTCTCTCTCCCTTTCTCTCTTCTACCTCTCTCTCTCCTGTCTCTACGTTCCCTCCCTCTCTCCTTCTGTAACCCGTCTTTTTCTCTTCTCCCTCTCTCCCCCTCTGTCTCTCCTCTCTTCCTCTTTTGTCTCTTCTCCCCCTCTGTCTCTCCTCTCTTCCTCTCTTCTCTCTTCTGCCTCTCTTTCTCTCCTCTCCTCCTCTTGCTTTCTCTCTTTCCTTCTCACACACCTTCTCTTTTTACCCTCTCCTCCTTTCTTTCTCTCCTCTCTCTCTCTCTCTCTCTCATTACCTCTCCCTCTTGTGCCTTCCCTCAATCCTCCCCCCTCCTTCTTTCTGTCTCCCTCTCTCTTTCTCTCCTCTCCCCTTCTCTCTCTTTTCCACAGAGACAAGAAAAAAGGAGCCTTTCTCTCTCACTCTCCCCCTCTCTCTTTCCCTTCTCTTTCTCCGTCTCCCTCCCTTTTCCTCTGTCCTACTCTCTCCCTCCTCTTTCTTTCTTTTCTCTCCTCTTGCTTTCTCTCCCTCTCTCTCTCTCCTTCCGTACCCCATCTTTTTGTCTTCTCTTCTCCCTCTCTCTTCCCCTCCTCTCTTCCTTTTCTCTCCTCTCCCTCTCTCTTGCTTTCTCACTTGTTACCCGCCTTCTCTCCCTCTCTCTCCTTTTGTACACCCCTTGTTTCTCTCTTCTCCCTCTCTCTGTCTCTCTCTCCTTTCCCACACTTTCTCTTTACCCTCTGTCTTCCTCTCTCCTCCTGTCTTTCTCTCATCACTCTCTCTCTTTTTCTCTCTTTCCCTCCCTCTCTCTCTCTCTTTCTCTAAGTGAAAGAGTTTTGGACCTGAGGCTCTTTCTTCTTCATTTTCTTCACATAAACTCTTTTGTCTGAAACTAAAAACCAAATTAGAGCCTTTAACGTGAGAAAACTGTCGCTTATTTGCATTTGCTCTGTTTTCTCGGACGCCGCTGCTCCTCCTAAACAGCTAAATATTATTGAAGAGTTTAATCAAAATTTAATCAAAAATCTAATTTGAATAGTTCCAATTAAAAACTCGCAAACTGGGCAATTACTGAGGTGATTGAGGTCCTGGGCCGTGAGCGGAGGATCTGGTCTCCGTGGGGTTTTCGAAGCGTCTTGGCTCGGCTCAGTTCATATTTTCGTGCTCCTGGAGGGTTTAAAATGTAAAACTGTGAATTTGATCTGAGGTGAGTTAAAGTCGGCGGTGGGAAAAAAAAAGGCGATTTTCCAATATTATTTCCAAATGAAGGTTCTTTTTGAAGGTGAATTATGTGATTTTTCTTGTGGAGTGTTGGCTGCTTGTCGACACCCAGGGGTTATTGCTCTGGCTGGAATGTTCCACAGTATGGCTTTAAACGTATATATCTTGCATTTATTTGATTTAATTATAGGTACCCCCGGGCAAATAGTCCAGGTCTACACCAGGACTATACTAGGATTACTCCAGAACTACACCAGGACTAAATAGGACTACAGGACCACTACACCAGGACTACCAGGACTAAATACCAGGACTCAGGACTACACCAGGACTAAACCCAGGACTAACCAGGACTAAACTACACAGGACTACAACCAGGACTAAACCAGGACTACACCAGGACTACACCAGGACTACCAGGACTACATCCAGGACTACAGGACTACAACCAGGACTACAGGACTACACCAGGACTACAGGACTACAGGACTAGGACTAACCAGGACTACTACCAGGACTAAACCAGGACTACACCAGGACTAACCCAGGACTACCAGGACTACCCAGGACTACAGGACTACACCAGGACTAAACCAGGACTACACCAGGACTAACTACCAGGACTAACCAGGACTAAACCAGTACACCAGGACTACTACACCAGGACTAAACCAGGACTAGGACTACCACCAGACTACAGACCAGGACTAACCAGGACCAGGACTAAACAGACTACACCAGGACTACAGGACTAACAGGACTACACCAGACTACCAGGACTAAACCAGGACTAAAGGACCAGGACTACACCAGGACTACAACCAGGACTACTCACCAGGACTAAACCAGGACTAAGACTACACCAGGACTACACCAGGACTACTCCAGGACTAAACCAGGACTACCAGGACTACACCAGGACTAAGGACTACACCAGGACTACACCAGGACTACTACACCAGGACTACACCAGGACTACACCAGGACTACCAGGACTACAAGGACTAATCTTGGACTTAAGAGAGAGAACCCCAAGGCCGTGGAGGAGGGTGTCCGCAAAGCGCGATCAGGCAATGGCTGCGCTTACCTTCGTGGGTCGCGGACGTCTGTGCAGGTCCTGTCGCCTGCGGTCACCGGACGGTCTACGCGGGTGCACCTCTAGGCCCGTCCCGACACTCAGTTCTGGTTCAGTCCTGGTTCAGTTCTGGTTCAGTTCTGGTTTAGTCCTGCTTAAGTCCTGTTTTAGTCCTAGTTCAGTCCTGGAATCAGTCCTAGGTTAGTCCTGGGTTAGTCCTGGTTCAGGCCGTGGCGTGTGCGGCGCAAAAGTCTGGCATCAGTGGTCAATGATCAGTGTTTCTTCTGGTCAGTAAATAAAGTCCTGTGAAGTGATGACATATTTTTGACAGTTGAGTCGCGTCTGTGACTTCGTATTCGTAATGAAAATATCGTAAGCGTTTCATTTCATTTCGTGATTGTAATTCTTGAAGTCGTAACTTTTCGATTCGTATTCTGACGGACGCTTCAGTTAGAATGCTTTTGTGCACGGGCAGGTAACAGGTGGAATGTTAACGGGTCCGGGCGGGTGCGGGTTTAACTTCGATTTAATCACGGGTTTACGGGCAGGTGCGGGTCTAGAAAATTGGACCTGTGCAGGACTCTGCTTCATAATTCTTCTCCACATTTGACCTGTAATTTGCCCTGGTGGCACCCTCTTGTTTTCATTGAGATAAACTTTTAATGCCATACAGTGGGACATCTCAGGCAAAGTAATTCACATTTCCATGAACAGACACAGGCTCTTTTTTAGTTTTGTAATTTTGGTGAAGTTTATAATTTTACTTCCTGTTACCTATAGCAACCTAAAAACCCTAAACATTTGCCAACTAAATATATGACAACAGCTTTATTTAGTTAAATAAAAAAAATGCTTTCTTTGTGCGTAATTCGTCCCTGAATTATAAATGTGATTTTCAACTTTCTATTTTCAACTTTTCTTCCACAGAAACTGCCACTTCACTGGAACTATATTAAAATTATGATTAATATTGACCTCAGATACTTTCCAAACCATAATTGGAAAACATCTCTCCCCCCTTGTCTCTCTCCGTCTGTCTGTCTCTCAAACTCCCGTCTATTTTTCTTCACAAACTGCCACTTCACTGATGCAAAATTATGATTAATACTGACCTCAGATACTAGTCATAATTGGAATCTCTCTGTTTCCCTCCCCTCGTCTCTTTCTCTGTCTGTCTGTCTCTCTTCTACTGATGTAAAATTATGATGAATATTTACCATTTATTTACCATTTTCCCAACAAACCAAGTCATAACTGGAACATCTTTCTCTCTCTAATAATTGAATTGGGGGGAAAAAAAAATAAAAGAAAAAGCCCAATTATATTTTTTCCAATCTTCCTCCATTTTATTAAAAACATAGACTTCATAAACTTCAGACATAAACTGCAGGGTGTCAGGATCAGGAACAGTTTTTATTTCTTGTTGATAGGACCAATAATTCTGGGGAAATCCACATGTAAAGTTTGGAATGAGTTTGTACAATACAGTATATTAAACTTAAAACTGAGCAGCAGAAACATGAGCGATGTCTGTGTGCTACATTAGGACTTAAGTTTCACTCATAAACAGTCGTTTACATTCCGTAACTTGGATTATGAAGATGAGAAACACCAGGAGGAGAGAAAGAGGAGAAAAGGTGAGGAGCTGGATCAGAGATCAGAGAGAGAGAGGGAGGGGGAGCGGTGGGAATGTCAGGCGACACCGCACACACACAGAAGCAGAGGGAGAGAGAGACCGGACTTTACGTCAAATTGTGCGGATTTAAGTAAAAATTTGAACACGTGAAGACACCTAAAGTAGAGTTCTGCGCGGGACAGAATTTTCAGTCTCCCTCCCACCTAGGGCCGAGCCTGATTCATCAGTCAGTTTCACTTCATAGAAACTGTCTGACCCCGCAGCATTAGGATTCGTTCACTTGATAGTACTTTTTAAAAAATTTAAACCAATCACTGATATTTGGTCGTGATGTATGTAATGCGCCGCTAACGGGGCTAACTGGTATATTAAGCTTTTCCCAGACCTTGTATGGAGAAGGGCAATAACGTCTTTCCCCTTAATAAAATTCACCAAACATTCTCTTTGTTCCAGCTTTAAATCCTCGATCTCGGGAATCGTTGCCAACACAGAATGTCTGTCTTTGTCTACGTCCATCTCGACCGCTTTGTTTACTGTTGTGTTGAACCACAAAAGGGACACAGACAGACGCTTGAGTTTGACGTCATGACTTCACAGCTCTTCACTGATTGGCCGATGCGCGGTCTACAACTTCCGGGGTTCTTGCAAACCATCTAATGCATTCCGATTCCTGACGTAGTCGCTGGAGAGAAATGAAAGTGAGCGAAGGCACTAGGTGGTGCCAGCCTGGCTAGCCCGTGCTCGCAATGACTTGTAATTTTCATTCCCTCTGCATTATTCTGTCCCGCTCCTGCCCGCAAATCCCGTAAATTGGGGACATTCGCTTTCTTAATCTCTATCAAACACGGAGAAGCAGAAAGGAATTGTCTAAAATGTGCATGAGATTACACCACAGCCACAAATTTAGGCTGCTTAAAATGCTTTTATTAATGCCAAATAAAATATCCAGCACAAATGATGTATGACATTTGTATATTTACTTAGATTAATTTTTTTTTTTTTTTGCATATATATTTATTGCTTTTTAGTTTAAACAAAATAATCAACAAGATAACAATATAAGGAATACAAGCAAAATTAAACAAAACAAAACAAAACAAACAAACATTGGCCCATTCATATATTAGACACAGATACAGCCATTTCAAAATGTAAATACCCTATTCATGATAGCTGAGATCTCAAGTCCAGAATACATCAAAAATGGTTCCCAAGTCTTCTTAAAGACATTGTCCTTATGATGAAGCCGACACGTCAGGTAATCAAGAGAAACAAAACCAAGAACCGTCCTCTGCCATTGAGTTTTTGTGGGGGTCTTGTCACATATCCAATTCACTAGTAGACTTTTTCTGGCACAAAAAGTCAGCATCCCATACAATTTTCTATTATATTTATCTTTTACAACGGGGTCAATTACACCAAGCAACAGAAATAGAGGATCATTGGTTAAATTTACAGACAGAATCTTTTCTATTTCTTGTCCAATCATGTCCCAGAATTGTTGCACTTTTGGACAGGACCAAAAGCAGTGTGTAAGGGTACCAATCTCATTTTTGCACTTCAAACACAATGGCGAGGAGCTAGGTTTTAATTTATTATATCGATTAGGAGAAATGTGAGCTCTGTGGAGAATCATAAGCTGAGTTGCTTTAACCCTATTACAAACACACAGAGTTTTTGCATTGTTCCAGACATTTTCCCACTTGTCATCAGTAATCGTACAACCAAGTTCGCTCTCCCAGAGCCCTTTCAGGTGAGAGTCTACAGTAGAATACCCCTTAAGGATATTGTAAAATATTTTAATGGAAGCAGTTGACTTTGTAAGGAAGATCTGTCTTTCCATGTCCGATATTTCTCCAAAGACTGGATGTGCAGTATCTTTCCTAACAAAATCCCTCACCTGTAGATATTGGTAAAAGTCTTTCCTTGAAATATCATATCTCTCAGTCAATTGGTTAAATGACATTAGGTTACGCCCCTCTAAGAAATTGTGCAATTTGGATAGGCCTTTCTGTGCCCAAATCTGAAATCTACTGTCAATTATTCCAGGTAAAAACTCAGGATTATTACAGATAGGGGTAAAAACAGATGTAACATTATGCCTACCTTCTAGCTTTCTTAATGACCGCCACGCCATGGCTGTGGTAACAGTGATAGGATTAGCACAGGCAGACTTAAGAGACTTCATTTTTTTAAGAAATAATAGCACTGTCAAGGGACAATCAGACATAGAACTTTCTATGTCCATCCAAAGTGAGGTTGGCCTATTGTGCACCCATTCCGCTATAACACGCAAATGAGCACTAAGTTGGTACTTTCTTATGTCTGCCATGTCTAGACCTCCCTCCAATGACGGTCGACATAACATAGCCAGTTTAATACGCGACTTCCTTTTGGACCATATAAAAGAGCTAAGCCAACCATTTAATTGTTTGATAACCTTATGGGACAACAAGACTGGGAACATTTGTAATGGATAGAGCAACCTGGGGAGAACATTCATTTTCAATAGCGCAATTCGGCCCATCCAAGAGACGGGAAGACTATTCCATCTCTCCAGATCAAGCCGAATACGATCAAGTAAAGGAGGGAAATTGGCTTTATACATCTGTGCAAACGTAGGGGTTACATGTATGCCCAAATAAACAAAACCCTCTGCTGACCACTTGAAAGGAAAAGAGCCCATTGGTGCTTGTTTTAAAGTGCCTAGGGGCATTGCCTCAGATTTAGTAAAATTTATCTTGTAGCCTGAAAAGTAGCTGAAATTGTTAATTTTCTCAACAAGGCAGGGCACAGACACCTCAGGTTCTGTCACCACCACCAAAACATCGTCTGCATAGAGTGTGATCTTATGTTCTTTATCTGCGATTTTAAAGCCGCTGATGTTATTATCTACTCTGATGGCCTCAGCCAGGGGTTCCATCGCCAGAGCAAACAGCAGTGGGGACAGAGGACAACCCTGCCTAGTTCCTCTAAAAATAGGAAAGTATGGGGAACGTAAACCATTTGTAAGTACTGCTGAGAGAGGATCTGCATATAAAACTTTTATCCAACTAATGAAAGTAGTACCAAAGCCGAATTTATGTAATGTATAAAATAAAATATGATAATTCTATGCGATCAAATGCTTTTTCTGCATCTAGAGAGAGCACAAGACCACTTTTTGAATGTTGATGAAAGTATTGGATTGTGTTAAGTAGCCGTCGCATATTGTTATAAGAGTTACGCCCCTTAATGAATCCAGTTTGGTCTTCATTAACGAGAATTGGCAGTAATTTTTCCAATCGAACAGCTAAAACTTTAGATAGAATCTTCAAGTCCACATTTAAGAGTGAGATTGGCCTATATGATGAGCATTCTTCAGGTGCTTTACCTTTTTTTAAAATCAAAGAAATATTTGCTTCTCTCAGGGATTGAGGTAGCGTACCCCTAACAAATGAGTCATTAAACATATTCAACAGAGGATCAACAAGTACGTCACAAAACTCCTTGTAAAATTCTACGCTTAGTCCATCCGGACCAGGGGATTTACCAGATTGTAGCCCTTTAATTGCATCAAGTAACTCTTTTTTGGATATTGGGGCATCAAGACATCCACTTTGCTCCTCCGACAGACATGGGAGAGTCAAAGAGGAAAAGAAACTGTCCATTTTCTCAAGGCTATCTGGCTGGTGCTCAGACTTATATAAATTTTCATAATAACCTCTAAACACATTATTAATATTTAACGTGTCAAAGATTTGCCTACCCTGGATGTCCATGACAGAGGAGATCGACTGCGAATCTGCCTTTTTTTTGGTTAAATATGCCAAGTATTTTCCCGCTTTACCGCCGAATTCATACAGTTTCTGTTTTGCAAATCTTATCTGGTTTTCGGCCTCCCCCGTCAAAAGTGCATCCAGGGCACATCTGAGTGCCGATACCTCCTTTATTTTCTGAGCAGATGGCTGTTGCCCATATTCTTTCTCTGCACGTTTTAATTTAGACTCAAGAATCTTCCTTTGTTCAGCCTGTCTTTGCCTTTTACTAGATGTGTAGGATATGATAAGACCACGGGAAAAAGCTTTAGAGGTTTCCCATAACAATGATGAATTGTTAGTGGAGGTTAAGTTAGTGGTTAAAAAAAATTTTAAATTCGTCCCTAAAATACAAGAGAAACCTCTGATCAGTTAAAATGGATGGTTTAAATCTCCAGTATTTGGTCTGGTTAGCTGGATTTGAAAAATTATATTGCAAAAATACAGCAGCATGGTCAGAGATAATAATTGGGCCTATTGAGCTTGAAATAACTGAGTAAAGGAGAGTTTTTGAAAGAAAAAAAATAGTCAATCCTTGTAGATGATTGTGAGACATTTGAAAAAAACGTATATTCTTTATCTGTAAGGTGCTGTGCTCGCCATACATCAGCATAATCCATATCTTCACAAAATGCATTGACGCACTTAGCATGAGAAGAAAGTGATATTTTGCCAGGTGGGGATTTGTCCATAACGGGGTTGAGATGACAGTTAAAATCTCCTCCTATAAAAGTCTGTCTTATACCAAGATTGATAATTTTTGAAAAGGCAGTGGTTAAAAGGTTTTTGGGGTGCCCAGGTGGATTATATATATTTAAAATTGCGATTTCTTCACCAAAAATAAGCCCCTTTACAATAACATAACA